>NC_069505.1:574343527-574656027 GCF_027579735.1 Bombina bombina | reverse complement strand
TGGTAGTACATCAAATGATAACATATTTGGGGGAGTAATACAAAATGTGATTAAAAAAAAAAGAAGACAGTTATAAAAATAATAACATTCCCCAACAAAATTGGAACACCACTTGATTTCATCCAGCTTATCCAATACATGTATCCCCAGTCAACAATACATATCATGTAGACCGGGATTAATCCTCCTTCTAGTCAGAATATCATTTAGAAAAAAAAATTCTCAAACACCCCCATATGGATACCTTTCCTAACTATACATCAAAAACTCAAAAGAGAAAGAGACAAAGAAAAAAAAAAAGGGATAATTTTCCGTAAACAAATAAAAATTACATAAATATATTTAAGTTTAAGTAGATAAAGGATTTTCAATCAGCCCTGCCCCAACAGGCCTCAGCAGTCTATCTTGTCTTCTAGATACAACAACTAGTTGATTGAACCTTTGCTAGGTTATATCAATCTTAACCCTCCACTTCGCTAACCATAATTAATTATTGGGGCAAATTTATTCCCCCCTCTTCTCTTCCACAGAAAACTTTTTTAAAACATATATAAACTTAATAGATCAGTGGTAATTTGTTTCTTATAATGGCATTTAAGACATATTCCGTCGATCTAAGGGGGTATATAATTTTCTTTTGTACTTCTATTGTTTGAGAGAGAATAAAAGTTTCCCATTTTCTAAAAAATCTTTGGACTTCTTTATCTTTGACTTGTTCTATCAAACATTGCTCCATTATCATTTTTTGAAATATCTGTTTATTGAATTCAGCTATAGATGGGTTTTTTTTCGAAATCCAAGTTTTTAACAGAAGAAACCTGGCTACTCCAAATACCATTTCAATAAACATCTTATCTTTATCTCTCTCCTCCGGTGGTAATAAAAAAAATACTAACTCGCGATATACAACTCTCTCTTTTTTAAGTATTCTGGTGAGCCAAAAACTTATTTTATTCCAGTATTGTCTGACTATTGTACAGTCCCAGAAATAGTGGAGAATATCAGCGTTTCTACTGCCACATTTAACACATTTATCTTTCACTTTACTATTCCATCTGGACATTACTGAAGGTGTCAGATATGTTTGGTTTATTATATTAATATGCGCTTCTCTATAGTTGGTAGATATAAATATCTTATTTATTCTATTGATACTATTCTGAATAATTTCCTCGCTACATTCCGTCAGCCCTTTCATATGCCATTTTTTGAGTATCATTTGCAGATTTAATAATCCCTCTTGGAGTACTAAATCCTTATACCATTTTTTAATAGAATATACTCCCATCTTACATAATTCAAGCTTAGCCGAAATTACAGACCAGCTCCATTCTTTCTTCTGGATTAATAATAACTTATTAGCAAGATTTCTTAATTGGAGATAGGCATAAAAATCTTTGTTAGGTAGATCATATTCTCGTCTTACTGTTTCAAAAGTTTTAATTTGTGGTGTGTCCAAATCAAAATTGATAATTTGCTTAATATATATCAGTCCCTTCCTTTTCCATCTGTGAAACACAGCTGATTTGAGTGCTTCAGGAAATGGGGGGTATCCTACTATTGTTAATTGATTAGATACTGCATATTCTACTTTAAGATTTTTGCAATATTGTTGCCAAGCTTTAACAATGCCCATGACTGATCTAAAATTTTTAATTTCCTTTGGTATATCTTTTCTTTGTGTATGCAGTAAGGCTGATAGCGAGAATGGTTTCACTATTTCCTCTTCTAACGTTTTAGCAGTATAATATTCAACATCTGTCAACCATTCAGCTGCTATTTTAATCAAACACGCTATATTATAATTTCCTAAATCTGGGAGTGCGAGTCCTCCACATTCTCTCGGATGAGACAATATTTTAAGAGATAATCTTCTCCTTTTTTTACCCCATATAAATTCTACCATCTTTTTGTTAAAAATTTTAATATCTACTTTCTTTATGAGAAGAGGAAGATTCTGCAATTTATATAAAATTTTTGGAAATGCAATCATCTTTATTAGACCAATTTTCCCTGATAGAGCCAACGGTAAGTGTTTCCAAACATTAAATTGGTCATATATCTTTTGCAAAATTGGTTTAAAATTCAGGTCATACCAGAGATTTGGATTCTTATGTAAAGTAATACCCAAATACATAATTTGTTCTACAACTTTGAATGGGCTTTCTCCAATAGAGTCCCTTTTCCTGTCTAGCCATAATAATTCTGTTTTGTTAATATTAACTCTGTAACCCGTGAATGAGCTATATCTTTCTATAATATCCATTAGTCTAGGAATATTCTGCTTAGTGTTCCTTAAAAATATTAATACATCATCTGCATAAAGTAATATTTTCTCCTCAACACCTTTGCATATGACCCCTTGTAGATCTTGTCGTATTTTAATGGCTAATGGCTCAATGGATAGATTAAACAAAAGTGGAGAGAGTGGGCACCCCTGCCTAGTTCCTCTTTCCAGTCTTATTTCTAGGGATTCTATTCCATTTACTGAAATCAGAGATAGAGGATTTCTATAAATTGTTTTTATAAAATTCAGGAAAGATCCCGAGAAGCCAAACTTGATTAAAGAAGTGAATAAATGATCCAATTGCACAGCATCAAATGCTTTTTCAGCATCTATTGTTATTAATGTAGCATCTTGATTTAAGTTATTAAGTCTCTCAGGTTGATTCCTGAAACATTCAATGATAATGCATGCTTTACGTATATTTACAACTGAGCTTCGACCATTCATAAAACCCACCTGGTTGGGATGAATAATTTTACTTAAATATTTTTTTAATCTATCCGCTACTATTGATGCTAAAATTTTATAATCTGTGTTTAACAGAGAGATGGGTCTATATGACTCTGGCTTCTCGGGATCCCGTCCCTTCTTATATATCATAATTGTGACTGCTTTGGAAAAATTTCTTGACATCACTCCATTCTCTATATAATAATAGTTGAATAGCTTTGTAAGGCATGGTACTATTTCTTTATTTAATATTTTATAGAACTCGGCTGGTAGAAAATCTGGTCCTGGGGCTTTATTTAATTTAATCTTATCAATAGTGGCCTCGACTTCCTCTTCTAGGATTGGCTGGTTAATATATTCCATTTCTTCTAGTGTTAACCTAGGTGTGTCTATACTATTCCAAAAACACTCCTTATTAGATCTATCTATCTCACATGTACTATAGAATTCTTGAAACATATGATAGAAAACCTCATTAATTTCTACTGAGTCGTGTATATGCTTGTCTCCTACTTTTGTAGAGTGTATGACATTCGTTTTTTTCTCCAATCTCGCTATTTTCGCTAGATAACCACCTGTTTTATTTCCAAACTTTAGATACTTTGCTTTGTATTTCAATTCTTCTCTCACCGTCTCTTGAAGGAAAAATGTATCCCTTTCTTGTTTCGCTTGTATATATCTAGACCAATTATTTTTAGAGGCAATTTGCAGATACCTATTATACATATTTGTTAACTGATTAGTTAGCTGCTCTTCCCTTCTTTTTCTCTTTTTATTAAATAATGCCATATAGCTCACTATCTCACCCCTTAAAACAGCTTTTGCTGTTTCCCATAGAGTTTCTATGCGATTTTCATACTCTTTATTTAAATTTAAAAAAATATTCAATTTTTCTTTCAACATTGCTACAAAGGAGGCATTCTTTAACATGTATTTGGGAAAATAAAAAGAGTTCTTCTTGACGGCTTTTATATTAAACTTAGCCATGTGAATTTCTAGTGTTATAGGTGCATGATCTGATACTGTAAATTCCTTAATGTCAGCTTTAAGATTTTCTTTTAACAAAATCTCTGCAACTAGAAAATAATCAATCCTAGATAAAGATGCTGTTGATTTGGATAGACATGTGTATTTGTTATAGTCTGGATATTGGATCCTCCAGATATCAAATACTTTAAGTGTTTTTTTAAATGTCTTTAAAATTTTCATTTCTTTCGTAATCCTATAATCTTTCTTCCTTCCCTTCATACTTTTCCTATCTATTGGGAATCTAGGCGTCAGATTAAAATCCCCGGCGATTATTAAATTGTCATCAACATAGTTCAACAAAAGGGCCTGTAACCTATCCCAAAACTCCACCTCCAACACATTAGGTCCATAAATATTACATAATGTGAAAATCTTTTTTTTTAACTCAATTTTAAGAATTAAATATCGTGCATTTTCATCTATTTTAACTTCCAGTATATTATAATCTAAATTTTTACTTAATAAAATGGCCACTCCCTTTCTTCTTTCAGTACAGGGTGTTGCCACAATTTCTTTAACCCAATTAGTTTTTAGTTTGACTAATTCTGATGAGGATAATCTAACTTCTTGGAGAAAAGCAATATCCGATTTCAGTTTTTTTAAATGTTTAAGAATTGTCTTTCTTTTAATTCCTCCAACGTTCCATGACGTCAAGTGTATTATATTTTTTAAACTATTTGCCATGTTGAGATTCTAAAATTACTAACCTGATCTTCTAGTAACAAGACTAGAAAATCTCCTCTACATACCAAATATATAATATACCTCCTTTTCCTGTAGGAGCGGGCTGATTGGAACAAAAAAAAAAAAAAAAAAAGGAGAGGAAAACAAAAAAACAGACAAACAATAAAAAAGAACCTTCACACCTTCTTCATACAATTTATTCATTGCTGCACTCTTTCTTTAGATATTGTCTAGCTTCTTCACTATCTTGAAAGGATTTATGCCCTGCTTTTCCTATTACCTTGAGTATAGCCGGATATACCACAAAAGCCTGTACTCCTGCCTGGATAAATTGAGAGCATAATTGTGACATTATTTTCCTTTTGTTGGACGTTTCAATAGAAAAATCCTGAAATATTAATATTTTTCTATCTTCCACTAACAATGGTTCAGAGAGCTTTTTATAATATCTCAAAATTTCTATTTTGTCCTTGTAATTCAAAAATTTTGCTATAACTGGTCTCGGTGAAGACTTGTTTGGTGACTCCTCTGTAGAATTCTGTCTATTAAAGCCAATTCTATGTACTCGCTCAGCTATTATTTCAGGACCTTCTCCTGGAATGCCCAGGCGTATTGGTATTTCTTTAGTGATAAGAGACTCTAGATCTTGTTTTGCATATTTTTCAGATATACCAATAAATCTTAAATTATTCCTTCTTGCTCTGTCTTCTGCCATGTCTGCTCTATCTTGTAGTTTTATAATTTTATCATTAAGTATATCAATTATATTACTTTTAGCATTCATCTGATCCTCTAGATCAGAAATGCGACTTTCAGCCTCTCCAACTCTCATGTTGAATTGCTTTAACTCATTTGTCACTACTGATAGGTCCAATCTTATTTTATCGAATTGTGGCATCAACAAGGCAGAAATTTGAGTTATCAACATTTGTGTATCTATATTAGCTTGTGAGAGACTTATATTATCAGAGATTTCTAGGACTTGTTCAGTTTGATTTTTATTCCTGTTTCTTTCTCTATTTTTAGCAGACATTGTTGCTGGTGATTTATCTTTTAAATTATGGACAAATTTTTCCATTAGTATAGTATTCCTCTTGGATTTAGTCTAAGAGAGGGGAAAGAGAAAAAAAAAAAAAAAAAAGGGCGTGTTTCCCCTTTCTTATTGGGAAACAAAACTGTGAATATCTTAGGTAAGACCAATTTGTGTTTGGGTTAAGTGTAGGTTAGGTGGAGTGTATATAAAAGTATTGGGTGTTGCATTAGTGGCATATATTGTAAGAAGTAAAAGTAAAAAAAAAAAAAATTTCCTGGAAAAAAAAACACAAAAAAAAAAAAAAAAAACGGTGAGAACACAGTGCTAGTGCTAATATAGTGTGTGGGGGACAAAAAATAAGACTGAGATATACTCAGATTCAGCTATGTGTTTGTGTAAGAGAGAAAAAAAAAAAAAAAAGGACCCCTACTCTCAGACCCCGCTTAACTTCCGAGATCAGTCAGGAGCGGGTACGTTCAGAGTAGTATATCAGTATATTCCTTTTTACCTTTAATTATACCAAGTTTTTGTCAGCATGTAAAACCATCAGAATCTGTAAAATACTGTTGTTATGTAAGAGCCAAGTTGCAACTGGTAAGACCAGGCTTTTCTCTTCTTTTTTTTCCCCTTCTTTCCCTTCTATTTTTAAATTTTCACCTCTCTAATATGGATCATAACATTTACATTTAAGCACAGTATTTCTTTCCAAAAATATACAACAACTTTAGAACATCAAATGCTTATATTAAAGGTAGATATTTTTAAAAATTCTCAAAATTCACTTTATGCCTAGTGTCAGCTTCTTCACTTGGTTATCACATACTCTATAGATCTTATCCCACTATTGTCCAACCCCAGACTGGAAAGCTTAACACCCTAATTAGGGATAATCTATATCTTGAATGACCTTTAGCAATATATCACAAAAGAAAAAACTGTTATAGCATGATATATGTCTAATTACGACAGCTTTCAGATATATCAGTTCTGCTTATATATGCAACAGGGAAGTCCTCTGCAGATTGACTGTATGCTACTTCACTGGGGCTTAGTAAAAAGTATATAGAGTGTCCCTGTATACCAAGTCTTTCTTCTTAGATTGTTTCCATATTTAGCACTTTTTCTGCTTTTATAGATAAGCATAGAGGCAGGGGACAAGCATCTAATTTTATCTCTTAGGTGTATCTCTGTGGAGTGTCTGTATCTTCACTGGGCTGTTGTTATGTATTCAGAGTCTTACTCCCAGACTTCACTACCACACACTCTAACAGACTCCCCTATACCACTTCTCTCTGCTGTTGTAGTGATGTGTTCTCTAAAAACAAGGAAACAACCTGACCATCTGTTGGTTAGCAGGAATCCACATATGATTACCAGTAGTTAGAAAAGTTTTTTCTGATAATCACTCAAGGTCCCTGGCACATCTATATATTACCAAGCACACCAGACTTAAAGCTATACAGTTTAGATATCCCAGGAGAAGGACCAGCAAGTCCCTTTCTGCTTCACAGCATAGGGTCCCCAGGGGGATAAAACAGAGTAACGGTATTCATATTGAATGTCAGCACAGCTGGCTAAGTCTCAGTGTCTTATAATATTCCCTTTTATAGATTCTCTTTTCACTCCAGACTTATGTCCTTTAATAAACTATACTGTTTTATATCTTTCCCCCTGGTTGGATCCCTTCATGCTGACTTAAACATCATTCCTATAGCCTCTTTTTACATAGCGTTGTGTGCTCTTTCCTTTAATTATATCCACACAACAAGCAGCCTTTTGAAACGCAAATTTCCTGTCTCCAAACAGCCCCACTTCTTTGACTGTGTGTATTTGTCACATTGATATAAGTTTCCCCTAATCAGGGCTGATGCACCCTGATAGGGGAGAGAAAAACTTATCTGGGGAGTCGACTTCTATGCGCTGGATTCCTTGTGGTTTTTCAGCTACACTCGATCAAGAGTTTTGAGAGGATGCTGCTCCTGCCGTGGAGCTGTAGATGCTTGACTGGCCTCGGTGCGGTAAAGTTGTTTACCCTCCGTCATGCGCCTTTACCAGCATGCGATGCTGACAACCGTACTGGATGGATCTTCTATCGGGCGTTGTATGGCACTCCTGCCCGGCTCTATTTTGGGCCTAGGGCTTCGACAAGCGGCTGGAACTCCTTGGACCGAGCACCGGATTCACGCCCTTCCAACGTTGCCGCCCACCGGAAGTCAGTCGCCAAAAAAACGAAAGTTCCTCAATGGAGGCCTATCGTTTGCCTCTTATTTCTCATTCACATAATAAACTTCCTCATTGGTTGGTTATTTTTTTATTCCTCATTTTTCCCTCTCTTTTTCTTTTACTTATAATTTCCCACTTTTCATTTTATTTGTGTGTTCCTTTCTCTGTACTCTCTCTCTTTAACTTGTTCTTCTTGTAGTTTTGTCTCTGCCCTTCCCCCCTCTCTCATAATTCTCTTATTTCCCTAAATCTTGTTTTCCTGTTCCACTGGTTCTCTGTTTTCTCTCCTCTTTCTTTTTTTAGTCCCCTTTCCATTCACGTCCTTTCTACAGCAGTATTTAAAGGGTATATTAAATAGTAAATACATAGACATAATGATGTATTCAAAGCAAAGATTAGCCTTAGAATAATATTTAGATGTATTTTTTTTACAGTTATGGGGTCGATCACATTACTTTAGAGAAACTTATCAAATTAATTTCAACAGAAAAACAAATATGTGCTTCAGATAGAGCATTCCATTTTAAACAACTTTTAAATGGTTTTCTATTATCAAATTGTCTTCATTCTCTTGGTATCTTTAGGTGAAAACAGGGTTGTAAGCTTAGGACCGTGCATGTTTCTGGAGTACTCTATGTCAACAGTTTTGCAAGAATGTTATCCATTTGCAAGAGCACTAGATGGCAGCACTATTTCCTGTCATGTAGTACATATGTTATACATTAACAAGAGCACTAAAGGGCAGCACTATTTCCTGTCATGTAGTACTAATGTTATCCATTAGCAAGAGCACTAGATGGCAGCACTATTTCCTGTCATGTAGTACTAGTGTTATACATTAGCAAGAGCACTAGATGGCAGCACTATTTCCTGTCATGTAGTACTAATGGTATACATTAGCAAGATCACTAGATGGCAGCACTATTTCCTGTCATGTAGTACTAATGTTATACATTAGCAAGAGCACTAGAGGGCAGCACTATTTCCTGTCATGTAGTACTAATGTTATACATTAGCAAGAGCACTAGAAGGCAGCACTATTTCCTGTCATGTAGTACTAATGTTATACATTAGCAAGAGCACTAGATGGCAGCACTATTTCCTGTCATGTAGTACTAATGTTGTACATTAACAAGAGCACTAGATGGCAGCACTATTTCCTGTCATGTAGTGCTAATGTTATGCATTAGCAAGAGCCCTAGAGGGCAGCACTATTTCCTGTCATGTAGTACTGTTATACATTAGCAAGAGCACTAGAGGGCAGCACTATTTCCTGTCATGTAGTACTAATGTTATACACTAGCAAGAGCACTAGATGGCAGCACTATTTCCTGTCATGTAGTACTAATGTTATCCATTAGCAAGAGCACTAGATGGCAGCACTATTTCCTGTCATGTAGTACTAATGTTATACATTAGCAAGAGCACTAGATGGCAGCACTATTTCCTGTCATGTAGTGCTAATGTTATACATTAGCAAGAGCACTAGATGGCAGCACTATTTCCTGTCATGTAGTGCTAATGTTATACATTAGCAAGAGCACTAGAGGGCAGCACTATTTCCTGTCATGTAGTACAAATGTTATACATTAGCAAGAGCACTAGATGGCAGCACTATTTCCTGTCATGTAGTACTAATGTTATACATTAGCAAGAGCACTAGATGGCAGCACTATTTCCTGTCATGTAGTACTAATGTTATACATTACCAAGATCACTAGATGGCAGCACTATTTCCTGTCATGTAGTACTAATGTTATACATTAGCAAGAGCACTAGATGGTAGCACTATTGCCTGTCATGTAGTACTAATGATATACATTAGCAGGAGCACTAGATGGCAGCACTATTTCCTGTCATGTAGTACTAATGTTATACATTAGCACGTACACTAGATGGCAGCGCTATTTCCTGTCATGTAGTGCACCAGATGCTACCTAGGTATCTCTTCAACACAGAATATAATGAGAATGAAGTGCATTTGATATCACAAAAGGAATAATTTTGGGTTTCATATCCTTTTAATTTTTAAAATATTTTTTATTGATGTTATTACATACATATAGGATATAGAACATGTTCTGTCAGACACATTGACCAAATACATAACATTGGCAACCATACAATTTGTTGTGGGCTAACCTGCAACATTAATAGTCGAAGGGCACGCATCAAGCATAATTAGTACAGTCACAGAAGTTAACATAGAAGTAATTGCGTTTAAGCAGCCTATATACTATTTCTATCTTCCATTGGTTATATACGTAGCTTATGTAGGTGCCCTAATTCTGCATGACAAAACCTATAAAATGGATACCTCATATTAATTTTAATATTAGGGAGGGGTTTATCAATAACTTCTATGGGTAATCACACATATAAAGGTTTTGGGGATGTAGATAAGGGATCTGTGTCCCGTAGCTTAACAGATAAACTATGTGAGGGGGGGGGGGAAGCGGAGCTTGCAATGATAAAGTGGGCTTATAACTCTCAAGGATTTCCATGCCTTAACAGGAGGCGCATCTATCTTTGTAGGATTAGCAGACCCAAAAATGATACTGGGCCTAGCTGCAACGCCGCTATTAGACTTATGGGGAAGACCCCCTATCACACTTCACTTGTTTTGGTAATAATATTAAAAATAGATAGCACGTAGGGGGATATAGTGAGTCAAGCATCTAGGTATCATAAGGTAGTCTAAAATATTCAAATGCAAATTAATTACCCGAATCTGCTGGGTAAGTATCTGAAAGGGATACGAGTCAGCAAAATTAGTAGTAATGAGTAGTAATGAGACTCCTGGTTAAGAACATAGAGATAATTAATACTTCTAGACAAACAAAAAACCTACAGAACATGTAAGCATTAACATATTATATATACACTTGAGACCAGTAGGACCATAATATTAAGCCATATGGAGCTCGTCAGAGACTAAGATCATGCCATCTAGCATATAGGCTAGTTAGGATATACTTGGTCAAATTCCACATAAGGGCGCATAGCACATACATTTGAAAAAGTGACATTTACATCCCTATATGCATACATACATAGGCACACTCACACACATACATAAGCACACTCACACACATACATAAGCACACTCACACACATACATAGGCACACTCACACACATACATAAGCACACTCACACACATACATAAGCACACTCACACACATACATAGGCACACTCACACACATAGGCACACTCACACACATACATACATAGGCACACTCACACACATACATAGGCACACTCACACACATACATAGGCACACTCACACACATACATAGGCACACTCACACACATACATACATAGGCACACTCACACACATACATACATAGGCACACTCACACAGATACATAGGCACACTCACACACATACATACATAGGCACACTCACACACATACATACATAGGCACACTCACACACATGCATACATAGTCACACTCACACATACATAGGCACACTCACACACATACATAGGCACACTCACACACATAGGCACACTCACACACATACATAGGCACACTCACACACATACATACATAGTCACACTCACACACATACATAGGCACACTCACACACATACATAGGCACACTCACATACATACATAGGCACACTCACACACATACATAGGCACACTCACACACATACATAGGCACACACACACACATACATACATAGGCACACGCACACACCTACATAGGCACACTCACACACACACCTACATAGGCACACTCACACACACACACCTACATAGGCACACTCACACACATACATAGGCACACTCACACATACATACATACATATGCACACTCACACACATACATACATAGGCACACGCACACACATACATAGGCACACTCACACACACACATAGGCACACACACACACATACATAGGCACACACACATACATAGGCACACTCACTCACACATACATAGGCACACACACACATACATAGGCACACTCACACACATACATACATAGACACACTCACACACACACATACATAGGCACACTCACACACATACATATGCACACTCACACACATACATAGGCACACTCACACACACACATAGGCACACACACACATACAGGCACACACACACATACACACACACACACATAGGCACACTCACACACATACATAGACACACACACACATAGGCACACTCACTCACACATACATAGGCACACACACACATACATACATAGACACACTCACACACATACATACATAGACACACTCACACACATACATACATAGACACACTCACACACACACATAGGCACACTCACACACACACATACATAGGCACACTCACACACATACATAGGCACACTCACACACATACATACATAGGCACACTCACACACATACATACATAGGCACACGCACACACATACATACATAGGCACACTCACACATACATAGGCACACTCACACACATACATAGGCACACTCACACACATACATAGGCACACACACACATACATAGGCACACTCACACACACACACATACATAGGCACACTCACACACATACATAGGCACACTCACACACACACATAGGCACACTCACACACATACATAGGCACACTCACATACTTACATAGGCACACTCACACACATACATAGGCACACTCACACACATACATAGGCACACTCACACACATACATACATAGGCACACTCACACACACACATACATAGGCACACTCACACACACGCATACATAGGCACACTCACACACACGCATACATAGGCACACACACACATGCATACATAGGCACACTCACACACATACATACATAGGCACACTCACATACATACATACATACATAGGAACACTCACACACATACATAGAAACACTCACACACACACATACATAGGCACACTCACACATATGCATAGATAGGCACACTAACACACATACATAATTAGAAGTGGGCAGGAATGTCTTAAAGTGGGTGCAGTTAGGACCATCAATGGTAGACCCTGTATATTTATGAGTGCTACCGGTATATACCTAACATCAGAGTAGTTAGAAAAAATAGCTTAATCTAAGGTTCAATACTATAAACGTCCAATAGACAGATAGCAAGATAAACTTAGCTAGATAACGGCAGTGAGCTATAAGAAGTTATGCGTACCTGGGCCTAACTGCAAGTTAGAAAACTCTATATTAATGTTAACTGATTGAAGGAACTACAGTGTTAGTATAGGATATGTACCTACCAATATGAGAGCAGCAATTATCATCAATATCCCACCACAAGCAAATATATGGTGGGCAATGGCTATCCAGGCAATAGTTATATCTGTAGGCAACATACAACCGTCAGGCAGTTTAGGACATATACTTACGTTTTTGTGTTCTATAAATACTTATCATTAGGAGAAATAAAGGACGTGGCCAAAGGAAAATAAAGACGCATATATAATGCTTATCTAGAGTTAAAGGGCCATTATACACTCATTTTTTCTTTGCATAAATGTTTTGTAGATTATCTATTTATATAGCCCATAAAGGTTTTTTTTTAAATAAATGTATAGTTTTGCTTATTTTTAAATAACATTGCTCTGATTTTCAGACTCCTAACCAAGCCCCAAAGTTTTATGTGAATACCGTCAGCTACCTTCTCCAGCTTGCTCCTGTTTGTGTAAAGGGTCTTTTCATATGCAAAAGAAGGGGGAGGGGGGAGGGTCTTATTTCCCACTTGCAGTGGGCTTTCCAGCTACCTTTTCAACAGAGCCAAACTGACAGCTTCTAAGTAAGTTTTTAAACAGTTTTATACTGGATTTATATATCAGTATCTGTGTATCTTATTCTTTATAGTAGTGTCTATTACATGCAGTTATATGAAAATGAGTGATACTGTCCCTTTAACTAATGCACAATAGAACATCAGATCAGGAATATACAAAACAAAAACATAGATTGAACTAATAACTTATTACTGATAAACCACAAACAAAACATGATGTCCATGGAAGTGTATAAACATTGCTAATCAGCAAGAGTCAGGGCAATGGCAGCTTGCTCAGTCTGTGTCTGCCGTTATCTTTGGCCAGAGGATTCACCCTACTCCAGCCCTCTGTAGAAATATGGGCTGGGGAGTAATCTCGGGGCAATTTCTCCTGTATAGATTCCTTGCCAAGCAGAGAGAGACAACTAACATATCCCCTAGGCTGTGTCCCCAGTACATATCTTGCTTAGCGTTCCCAGGAACAGGTTCTGTCCCTTCATCCAGAGAGATCGCCAGGTACATATCCTCAGCTATACCCCTGATAACCTTGTCCTGCTGAGTCTGTAATTTGGTTCCTCCTGTGACTTTCTTCGGGCATTTGACAGATCCTCTATCTCATCAGGTATACAGTCCACGGTCCACCCCTGTTGGCCTCTCACCACGGCCGCCTACTCCGTCTCACCCAGTGCGCCAAAAAAACATAATTTATGTAAGAACTTACCTGATAAATTCATTTCTTTCATATTAGCAAGAGTCCATGAGCTAGTGACGTATGGGATATACATTCCTACCAGGAGGGGCAAAGTTTCCCAAACCTCAAAATGCCTATAAATACACCCCTCACCACACCCACAATTCAGTTTAACGAATAGCCAAGAAGTGGGGTGATAAAAAAGTGCGAAAGCATATAAAATAAGGAATTGGAATAATTGTGCTTTATACAAAATCATAACCACCACAAAAAAAGGGCGGGCCTCATGGACTCTTGCTAATATGAAAGAAATGAATTTATCAGGTAAGTTCTTACATAAATTATGTTTTCTTTCATGTAATTAGCAAGAGTCCATGAGCTAGTGACGTATGGGATAATGACTACCCAAGATGTGGATCTTTCCACACAAGAGTCACTAGAGAGGGAGGGATAAAATAAAGACAGCCAATTCCTGCTGAAAATAATCCACACCCAAAAATAAAGTTTAACGAAAAACATAAGCAGAAGATTCAAACTGAAACCGCTGCCTGAAGTACTTTTCTACCAAAAACTGCTTCAGAAGAAGAAAATACATCAAAATGGTAGAATTTAGTAAAAGTATGCAAAGAAGACCAAGTTGCTGCTTTGCAAATCTGGTCAACCGAAGCTTCATTCCTAAACGCCCAGGAAGTAGAAACTGACCTAGTAGAATGAGCTGTAATTCTCTGAGGCGGAGTTTTACCCGACTCAACATAGGCAAGATGAATTAAAGATTTCAACCAAGATGCCAAAGAAATGGCAGAAGCTTTCTGGCCTTTTCTAGAACCGGAAAAGATAACAAATAAACTAGAAGTCTTACGGAAAGATTTCGTAGCTTCAACATAATATTTCAAAGCTCTAACAACATCCAAATAATGCAACGGTTTCTCCTTAGAATTCTTAGGATTAGGACATAATGAAGGAACCACAATTTCTCTACTAATGTTGTTGGAATTCACAACTTTAGGTAAAAATTCAAAAGAAGTTCGCAACACCGCCTTATCCTGATGAAAAATCAGAAAAGGAGACTCACAAGAAAGAGCAGATAATTCAGAAACTCTTCTGGCAGAAGAGATGGCCAAAAGGAACAAAACTTTCCAAGAAAGTAATTTAATGTCCAATGAATGCATAGGTTCAAACGGAGGAGCTTGAAGAGCTCCCAGAACCAAATTCAAACTCCAAGGAGGAGAAATTGACTTAATAACAGGTTTTATACGAACCAAAGCTTGTACAAAACAATGAATATCAGGAAGAATAGCAATATTTCTGTGAAAAAGAACAGAAAGAGCAGAGATTTGTCCTTTCAAAGAACTTGCAGACAAACCCTTATCTAAACCATCCTGAAGAAACTGTAAAACTCTCGGTATTCTAAAAGAATGCCAGGAAAAATGATGAGAAAGACACCAAGAAATATAAGTCTTCCAGACTCTATAATATATCTCTCGAGATACAGATTTACGAGCCTGTAACATAGTATTAATCACAGAGTCAGAGAAACCTCTTTGACCAAGAATCAAGCGTTCAATCTCCATACCTTTAAATTTAAGGATTTCAGATCCTGATGGAAAAAAGGACCTTGTGACAGAAGGTCTGGTCTTAACGGAAGAGTCCACGGTTGGCAAGAGGCCATCCGGACAAGATCCGCATACCAAAACCTGTGAGGCCATGCCGGAGCTACCAGCAGAACAAACGAGCATTCCTTCAGAATCTTGGAGATTACTCTTGGAAGAAGAACTAGAGGCGGAAAGACATAGGCAGGATGATACTTCCAAGGAAGTGATAATGCATCCACTGCCTCCGCCTGAGGATCCCGGGATCTGGACAGATACCTGGGAAGTTTCTTGTTTAGATGGGACGCCATCAGATCTATTTCTGGAAGTTCCCACATTTGAACAATCTGAAGAAATACCTCTGGGTGAAGACCATTCGCCCGGATGCAACGTTTGGCGACTGAGATAATCCGCTTCCCAATTGTCTATACCTGGGATATGAACCGCAGAGATTAGACAGGAGCTGGATTCCGCCCAAACCAAAATTCGAGATACTTCTTTCATAGCCAGAGGACTGTGAGTCCCTCCTTGATGATTGATGTATGCCACAGTTGTGACATTGTCTGTCTGAAAACAAATGAACGATTCTCTCTTCAGAAGAGGCCAAAACTGAAGAGCTCTGAAAATTGCACGGAGTTCCAAAATATTGATCGGTAATCTCACCTCCTGAGATTCCCACACTCCTTGTGCCGTCAGAGATCCCCACACAGCTCCCCAACCTGTGAGACTTGCATCTGTTGAAATTACAGTCCAGGTCGGAAACACAAAAGAAGCCCCCTGAATTAAACGATGGTGATCTGTCCACCATGTTAGACAGTGTCGAACAATCGGTTTTAAAGATATTAATTGAGATATCTTCGTGTAATCCTTGCACCATTGCTTCAGCATACAGAGCTGAAGAGGTCGCATGTGAAAACGAGCAAAGGGGATCGCGTCCGATGCAGCAGTCATAAGACCTAGAATTTCCATGCATAAGGCTACCGAAGGGAATGATTGTGACTGAAGGTTTCGACAAGCTGCAATCAATTTTAGACGTCTCTTGTCTGTTAAAGACAGAGTCATGGACACTGAATCCATCTGGAAACCCAGAAAGGTTACCCTTGTCTGAGGAATCAAAGAACTTTTTGGTAAATTGATCCTCCAACCATGATCTTGAAGAAACAACACAAGTCGATTCGTATGAGATTCTGCTAAATGTAAAGACTGAGCAAGTACCAAGATATCGTCCAAATAAGGAAATACCACAATACCCTGTTCTCTGATTACAGACAGAAGGGCCCCGAGAACCTTTGTAAAAATTCTTGGAGCTGTAGCTAGGCCAAACGGCAGAGCCACAAACTGGTAATGCTTGTCCAGAAAAGAGAATCTCAGGAACTGATAATGATCTGGATGAATCGGAATATGCAGATATGCATCCTGTAAATCTATTGTGGACATATAATTCCCTTGCTGAACAAAAGGCAAGATAGTCCTTACAGTTACCATCTTGAACGTTGGTATTCTTACATAACGATTCAATATTTTTAGATCCAGAACTGGTCTGAAGGAATTCTCCTTCTTTGGTACAATGAAGAGATTTGAATAAAACCCCATCCCCTGTTCCGGAACTGGAACTGGCATAATTACTCCAGTCAACTCTAGATCTGAAACACATTTCAGAAATGTGTGAGCTTTTACTGGATTTACTGGGACACGGGAAAGAAAAAATCTCTTTGCAGGAGGTCTCATCTTGAAACCAATTCTGTACCCTTCTGAAACAATGCTCTGAATCCAAAGATTGTGAACAGAATTGATCCAAATTTCCTTGAAAAAACGTAACCTGCCCCCTACCAGCTGAGCTGGAATGAGGGCCGCACCTTCATGTGGACTTAGAAGCAGGCTTTGCCCTTCTAGCTGGCTTGGATTTATTCCAGACTGGAGATGGTTTCCAAACTGAAACTGCTCCTGAGGATGAAGGATCAGGCTTTTGTTCTTTGTTGAAACGAAAGGAACGAAAACGATTATTAGCCCTGCTTTTACCTTTAGATTTTTTATCCTGTGGTAAAAAAGTTCCTTTCCCACCAGTAACAGTTGAAATAATGGAATCCAACTGAGAACCAAATAATTTGTTACCCTGGAAAGAAATGGAAAGTAAAGTTGATTTAGAAGCCATATCAGCATTCCAAGTTTTAAGCCATAAGGCTCTTCTAGTTAAAATAGCTAGAGACATAAACCTGACATCAACTCTGATAATATCAAAAATGGCATCACAGATAAAATTATTAGCATGCTGTAGAAGAATAATAATATCATGAGAATCATGATGTGTTACTTGTTGCGCTAAAGTTTCCAACCAGAAAGTTGAAGCTGCAGCAACATCAGCCAAAGATATAGCAGGTCTAAGAAGATTACCTGAACACAGATAAGCTTTTCTTAGAAAGGATTCAATTTTCCTATCTAAAGGATCCTTAAACGAAGTACCATCTGACGTAGGAATAGTAGTACGTTTAGCAAGGGTAGAAATAGCCCCATCAACTTTAGGGATTTTGTCCCAAAATTCTAATCTGTCAGACGGCACAGGATATAATTGCTTAAAACGTTTAGAAGGAGTAAATGAATTACCCAATTTATCCCATTCTTGTGAAATTACTGCAGAAATAGCATTAGGAACAGGAAAAACTTCTGGAATAACCACAGGAGCTTTAAATACCTTATCCAAACGTTTAGAATTAGTATCAAGAGGACCAGAATCCTCTATTTCTAAAGCAATTAGTACTTCTTTAAGTAAAGAACGAATAAATTCCATTTTAAATAAATATGAAGATTTATCAGCATCAACCTCTGAGACAGAATCCTCTGAACCAGAAGAGTCATCAGAATCAGAATGATGATGTTCATTTAAAAATTCATCTGTAGGGAGAGAAGTTTTAAAAGATTTTTTACGTTTACTAGAAGGAGAAATAACAGACATAGCCTTCTTTATGGATTCAGAAACAAAATCTCTTATATTATCAGGAACATTCTGCACCTTAGATGTTGAAGGAACTGCAACAGGCAATGGTACTTTACTAAAGGAAATATTATCTGCTTTAACAAGTTTGTCATGACAATCAATACAAACAACAGCTGGAGAAATAGCTACCAAAAGTTTACAGCAGATACACTTAGCTTTGGTAGATTCAGCACTAGACAGCGATTTTCCTGTAGTATCTTCTGACTCAGATGCAACGTGAGACATCTTGCAATATGTAAGAGAAAAAACAACATATATATAAAGCAAAGTTGATCAAATTCCTTAAATGACAGTTTCAGGAATGGGAAAAAATGCCAAAGAACAAGCTTCTAGCAACCAGAAGCAATGAAAAATGAGACTTAAATAATGTGGAGACAAAAGCGACGCCCATATTTTTCGCGCCAATAAGACGCCCACATTATTTGGCGCCTAAATGCTTTTTGGCGCCAAAATGACGCCACATCCGGAACGCCGACATTTTTGGCGCAAAATAACGTCAAAAAATGACGCAACTTCCGGCGACACGTATGACGCCGGAAACGGAAACAATTTTTTTGCGCCAAAAAAGTCCGCGCCAAGAATGACGCAATAAAATGAAGCATTTTCAGCCCCAGCGAGCCTAACAGCCCACAGGGAAGAGTCAAATTTTTGAAGGTAAGAAAAAATGATTAAATCAAATGCATTATCCCAAATATGAAACTGACTGTCTGAAAATAAGGAAAGTTGAACATTCTGAGTCAAGGCAAATAAATGTTTGAATACATATATTTAGAACTTTATAAACAAAGCGCCCAACCATAGCTTAGAGTGTCACAGAAAATAAGATTTACTTACCCCAGGACACTCATCTACATGTTTGTAGAAAGCCAAACCAGTACTGAAACGAGAATCAGCAGAGGTAATGGTATATATAAGAGTATATCGTCGATCTGAAAAGGGAGGTAAGAGATGAATCTCTACGACCGATAACAGAGAACCTATGAAATAGACCCCGTAGAAGGAGATCACTGCATTCAATTTGGGAAACTTTGCCCCTCCTGGTAGGAATGTATATCCCATACGTCACTAGCTCATGGACTCTTGCTAATTACATGAAAGAAATAAGGAGTGAGATGTCCAAGAATTATGTTGTCGCTTTACATCTGTCATCAGCAGTGCCAGCTAGCTCTATTGCCAGGTCTGTTTGGTCCCCCTTAGAGGGAAGCCAGGGACAAACGTAATCCGCAACTAGGGTAGAGAGCTCCTTCGCAAAGTCCTGCACCAATGACTCCACAGTGTGACCGACCTCTTCCATGGCGGAAGGTATAGATAAGGCAGACTGTTTCTTAATTATATAAAGAGAGACGATCAAGCGTGCAGCTCCTTGCCGTATTGTAGCAAACTGGGTAGGTGGAATATGCACAAGCTCAGGTACTAGAAGTTGTGGTGCGTCACACGATGAGGAAGATGTCCGCTCCTCAGTGGATTCTGCAATGGGCTTCCAATTAAAATAGGGCAAAAACTTACTTTTTAAATATCTTCTGGGAACCCAGCCGGTCCAGATGATTCAACTAGAGTTTAGCCTCAGATTAATAGCAAGATGAGTGCAACCGAGCAGCCGATTATATGGATTATCAGAGCAAATGTACGGAGCTGTGGTAATGTGCGACCGCTCGGCTGCAAGGTATGCTCCGCCCCTCGGGTTTCATATCCTTTTAAAATCTATGGCGATTTTGTTTGATAAATCATTTGATATAAGTTTTCTAAGGAATGTGGTCAGTTCTTGTATTACTTGTTTATAGAAGCTAAACCTTTACACATATATCTTCAATATTTAAAAGTACTTTATTGTCTATAAAGTATTGGGGGCCACCATGCTTGAACTTGAGTTTCCTCTTTTCTCTCTTTCTTGCCGAGGACAATTAGGGGCATATATATATATATATATATATATATATATATCCAGCAATAAATGTGCAAACAAGGCTGCGTGGAAACCCTTCTAGATCATTTCTTTGACAATCTTATTTTCCACACCATCTTGTTTGCACAGTCTTTTTTATTGCCCGTTTTATATAGAAAATCCAGGACACCTCTTGCTTTTGTGTAAAATTGTGCTTTGTACCACTCTCCCTAGAAAGGCCAAAAAGCGAATTCTGTAACCTGCTTACGCTGCAAATCAAATAGCTGGTTTAGGGAATTTCCAGCATTTTGAAAACTCAAGTTACAGATTTGCTTTTTGGCCACTTAGTTAGCATGGGACAAAGTACAATGTTTACACAAAAGAAAGATGTGTTCAATGTCCCTTTAAAAAGGAAATTAAAGTCATATTTGCCTCTAAAACAGATCATTTTAAAATGTATTAAAGTTTTTTTTTTTTGGGGGGGGGGACTGCGAGAGTTTCTTTTATCAAACTGTTATGTTCTTTGTCACAGACAAGTTGTGCAGAAACAGGAGCCTAATCTTGCTACATATATCTCTTTAATTTACAAATGAATATATTATCTTTACTACTGCCAAGCAATGGACATTTTGTTAACATTGTGATAGTGGCAAGGCCCGTCTTCCCCAGACTTAGAGGGACATGAAACATATTTTTGTTTCTTTTAGGATTCAGATAGAAAATACAATTTTAAACAAATTTTAAATGTAGTTCTATTATCAAATTTGCTTCATTCTCTTGATATCCTTTGTTGAAGCAGCAGGCATGCACTTGGGAACTAGATGAACACATCTAGTCAGCCAATCACACAAGACAAATGTGTGCAGGCACCACTCATCAGCTAGCTCCCACTAGTATAGGATATGTACACATTCTTTCTTTTCCAAAGATATGACGAGTCCACGGATTTCATCCTTACTTGTGGGATATTAACCTCCTGCTAACAGGAAGTGGCAAAGAGCACCACAGCAGAGCTGTATATATAGCCCCTCCCTTCCCCTCTACCTCCAGTCATTCTCTTTGCCTGTGTTATACTAGGAAGACATGGTAAAGTGAGGTTTTAGTTTTAGTTTCTTCAATCAAGAAGTTTTTATTTTAAATGGTACCGGTGCATACTATTTTCCTCAAGGGGATATGGAAGAAGATTTCTGCCCTGAGGTTTGATGATCTTAGCATTTGTAACTAAGATCCACGCTGGTTCCCACAAGACTTCTGAAGGTAACCATGAGACATCTTCAGTGTGGAGTCCCTATATTATATTTATCATTTGATATTTGGGCATTATGTGACATGGGAGACAATGTTAAAAACGATGTTTGATGTTTTTTTATTTTTGGCACTTAAAACGTATTGGTTTTATGCTTGAGGGTTGTAATTGTGTGTATATTTCTACTTTAGTGCAAAACTGCATTCCCATGCGGTGTTGTTTGGGCCTACTCCAACTTTTGACTTTAAGGGGCAGAGCCTATTTTGGCGCATTTTCTTCAGGCTTAGCAGCAGCAAACAGTAGCTCGGTGGCTCCTGGACTGTGTAGCTGGTCTGAAGGGTTGGAAACTTGATTTGAAGTACTCTGGGGGCAGGTAGGCGCCACAGCAGAGCTGTGGCGAGGTGTAGTGGGTATTTTTATCTATCTTTTGACTAGATGTTGATATAAGTACTTCTAAAGCCTTATTTCTGCCTTTGCTTCTGGGTGCAGTAATTTTTGGATTAACCAACGATATTTAAGTTAAATTTGGGAATAATTTAACGATTTTTGTGCATTTTGGAATAATTGTTCACTTTTTCTTTTCTTAAAGGCACAGTACACATTTTTTCTAATGTTTATTTTATGCTATAAATAAGTGTTTAAACGACTTTGTGGTATTACTAGTCTGTTCAACATGTCTGACATTGAGGTTTCTCATTGTTCTATGTGTTTAGAAGCTATTGTGCAACCCCCTCTATCATTGTGTAACTTTTGTACGGAAAGGGCTTTACAATATAAAAAGCATATTTTAAATAAAGTAAGTGTGCCTAAGGATGATTCTCAGTCTGAAGAGAATCAGGATATGCCATCCAATTCTCCCCAAGTGTCACAACCTTTAACGCCCAAACAAGCGACGCCTAGTACTTCTAGTGCGTCTAATTCCTTTACTCTGCAGGAGATGGCTGCAGTTATGTCAACTACCCTTACAGAGGTATTGTCTAAATTACCAGTGTTGCAGGGTAAACACAGTAGGTCAAGTATTAATGTAAATACTGAATCCTCTGATGCTTTATTAGCTATTTCCGATGTTCCCTCACAGTGCTCTGAGTTGGGGGTCAGGGAATTACTGTCTGAGGGTGAAATTTCTGATTCAGGGAATGTTTTACCTCAGACAGATTTGGATGCTATGTCATTTAAATTTAAGCTTGAACACCTCCGCCTGTTGCTTAGGGAGGTTTTAGCGACTCTGGATGATTGTGATCCTATTGTGATTTCTCCAGAGAAATTGTGTAAAATGGATAAATATTTTGAAGTACCTACTTACACTGATATTTTTCCGGTTCCTAAGAGAATTTCGGAAATTATTAGAAAGGAATGGGATAGACCAGGTATACTGTTTTCTCCCCCTCCTAATTTTAAGAAAATGTTTCCCATATCAGATACCATTCGGGACTCATGGCAAACGGTTCCTAAAGTAGAGGGAGCTATATCTTCCCTAGCTAAGCATACTACTATACCTATTGAGGATAGTTGTGCTTTCAAAGAAATTAGAGGGTCTACTAAAGAAATTATTTGTTAATCAGGAGTTTCTTTTGCAACCTACGGCTTGCATTGTTCCAGTAACTACTGCAGCAGCTTTTTGGTTTGAGGCTCTAGAAGAGTCTCTTAAGGTTGAGACTCCATTAGATGACATCTTAGATAGAATTAAGGCTCTCAAACTAGCTAATTCTTTTATTACTGATGTCGCTTATTTTAAATTGCTAAATTAGCGGCAAAAAGTGCAAGATTTGCTATTTTAGCACGTAGAGCATTGTGGCTCAAATCTTGGTCTGCTGCTGTGTCATCAAAACATAAGCTTGTAGCTATTCCCTTTAAAAGGTAAGACCCTTTTCGGGCCAGAATTAAAATAAATAATTTCTGATATTACAGGAGGTAAAGGCCATGCCCTACCTCAGGATAAGTTGGATAAAATGAGGGGTAAACAGAATAATTTTCGTTCCTTTCGGAACTTTAAAGGAGGACCCCCCACTTCTTCTTCTTCCTCAAAGCAGGAAGGGAATTTTACCCAATCTAAGTCAGTCTGGAGACCTAATCAGAACTGGAATAAGGGTAAACAATCCAAAAAGCCCGCTCCTGCTCCTAGGACGGCATGAAGGGGCACCCCCCAATCCGGGACTGGATCTAGTAGGGGCAGACTCTCTTTCTTTGCTCAGGCTTGGGCAAGAGATGTTCAGGATCCCTGGGCACTAGAAATAGTGACCCATGGTTATCTATTGGAATTCAAGGACTTTCTCCCAAGAGGAAGATTTTATCTTTCAAAGTTATCTGCAAACCAGATAAAAAAAGAGGTGTTCTTACGCTGTGTAAAAGACTTTTCTACTATGGGAGTAATTTGTCCAGTTCCAAAATTGGAACAGGGACAGGGGTTTTACTCAAACCTATTTGTGGTTCCCAAAAAGGTTCTAGGGTCTCTTTTGGCGGTTTTCAGACCGCGAGGAATAGCGGTGGCGCCTTATCTAGACGACATTCTGATTCAGGCGTCAACATATGATCTGACAAAATCTCACATGGACACAGTGTTGTCTTTTCTGAGAACTCACGGCTGGAAGGTGAACATAGAGAAGAGTTCACTTGTCCACAGATAAGGGTTCCTTTCTTGGGAACTCTGATAGACTCAGTAGCCATGAAAATATTTCTGACGGAGGTCAGAAAATCAAAGATTCTAAATACTTGCCGAGCATTTCAGTCCATTCTTCGGCCATCAGTGGCTCAGTATATGGAAGTAATTGGATTAATGGTAGCGGCAATGGACATCGTTCCGTTTGCTCGCTTTCATCTCAGACCACTGCAACTGTGCATGCTCGGACAGTGGAATGGGGATTATGCGGATTTATCTCCTCAGATAAATCTGGATCAAGAGACCAGAAACTCTCTTCTTTGGTGGTTGTCGCCAGATCATCTGTCCCAAGGGACTTGTTTCCGCAGACCCTCGTGGGTAATAGTGACAACAGATGCCAGCCTTCTGGGCTGGGGTGCAGTTTGGAACTCCCTGAAGGCTCAAGGTGTTTGGACTCAAGTGGAGTCTCTTCTTCCAATCAATATCCTGGAACTGAAAGCAATATTCAATGCGCTTCAGGCATGGCCTCAGTTGGCTTCGGCCAAATTCATCAGATTCCAGTCGGACAACATCACGACTGTGGCATATGTCAATCATCAAGGGTGAACAACGAGTTCCTTAGAGATGATAGAGGTATCCAAGATAATCAGTTGGGCGGAGGCCCACTCCTGTAATCTGTCAGCGATCTACATCCCAGGAGTAGAGAACTGGGAAGCAGATTTTCTAAGTCGACAGACTTTTCATCCGGGGGAGTGGGAACTTCACCCGGAGGTATTTGCCTCATTGATTCTCCGATGGGGCAGACTGGAATTGGATTTGATGGCATCCCGACAGAATGCCAAGCTTCCAAGATACGGATCCCGGTCAAGGGATCCTCAGGCCGAACTGATAGATGCCTTGGCAGTGCCTTGGTTGTTCTGCCTAGCTTATGTGTTTCCGCCGTTTCCTCTCCTCCCACGAGTGATTGCTCGAATCAAACAGGAGAGAGCTTCAGTGATCCTGATAGCGCCTGGGTGGCCACGCAGGACTTGGTATGCGGATCTAGTGGACATGTCCTCTCTGCCACCGTGGAAACTTTCATTGAGACAGGACCTTCTCATTCAAGGTCCTTTTCAACATCCAAATCTAATTTCTCTGCAGCTGACTGCGTGGAGATTGAACGCTTGATTTTATCTAAGCGAGGATTCTCTGATTCAGTTATCAATAAATTGATACAGGCTAGAAATCCTGTCACTAGAAACATCTATCATAAGATATGGCGTAAATATCTTTATTGGTGTGAATCCAAGGGTTACTCATGGAGTAAAGTTAGGATTCCTAGGATTCTGTCTTTTCTCCTAGAAGGATTGGAGAAAGGGTTATCAGCGAGTTCCTTAAAGGGATAAATTTCAGCTTTGTCAATTCTGTTTCACAAACGTTTGGCAAATGTACCAGATGTTCAGTCTTTTTGTCAGGCTCTATCTAGGATTAAGCCTGTATTTAGACCTATTACTCCTCCCTGGAGTTTGAATTTAGTTCTTTGAGTTCTTCAAGGGGTTCCGTTTGAACCTATGCATTCCATAGATATTAAACTGTTATCTTGGAAAGTTTTGATTTTGGTTGCTATTTCTTCTGCTCGAAGAGTTTCTGAGCTTTCAGCGTTACAGTGTGATTCGCCTTATCTCATATTTATTCTGATAAGGTGGTTTTACGTACCAAACCAGTTTTTTTTTTCCTAAGGCTGTTTCGAATAAGAATATTAATCAGGAAATGATTGTTCCTTCCTTGTGTCCTAATCCTTCTTCTAAGAAGGAGCGTATGTTACATAACTTGGACGTGGTCCGTGCCTTAAAGTTTTACTTACAGGCAACTAAGGATTTCCGTCAATCATCTTCATTATTCATTGTTTATTCTGGAAAGCATAGGGGTCAGAAAGCTACGGCTACCTCTCTTTCTTTTTGGCTGAGGAGTATCATCCGCCTGGCATATGAGACTGCTGGACAGCAGCCTCCTGAAAGAATTACGGCTCATTCTACTAGGGCTTTTAAAAACGATGCATCTGTTGAACAGATTTGTAAGGCTGCGACTTGGTCGTCCCTTTACACTTTTTCCAAATTTTACAAATTTGATACTTTTGCTTCTTCTGAGGCTATCTTTGGGAGAAAGGTTCTTCAAGCAGTGGTGCCTTCCGTTTAGGTTCCTGTCATGTCCCTCCCTTTCATCCATGTCCTATAGCTTTGGTATTGGTTTCCAACAAGTAAGGATGAAATCCGTGGACTCGTCATATCTTTGTAAAAGAAAACTAAATTTATGCTTACCTGATAAATTACTTTCTTTTACGATATAACGAGTCCACGGCCCACCCTGTTCTTTTTAAGACAGTTTTTCTTTATATTTTTTGTAAACTTCAGTCACCTCTGCACCTTTTTAGCCTTTCCTTTTCTCTTCCTATAACCTTCGGCCGAATGACTGGAGGTGGAGGGTAAGGGAGGGGCCATATATACTGCCCTGCTGTGGTGCTCTTTGCCACTTCCTGTTAGCAGGAGGTTAATATCCCACAACTAAGGATGAAATCCGTGGACTCGTCATATCGTAAAAGAAAGTAATTTTTCAGGTAAGCATTAATTTAGTTTTTTCAACAATGGATACTAAAAGAACAAAGTATATTTGGAAATAGAAATGAATTTAAAATGGTCTTAAAATAACATGCTCGATCTGTATCATGCAAATTTAATTTTGACTTTCCTATCCTTACAAGTTTAGATTGGCGTCTTTAAAAGGGATAGTAAACCCAAATTTTTTATTTCATGTAAGCAACTTTCTAATTTACTCCCATTGTCAATTTTTCTACCTTCTCTTGGTATCTTTATTTGAAAAAGCAGAAATGTATGTTTAAGAGCCAGCCTGGGTTGCACTTTAAATAAGGGAAACAGTAGGTGGAGTTTGAATTAAAAAACAAACAATAACTATTGCAGCAAACAAGGTGTTAATGTGTTCTAATAGCATTCAGACTCTTCCGGTATGTCAACTGGAAGACTGCAGAAGAAAATTGTAATTATAAGGTGTCTGCTTTCTCTTTAA
Organism: Bombina bombina; assembly: GCF_027579735.1. NCBI lineage: Eukaryota > Metazoa > Chordata > Amphibia > Anura > Bombinatoridae > Bombina > Bombina bombina. The sequence goes on along the minus strand of NC_069505.1, from coordinate 574,628,502 downwards.
CTTTCCATGCAAACAAAATATTTGTAACATATGAATAGTTGTCTTTTATAACCATGATATAAATGCCTTGAGTTTAATATACCTTTAAATACCATTCCCCATTCTTGTCTAATATTTCCCTCTCACGCGGCCTCACCTTTTCTTATCTCTCCCTCCCTCCCTCCCTCCCTCCCACATATGCACCCGTTACAAGGAAGCACGTAGCGTTATGTGTGAAATATTTATTTACAAGAAAACTTCCTTATCAGAATTACAAAGGGAGCAGGATGTTTTACCTCTGAGAGACTCTTTATAAAAGACTTATCCAACTCAAGGGCATGTTGCAACCCTATCTAGGCCAGTTGTCCAGTTTTTAACAGGATAGTCCAGTAAAATCATTTTTATTAAAGTCCCCTCAATGTCACCTAAATGTTTAAGGTCTCCTAAGTCTCTGTGTATTACAAATATGTCACCACTGATACTGAGCTGGCACTAATTATTTGCGTTACTGTCAAAAAGGGTAAAACAATTTCTTATATGTTATTGTCAGCCATGTGGGTATTAAATCACTGCCCTATGTGTGATCCTGGTCAAGGGGACATTACTGTATATTTGTGTTTCTTGCACCAAAAGAGGAACAATTATTTATGTGTATGTTACTAACAACAATGGGGATAAAGTTACTGAGACAGCCATATGTCCCTATATGCTGAATGTCCTTTAGCTCCTCCCACAGACCACCAAAACATGCCCAGACACATCCAGACACACCCACGGACTACAGACACACCTACAATCCCACCCACCAGCCCTCCCAACTCAGCTCCACCCACAAAACAGTGATGGGCCTAGGGTTGCCACCTTTTGGCCAGAAAATTCCTGGACACTTTTTAAGTGGGCGTGGAGGGTGTGTGTTTCAGGGCGTGGTTTGGGGGCGTGGCTTCTCACGACATCAAATTTATTATGAAATCATTATATATATATATATATATATATATATACACATACATATACATATACACACATACATATATATATATATATAAACATATACATACCTATACCAAGTTGAAACCCCAATACCAAGTAAAATAGTGCTGTATAGCCAGATTAACAACATAACTGTTATGCTGTTAGGTTTAATCACAAACTAACATTTGGGCGACAACTTAACAAAATTATTGGAGGCAGTGTTTGGAGACGAGACCGCGCATTACCTTGCTTCTGGGGCCTGGCATCGTGAACAGTGTGTGACCGGACTTGGGGTAACTGGTGGTGGGGGCGGAGTCGGACGCACGCGATCATGTCCTGCCTCTCTCCCTGCTGCAGGATCTGATGACTCCCCTCCGGCTCCGACCCTCTTCCCCCCTCCCACTGTGTCACACTCATCATACTCCGTCTCTCCTGCAGACTACCCGGGGGTTTTTTGGAACCCCGGGCTAAGCGCTCCTCTGGCCATCTTATATTTTGTAAAGTCTGTGCTCACTGCACCAGGGGAGTGCTTCGCCCGGAGCATTTGAGCTTGTTCCGGGACACGGGACACAGAGCCTCAGACCGGGACTGTCCCGGTGAAACCGGGGCGGGTGGCAACCCTAGATGGGCCCCCTCAACTTCCTGAGTCCCTAAAATACAGCCACAAATGTTGGGAGATATGCAAGTGTGGGTGGGCCATTATGTGACCCCAACTTTAACCTGCCCCGCCATCACCTTTAGGCTGTCCAGAGGACAATCCTAAACCTATCCCACAATGCACCTCTACCTGCACACATATGCAACACACATTCATTCATGCAAATGCTCATTACGACCTTCTTTGGATGCCATAGAGATATTTTTCCATACAGATATTTCTGTGAGTGCCTAGCACTTGTTTTGCAAAAAGAATTGCTCATTAAAAATGTGCTTACATATTAACATTTTTTATATTTTAATTTAAAAACAGACAACTTTATAATGTGCGTGTGTCTCCACATCTTCACACTGGGAACCGCCATCTTGAAGCTTAAAGGGACATAACATTTAAAACGTAATATTCATTATTCAGATAGAATATACCATTTTAAACTTTTCAATGTACTTCTATTATCAAATTCTCTTCGTTTTCATTTTATCCTTTGATTAAAAGATGGAAAGTAAGCCCAGGATTGTGTACGTGTTTGCAGTAGTGTATGGCAGTGGTTTTGCAACAATGTTATACATTAGCAAGAGCACTAGATGGCAGCACTATTTCCTGTCATGTAGTACTAATGTTATATATTAGCAAGAGCACTAGATGGCAGCACTATTTCCTGTCATGTAGTGCTAATGTTGTACATTAGCAAGAGCACTAGATGGCAGCACTATTTCCTGTAATGTAGTACTGATGTTATACATTAGCAAGAGCACTAGATGGCAGCACTATTTCCTGTCATGTAGTACTAATGTTATACATTAGAAAGAGCACTAGATGGCAGCACTATTTCCTGTCATGTAGTACTAATGTTATACATTAGCAAGAGCACTAGAGGGCAGCACTATTTCCTGTCATGTAGTACATATGTTATACATTAGCAGGAGCACTAGATGGCAGCACTATTTCCTGTCATGTAGTACTAATGTTATACATTAGCAAGAGCACTAGATGGCAACACTATTTCCTGTCATGTAGTACTAATGTTATACATTAGCAAGAGCACTAGATGGCAGCACTATTTCCTGTCATGTAGTACTAATGTTATACATTAGCAAGAGCACTAGATGGCAGCATTATTTCCTGTCATGTAGTACTAATGTTATACATTAGCAAGAGCACTAGATGGCAGCACTATTTCCTGTCATGTAGTACTAATGTTATACATTAGCAAGAGCACTATATGGCAACACTATTTCCTGTCATGTAGTACTAATGTTATACATTAACAAGAGCACTAGATGGCAGCATTATTTCCTGTCATGTAGTACTAATGCTATACATTAGCAAGATCACTAGATGGCAGCACTGTTTCCTGTCATGTAGTACTAATGTTATACATTAGCAAGAGCACTAGATGGCAGCACTATTTCCTGTCATGTAGTATTAATGTTATCCATTTGCAAGAGCACTAGAGGGCAGCACTATTTCCTGTCATGTAGTACTAATGTTATACATTAGCAAGAGCACTAGATGGCAGCACTATTTCCTGTCATGTAGTACTAATGTTATATATTAGCAAGAGCACTAGAGGGCAGCACTATTTCCTGTCATGTAGTACTAATGTTATACATTAGCAAGCGCACTAGATGGCAGCACTATTTCCTGTCATGTAGTACTAATGTTATACATTAGCAAGAGCACTAGATGGCAGCACTATTTCCTGTCATGTAGTACATATGTTATACATTAGCAGGAGCACTAGAGGGCAGCACTATTTCCTGTCATGTAGTACTAATGTTATACATTAGCAAGAGCACTAGATGGCAGCACTATTTCCTGTCATGTAGTACTAATGTTATACATTAGCAAGAGCACTAGATGGCAGCACTATTTCCTGTCATGTAGTACTAATGTTATACATTAGCAAGAGCACTAGATGGCAGCACTATTTCCTGTCATGTAGTACTAATGTTAAACATTAACAAGAGCACTAGATGGCAGCACTATTTCCTGTCATGTAGTACTAATGTTATAAATTAGCAAGAGCACTAGATGGCAACACTATTTCCTGTCATGTAGTACTAATGTTATACATTAGCAAGAGCACTAGATGGCAGCACTATTTCCTGTCATGTAGTACTAATGTTATACATTAGCAAGAGCACTAGATGGCAGCACTATTTCCTGTCATGTAGTACTAATGTTATACATTAGCAAGAGCACTAGATGGCAGCACTATTTCCTGTCATGTAGTACTAATGTTATACATTAACAAGAGCACTAGATGGCAGCACTATTTCCTGTCATGTAGTATTAATGTTATCCATTTGCAAGAGCACTAGAGGGCAGCACTATTTCCTGTCATGTAGTACTAATGTTATACATTAGCAAGAGCACTAGATGGCAACACTATTTCCTGTCATGTAGTACTAATGTTATACATTAACAAGAGCACTAGATGGCAGCATTATTTCCTGTCATGTAGTACTAATGCTATACATTAGCAAGATCACTAGCTGGCAGCACTATTTCCTGTCATGTAGTACTAATGTTATACATTAGCAAGAGCACTAGATGGCAGCACTATTTCCTGTCATGTAGTATTAATGTTATCCATTTGCAAGAGCACTAGATGGCAGCACTATTTCCTGTCATGTAGTACTAATGTTATATATTAGCAAGAGCAGTAGAGGGAAGCACTATTTCCTGTCATGTAGTACTAATGTTATATATTAGCAAGAGCACTAGAGGGCAGCACTATTTCCTGTCATGTAGTACTAATGTTATATATTAGCAAGAGCACTAGAGGGCAGCACTATTTCCTGTCATGTAGTACTAATGTTATATATTAGCAAGAGCACTAGAGGGCAGCACTATTTCCTGTCATGTAGTGCTAATGTTATACATTAGCAAGAGCACTAGAGGGCAGCACTATTTCCTGTCATGTAGTGCTAATGTTATACATTAGCAAGAGCACTAGATGGCAGCACTATTTCCTGTCATGTAGTACTAATGTTATACATTAGCAAGAGCACTAGATGGCAGCACTATTTCCTGTCATGCAGTACTAATGTTATACATTAGCAAGAGCACTAGATAGCAGCACTATTTCCTGTCATGTAGTACTCCGGCATGTGTAAGCTACCTATCTAGATATCGCTTCAACAAAGAATAACAAGAGAAGGGAGTAAATTTGACAATAGAAGTAAATTGTAAACTTCTTTAAAATTGTGTTCTCTATCTAAATTATGAAAGAAAATGTCACTTTAAAAAAGGGACAATAAACCCACTATTTTTATTTCAAGATTGAGATAGAATATTAAATTTTAAACAGCTTTCCAATTTACTTCTGTTCTCTAATTTGCTTCATTCTCTTGGTATCCTTTGTTGAAGAAGCAACAATACCTTACTAGAGCTAGCTGAGCACCAGATGAGCCAATAACATAAAGGCATATACATGAAGCCACCAATCAGTAGCTCCTGAGCCTACCTAGGTATGTATGTATGTATGTATGTATGTATTGGGTACTTGTAAATCGCGGCTAATCACACGTAAGGGTCTCAAGGTGCTGCTCACTTTATCAACCTCGGAAGGATGAAAGGCCGAGTGGACCTCGCCAGGGATCGAACCTGCAACCCTTGGGTTACTACAGAGCTCAGCCACAGTGCCTTAGCATGCTGAGCTATCTGTCCGGCTTTTCAGCAAACGATATCAAGAAAACAAAACAAATTAGATAATAGAAGTAAATTGTAAAGTTGTTTAAAATTGAATGCTCGGTCTGAATCATGAAATTTGGGTTGCAGATCTCTCACCCCTTGAGACAGAATTAGTGCACATTAACAAATCTGTGACAAAATGTTATTGACAAGTCGCACCATGCACGTACAATACAGAGCAGGAACAATCTTTTTTTTTAAAAAAACCCAAATTGTTCTATATTATTTTTTTTATTTGTTATTTAAGTTATAAAAGGTGTGTGTGCTCCAGGTAACAGTACAGCACTTATATAGCCCGTGCTATGCCAACGCTAATGCTAACACTGACCAATATATAGTCACAAAACAAAGCTGCACACATCTATTATACAGCCATAAAACTGGGGCGAGGTATCAGGCTGCAAACCACTAAAGAGACAGTAAACTTTCTATTCTGCATATAAACAAGTGCTATTGTTTCACTGTGGACAGTTTAATAACAGATCCATAACTAGGATTTTTATTTTAAACACTTTGGACATTTTAATAAATGTTGGATGCACTCAGGGCTGATCTTCCATTAGTGCAGAAGGTACAGTTGCGGCACCAGGACCCAAGTACGGGGGGGGGCTATAGCAACCGGTCTATACACAGGTGTGTGCAAAATGTGTACAATCCTAATGCAAAGAGCCTTTTATAGTGCAGGTTGTCTATCATCTATCTGTCCATTTGTATATCTATCTGCCTATCTCTTCATCTATCTATATTATATACTGTATGTATACCGTATATCTTCCTCTATCTCTCTCTCGCTCTCTCTCTTCCTATAGCTTTCCATCTCTTCTTATATCTTTCTAACTCTTCCTATATCTTTCTATTTATCTATCACCTATCTGTCTGTATGTATATCTATCTGCCTGCCTATCTCTTCATCTATCTATCTTATCCTATCTCTCTTTCTCTATCTATCTTATCCTATCTATCATCTATCTGCCTATCTCTTCCTCTATCACCTATCTGTCTGTATGTATATCTGCCTATATCTTCATCTATCTATATTATCCTATCTCTCTCGCTTCCTCTATCTGCCTATCTCTTCCTCTATCAATCTATTCCTATATATATATCCATCTCTTCCTATATCTATCTGAATATCTCTTCCTATATGTATCTATCTCTTCCTATATCTATCTATTACCTATCTGTCTGTATATCTTTCTATCAGCCTATATCTTCATCTATCTATATTATCCTATCTATCTCTCTTCATCTATCTATATATTCCTATATCTACCAATCTCTTCCTATATCTATCCGCCCATCTCTTCCTCAATCTATCTAAATATACCTTCATATATCTATCTGCCCATCTCTTCCTCTATCTTTTCCTAAATCTATCTAAATATATCTTCATATATCTATCTCTTCATCTATCCCTTCCTATATGTATCTCTCTCTTCATATGTCTATCTCTTCACCTATCTCTATCTATCTATCTCTTCACCTATCTCTTCATCTATCTCTATCTCTTCACTGATCTATCTCTTCATCTCTATCTATCTCTTCACCGATCCATCTCTTCATCTATCTCTTCATCTATCTATCTCTTCATCTATCTCTATATCTATATCTTCATCTATCAATTGATCAATCTATCTAAGATCCTTATACAGAGCAGGATGTATATTATTACTGTTGCTCACTGATTTACCTTTTGCACCAGGTCGCTCGGATGAATATATCCACTACTGGAGATGTTTTTTGTTCTTATTTATCTGAATGAATAGTTTAATTGAAGTGTGAAATGATATTTGCAGTAAAATATTATTGTCTGGGACTGTTTTTTTGTACCCTTCCTTTTTCCTTAATAAAAAATATCACTATTTAAAAATGTTAAAGGGACAGTACAGTAAAAACTTAAATGTATTGGATAGAGCATTACATTTTAAACAACTTTCTAATTTACTGATTTTTATTTATCCTTTACTTATGTTTAATCCTAGTTGAGCTTAGGAGCGTGCATGTGTCTTTAGCCATCTGGCAGCAGTGTTTGCAAAAATGTTTATTGCAATGTTATACATAGTTGCAAACACTGCTGCCATAGATTGCTAAAGAAATGTGCACGCTCCTAAACTCTTAAGTTGTTTTCAAATTGTCTTTACCAGACATAAAAGCTCCATCTAAAACTTTCATGGTTTAGATGGAGCATAACATCAGACTTTTCAATGTATTTCCATGATTAAATTTACTTCATTCTCTTGGTATCCTTTGTTGAAAAGCATACATAGGTATCATCATGAGCATCAATGTTCTACTGGTAGCTGGCTGCTGATTGGTGGTTACACACATATCCCTCATGTCATTGGCTCCCCTGATGCTTTCAGCTAGCTCACCTTTTGAAGGGGTTAAACACAGTTATTTGCAAGCATAGAATGCGGTAACACATTACCCTTTACAAACTGATTGCTTACTGGCTGATAAGCAAAACTCCTATTTGTTTATTAGTTCATTGTAACATGCCTCATAAGGGATAAAAACAAAAAAAAATTCTCACCTTGTGTGAACCATTACAAAGAGCAGGTGGAATAGTAAAGAGTGCTCCAATCTGGAAAAATGCTGGGAGCTCGGAAATTCTAGTATGGTCCTTCCCCTGAAAACTGTTACAGCCCAGAACTCTAGTATCCAATCTGGCAGACAAATGGTTAAAGGCACAGGATATTCTACTGTAAAAATGACAGAGCATGTAATATTTGCATTAATGAACCTAGTTTAAACACGTGTTTAACCCACGCAAAGTCCCACTAGGAAACAGCAACCATTGCAGGAAATTGCCAAGCACGAGCAGCCATCACAGGACCTGCTAATCACCAGCCATGGTCTGTTAAAGAGCAGCACTGCTTGTGACTCCCAAGTGAGATTTTCACCTTTGTGGGGGTTAAACTCACAGTATTCTAAGATTAGTGAAGCAAATATTCTCTCGATTGTTAGAGCGTGCCATTTTTGTATTTGCACGTCTCTTTAAAGGAGTGATGTTCTGCAGCATCTCTGAGAAGTGATTAGTGATGCTCTGCAGAATGTTTCTGGGAGGGTAACGGGTTTATGGACTGCTGTTCTGCCGAGTTTCATTGGCTTTTAGTAAAGAATCACCAAGGCTTACAATCTATTTCCAGCATGTCACGCATGCAGAATATGAAGATTGCAGATGGCTCACTAAGCGTGTAATTATCTCCAAGGAGGCACTAACAAGAACCTGCTCACACTGCATCATTCCTGGAATTCACACTCTAATTACATACAACAAAGAACACTATGGTAATTATTTCCCCAGAGAGAAGAAAAGTAAATCACATCCTGGTATCACTCTGATTTGCAATGCATTATGGTCCTTGTAGTCATGACCCGCCTTTACTCTGACCCTGGACTTTAGGTCCATTTAAAAATACTTGTTTTTCATGGTTGTGTATTTGCAGTGCATTTATGATCCATATATTAGTAGTTTCACTAAAGTCCTTTTTCTAATTTCTCTGTGGTTCTGGATTTGAGTTGCATTTAAGTCCCAAGTATTCCTAATTTTTCCATGGTTACATATTTCCAGTGCATTCCAGTCCACATATTCCTAATTTTTCCATGGCTACATATTTCCAGTGTATTCCAGTCCACATATTCCTAATTTTTCCATGGTTACATATTTCCAGTGTATTCCAGTCCACATATTCATAATTTTTCCATGGTTACATATTTCCAGTATATTCCAGTCCACATATTCCTAATTTTTCCATTGTTACAGATTTCCACTGTTTTCAAGTCCACATATTCCTAATTTTTCCATGGTTACATATCTCCAGTGTATTCCAGTCCATATAATCCTAATGTTTCCATGGTTACAGATTTCTAGTACATTCCAGTCCTTAATTCCTAATTTATCCATAGTTTGAAATTTCCATTGTATTCCACTCCATATATTCTTATCTTCAACTACCTATGAATAATTTCTCGATGTGTTCAAATTTCCAGTGCATTCCAGTCCATATATTCCTAATTTCGCCTTGTTTGAGATTGACAGTACATTATGGTCCATGTTTTCCTTCTCAGTATCTGGTTCTGGATTCGCAATGCATTCTGGAATGTGTAGCCCTATTTTCAAAATGGTTCTTTTGGTCCAGTGAGCAATCATTTCAGACACTAAAATGAGTCTGTGCTAATATTCATGACAATAAAGCTAAGTATCATGGAAGACAAGACAGTACTGACAGTGAATCTCATCTTCAACCACCAATGACTAATTTCTCTATGGTTCCAAATTGCCAGTGCATTCCTGTCCATATATTCCTAATTGCTCTATGATTCTAGAGAAGCAGGAACGGTACTAATGGTGAATCTCATCTTCAACTACCTATTCCTGGTTTTAAAGAGACATAATGCAATACTAAAAGGTGCTAAGACATTAGCATGTGGTTAAAAGCAAGAATTTGTAAAAGAAAACTTCTGCCTAAGTCTCTATCCTAGATCCAAAACCAAAACTGTTCTAAATCCCGCCATATATATTTTTAAAAAAAAATAGTATTGTCTTCTAGTCCAGAGCTCGACAAATGTGTTCAAAATCTAGGAGCCAGAAACTTTTGGACATCCATATGATATATTATATATACAGGGAGTGCAGAATTATTAGGCAAATGAGTATTTTGACCACATCATCCTCTTTATGCATGTTGTCTTACTCCAAGCTGTATAGGCTCGAAAGCCTACTACCAATTAAGCATATTAGGTGATGTGCATCTCTGTAATGAGAAGGGGTGTGGTCTAATGACATCAACACCCTATATCAGGTGTGCATAATTATTAGGCAACTTCCTTTCCTTTGGCAAAATGGGTCAAAAGAAGGACTTGACAGGCTCAGAAAAGTCAAAAATAGTGAGATATCTTGCAGAGGGATGCAGCACTCTTAAAATTGCAAAGCTTCTGAAGCGTGATCATCGAACAATCAAGCGTTTCATTCAAAATAGTCAACAGGGTCGCAAGAAGCGTGTGGAAAAACCAAGGCGCAAAATAACTGCCCATGAACTGAGAAAAGTCAAGCGTGCAGCTGCCAAGATGCCACTTGCCACCAGTTTGGCCATATTTCAGAGCTGCAACATCACTGGAGTGCCCAAAAGCACAAGGTGTGCAATACTCAGAGACATGGCCAAGGTAAGAAAGGCTGAAAGACGACCACCACTGAACAAGACACTCAAGCTGAAACGTCAAGACTGGGCCAAGAAATATCTCAAGACTGATTTTTCTAAGGTTTTATGGACTGATGAAATGAGAGTGAGTCTTGATGGGCCAGATGGATGGGCCCGTGGCTGGATTGGTAAAGGGCAGAGAGCTCCAGTCCGACTCAGACGCCAGCAAGGTGGAGGTGGAGTACTGGTTTGGGCTGGTATCATCAAAGATGAGCTTGTGGGGCCTTTTCGGGTTGAGGATGGAGTCAAGCTCAACTCCCAGTCCTACTGCCAGTTTCTGGAAGACACCTTCTTCAAGCAGTGGTACAGGAAGAAGTCTGCATCCTTCAAGAAAAACATGATTTTCATGCAGGACAATGCTCCATCACACGCGACCAAGTACTCCACAGAGTGGCTGGCAAGAAAGGGTATAAAAGAAGAAAATCTAATGACATGGCCTCCTTGTTCACCTGATCTGAACCCCATTGAGAACCTGTGGTCCATCATCAAATGTGAGATTTACAAGGAGGGAAAACAGTACACCTCTCTGAACAGTGTCTGGGAGGCTGTGGTTGCTGCTGCACGCAATGTTGATGGTGAACAGATCAAAACACTGACAGAATCCATGGATGGCAGGCTTTTGAGTGTCCTTGCAAAGAAAGGTGGCTATATTGGTCACTGATTTGTTTTTGAATTTGTGAATGTTGAGATGTTATATTGGTTTCACTGGTAAAAATAAATAATTGAAATGGGTATATATTTGTTTTTTGTTAAGTTGCCTAATAATTATGCACAGTAATAGTCACCTGCACACACAGATATCCCCCTAAAATAGCTATAACTAAAAACAAACTAAAAACTACTTCCAAAACTATTCAGCTTTGATATTAATGAGTTTTTTGGGTTCATTGAGAACATGGTTATTGTTCAATAATAAAATTAATCCTCAAAAATACAACTTGCCTAATAATTCTGCACTCCCTGTACACATCTGGGTTGTTGGACTGGCACTGCCAATTGGATTAGCAGGGCTCTGTGGATCAAGAGGAGTACTTCTACTGTGTGTTTAAGTAGTGCAGAGTCGATAGTCTTTAAATGAAAGTAATTTTTTGATTATTATGGCCCATTAAGCAGCATACGCACATATGCGGCAAGTGCCCTATGCACCAGAATGCAAGCTCAGAAGGCTGGAGGTAGTGTGTGTTGTGCCTGTGTCATACAAGCCACTGCTGACTCTCTGAGAGAGTGTGGGGTTTGCCACAGAAAAACTCTAGTCTAGTTTATTAAAAGCATTTTTGCTAAAGGAGAAATACTTCTATTTAAAATAGACCTTTCTATTATTATCATCATCATCATCATCAGGTATTTGTAGAGCACCTAGCGCATCACACACACACTATTTTTAAAGATTTGTAGAGCACCAACAGGTTCCGCAGCGCTACCTTTCTATCCCTTTAAAGTGATTGTAAAGTTTAACGATACTCTCAAAAATATTAGTAATAAAAAAGTAAATGAAAAGCACATTCAATGGTTAAAATCATTGAAGACCCTAAAAACATAATTTATGTAAGAACTTACCTGATAAATTTATTTCTTTCATATTGGCAAGAGTCCATGAGCTAGTGACGTATGGGATAGCAAATACCCAAGATGTGGAACTCCACGCAAGAGTCACTAGAGAGGGAGGGATAAAATAAAGACAGCCAATTCCGCTGAAAAAACAATCCACGACCCAAATCAAAAGTTTTAATCTTTATAATGAAAAAAACTTAAATTATAAGCAGAAGAATCAGACTGAAACAGCTGCCTGAAGTACTTTTCTACCAAAAACTGCTTCTGAAGAAGAAAAAACATCAAGATGGTAGAATTGAATAAAAGTATGCAAAGAAGACCAAGTTGCTGCAATGCAAATCTGATCAACAGAAGCTTCATTCTTAAAAGCCCAGGAAGTAGAAACTGACCTAGTAGAATGAGCCGTAATCCTTTGAGGGGGGGGGATTTACCTGACTCCACATAAGCATGATGAAACAAAAGCTTTAACCAAGACGCCAAAGAAATGGCAGAAGCCTTCTGACCTTTCCTAAAACCAGAAAAGATAACAGACTAGAAGTCTTACTGAAATCTTAGTAGCTTCAACATAATATTTTAAAACTCTGACCACATCCAAAGAATGTAAGGATATTTCCAAAGAATTCTTAGGATTTAGAACACATGGAAGGAACAATAATTCCTCTATTAATATTGTTAGAATTCACAACTTGAGGTAAAAATTTAAATAAAGACAGCAAAAACCGCCTTATCCTGATGAAAAATCAGAAAAGGAGACTCACAAGAAAGAGCAGATAATTCAAAAACTCTTCTAACAGAAGAGATGGCCAAAAGGAACAACACTTTCCATGAAAGTAATTTAATGTCCAAAGAATGCATAGGCTCAAACGGAAGAGCCTGTTAAGCCCTCAGAACCAATTAAGACTCCAAGGAGGAGAAATTGGCTTAATGACAGGCTTGATACGAACCAAAGCCTGAACAAAACAATGAATATCAGAAAGATTAGCATTTTTTTCTGTGAAACAGCACAGAAAGAGCAGAGATTTGTCCTTTCAAGGAACTTGCAGACGACAAAACCTTATGAAGAAACTATAAAATCCTAGGAATTCTAAAAGAATGCCAAGAGAAATTATGAGAAGAGCACCATGAAATGTAAGTCTTCCAAACTCGATAATAAATCTTTCTAGACACAGATTTACGAACCTGCAACATAGTATTAATCACCGAGTCAGAGAAACCTCTATGACTAAGCACTAAGCGTTTTAACTTCCATACCATCAAATTTAATAATTTGATTTCCTGACGGAAAAAAAACCCAAAACGAATCTTAAGGTCTGGCCTAAATGAAAGTGACCAAGATTGGCAACTGGACATCCGAACAAGAACCATATACCAAAACCTGAGCGGCCATGCTGGAGCCACCAGCAACACAAACAATTGCTCCATGATGATTTTGAAAAATCACTCTTAAAAAGAAGAACCAGAAGGAGCAAAAATAGGCAGATTGATAACTCCAAGGAAGTGTCAATGCATACACTGCTTCCGCCTGAGGATCCCCGGACCTGAATAGGTACCTGGGAAGTTTTCTTGTTTAGATGAGATGCCATCAGAACTATTACTGGAAACCCTCACATCTGAACAATTTGAAAAAACACATCTGGGTAAGAGACCATTCTCCCGGATGTAAAGCTTGATTGACAGAGATAATCCGCTTCCCAATTGTCTAAACCTGGTATATGGACCGCAGAAATTAGACAGGAGCTGGATTTAGCCCAAGCAAGTATCCAAGATACTTCTTTCACAGCCTAAGGACTGAGAGTCCCACCCTGATGATTGACATACGCCACAGTTGTGACATTGTCTGTCTGAAAAACAATAACGTCTCTCTCTTCAAAAAGAAGCCAAAACTGACGAACTCTGAGAATGCACGGAGTTCCAAAATATTGAATGGTAATCTCGCCTCCTGAGATTTCCAAACACCTTGTGCTGACAGAGATCCCCAGACAGCCTCCTAACCTAAAAGACTTGCATCTGTAGTGATCAAGGTCCAGGTTGGATGAATCGAAGAGACCCGTAGAACTATATGATGGTGATCTAATCACCAAGTCAAAGATAGTTGAACATTGGGATTCAAAGATATAAAAAGTGATATCCTAGAATCCCTGCACCATTAATTCAGCATAAAAAACTGGAAAAGTTTCATATGAAAATGAGCAAAGGGAATCGAATCCAATGCTGCAGCCATGAGACCTAAAACTTCCATGCATATAGCTACTGAAGGAAATAATAGAGACTGAAGGTTCCGGCAAACTGAACCCAATATAATTGTCTCCTGTCTGTTAGAGACAAAGACATTGACACAATCTATCTGGAAACCTAAAAAAGGTGACCCTTGTCTGAGCAACCAAGGATCTTTTGATAAAAAGATCCTCCAACCATGTCTTAGAAGAAACAACAAAAGTTGAATCGGATGAGATTCTGGAGAACGAAAAGACTGAGCCAGTACCACAAGATCGTCCAAATAAGGAAACACTGAGAACCTTGAAAAGATTCTCAGAGCTGTCGCTAGACCAGAAGGTAAAGCAACAAATTGGTAATGCTTGTCAAAAAAAGAGAATCTCAGAAAATGAAAATAATCTGAATGAAAACAGAAGAAGATATGCATCTATTGTAAACAAATAATGCCCTTACTGACTAAAAAGGCAGAATAGACCATATAAACACCATTTTGAAAGAAGGAATTCTTATATGACAAATCAAAAAGATTTTCTATCTTTGGGACAATGAATAGTTTTGAACAAAACCCCAAACCCTGTTCCTGAAATGGAACTGGTATGAATACCCCAGATAACTCCAGGTCTGAGCAGCGCCTTGAGACCCCAACGGGTAACCAGCCGCGCCTCACAAGTACCCAACGCATACAGGTCTGAAACATACTTCAGAAAAGTGTGAGCCTTTACTGGAATAGCTGGAATATGCTAGAGAGAAAAAAACTTCTCACAGGCGGTTATGCTCTGAATCCTATTCAGTACCCCAATCTAAGTAGTTTGGACCGAATTGAACCAAACAAATTTAAAAAAGTCTTAACCTGCCCCTTACCAGCTAAGCTGGAATAAAAAAACGCACCTACATGCAAATTTGGGGGGCTGAATTTAATCTTTAAAATAGTTTAAATTCATTCCATGTTGAAGAAAGCTTCCAATTATAAACATGTTACTTGGGGAAGAATTAGGATTCCGTTCCTTATTAAGAACAAATTAATATAAGCTTAAAGGGACACTGTACCCAAAATTTTTCTTTCGTGATTCATATTAAGTTAAAAAAGAGAATGTTTTTTCGTGATTCAGATTAAGCAACTTTCTAATTTACTCCTATTATCAAATTTTCTTCATTCTCTTGGTATCTTTATTTGAAATGCAAGAATGTAAGTTTAGATGCTGGCCCATTTTTGGTGAACAACCTGGGTTGTCCTTGCTGATTGGTGGATACATTCATCCACCAATAAAAAAAGTGCTGTTCAGAGTACTGAAACCAAAAAAAAGCTTAGATACCTTCTTTTTCAAATAATGATAGCAAGAGAACGAAGAAAAATTGATAATAGGAGTAAATTAGAAAGTTGCTTAAAATTGAATGCTCTTTCTGAATCACAAAATAAAAAATTTAGGTTCAGTGTCCCTTTAAGATTTACTCTTAGAACTCAATCTTGAAGCAACAAAAAACTCCCTTCCCCAGAGTAACAGTTTGAAAAAATTGAATCCAATTGTGAACCAAATAATTGATTACCTTGGAAAAAAAGAAATATGGATTTTAGAAATCAAATTAGCATTCCAAGATTAAGTCACAAAGTTCTTCTAGCTAAAAATAGTTAAAGACATAAGATTTAACCTCATTTGTGAAAATATAAAAAAAATGACGACACAAATGAAATTATTAGCATGTTGATCAACTTAACAATGCTAAAACAAATGATAATCCGATACTTGTTGCACTAAAGTATCCAACCAGAAAGTTGAAGCATTTGCAACATCAGCCAAATAAATTGCAGGCCTAAGAAAAGGACCTGAAATAAAATATTTTTCCTTAAATAAGATACAAGTCTCCCATCTGAAGGAAAAATATACTATTTTCTATAGGAATAGTAGTATGTTTGCAAGAGTAGAGATAGCCCCATAAACTTTTAAACTAACTGCCGGCAAAGGATACAATTTAAAAACCTTAAAGAAGGAATAAAAGAAGTCCCAAGCCTACTCCATTCCCTAGTATCATGAACTGGGAAAAAACCTCTGAAGAAACCACAGGAGGTTAATGAGCAGAATTTAAATGTTAGCTAGTCTTAAATCAAAAGAACTAGACTCCTCAATATTCAATATAATCAACACCTTTACAACAACAAATGTACTCTATTTAAAAATAAAAAAGTAGATTTGTTAGTGTCAAATATCTGATGAAGTATATTCTAAATGAGAAAAAACATCATCAGAGAAGGATAATTTAGTATGTTGTCGGTCATTTGAAAATTCATCAACTAAATGAGAAGTTTAAAAAAGACCTATACATTTTATTAGAAGGCGGGATGTCAGACAAAGCCTTTAGGATAGAATCAGAAAAACATTCTCATAGATTCCTAGGTATATCTTGTACATTAGATGTAAAATGAATAGCAATAGATAATGCATAAATACTAATGGACTCTGCATGTAAAAGTTTATCATAATAACTTATTACAAACCATAGCTAAAGATAAAATTCATAACATTAAAATAAATTAACTTAGCTTTGGTAGGACTGATATCAGTCATCAGGAATCCAACAGTATTTTCTGATACAGGAACAGTTTTTGGAATATCTTGCAATATGTAATAGAAAAACAACATATAAAGCAAAATTATCAAATTCCTTAAATGACAGTTTCAGCAATGGGAAAAAATGCAAACAGAACAAGCTTCTAGAAACCAGAAGCAACTAAAAAGTGAGACTTAAATAATGTAAAAAAAACTGGCGCCAAGTATGACGCCCACATATTTTTTGGCGCCAAAAAAGTCTGTAACAAACATGAGAGTCAAAAATGATGC
This sequence comes from Bombina bombina, assembly GCF_027579735.1. Taxonomy (NCBI): domain Eukaryota; kingdom Metazoa; phylum Chordata; class Amphibia; order Anura; family Bombinatoridae; genus Bombina; species Bombina bombina. The sequence goes on along the minus strand of NC_069505.1, from coordinate 574,611,394 downwards.
AACTACGTGAAAACTTCCAGCATTAACTACAACGCCATTGACGTCAAACAAACGTCAATCTTGCGCCACAAAAGTCTCGCACCAAAAATGACGCAATAAATTCTAGCATTTTTTGCACCCGCGAGCCAAACAGCCCGCAGTTTAAAGGAAAAAAGTCAATTGAAAATTGAAGGTAAGAAAAATATTTCATTCATATGCATTTTCCCAAAAAATGAAACTGACAGTCTGAAAGAAGGAAAATAAACTGATTGACCTGAATCATGGTAAATATAAGTATAAAACATATATTTAGAACTTTACATATAAAGTGCCAAACCATAGCTGAGAGTGTCATAAATAAAATAAGACTTACTTACCCAAAGACACTCATATACATAAAGTAGATAGCCAAACCAGTACTGAAACGAGAATCAGTAGAGGTAATGGTATATGAGTATATCGTCGATCTGAAAAGGGAGGTAGGAGAAGAAACAGAGAACCTATGAAATAGATCCCATAGAGGAAGACCATTGTATTCAAATAGGCAATACTCTCTTCACATCCCTCTGACATTCACTGCACTCTGAGAGGAAAACCGGGCTTCAGCCTGCTGCAAAGCGCATATCAACGTAGAATCTAGCACAAACTTACTTCACCACCTCCATGGGAGGCAAAGTTTGTAAAACTGAATTGTGGGTGTGGTGAGGGGTGTATTTATAGGAAATTTTGAGGTTTGGGAAACTTTGTCCCTCCTGGTAGGAATGTATATCCCATACGTCACTAGCTCATGGACTCTTGCCAATTACATGAAAGAAATATATAAATAATCGCGGGCGTGACCAATCTGCAGCCATGATAAGACGTGTAACTACATAGCTCTGATTTTGACTCGAAGAACCAACGTCTTTTCTAACTATATTTGCATCTTTTGGGCATAATAATTTTGTATATCTCACGAGGAGTTAACCCTGATTCCGGAGATACTATTTTCATAGTGACTATCAAGTGGAGGATATAATTATGATCGCCTAAGGCAGACTGCTGCAGCCCACTTCACAGAACCATCTACCCCCCTTCTCCCGGTTTGAGGGCTAACCGGGTAGAGCGGTACCTAGTTATTACATTCAATAAAGGGTGAAGCTACATTCAAGCGGATATTATCCTAACTACCCACACATGGAGGAGGACCTTTCTATCCAGATACGAGCGCTTTTAGAGGATTTAGAATGTCGGATGTGCCGTGGTTATGAAAAGCTTTCTAACATTATAAAAGCTGTGAGAGAGAATAAAACTGATGGCCCGATCAAGATGGCGGATAACAAGAAGAATGACTTGCCACACGACACCTCAAACACCAGCGCATACTCCACCCTTCCCAAGGCAGAGCTCACACTAGGGACGGAGGGACTATCGATGCAGCAGGGACTCATTTGCTCCGTTAGGGAACCAATACTCTCCTGTAATCAGCTTAGACGTTGCACCTCCTTTTGGTCTAAGGACTTGCATGTGGAGTTCCTCTCAGCCAAAGCCCCTGATGGAGCGGCCGGCCACCTGGCGCAGATTGAGATTCTGGTTGGAGAATGGAGGAACATGAAACGGATGCACGACCCACAAAGGGAGCGAAGAAACGTTTGGTGTCACACAAGAAGCGCAGAAGCTTTGACACTCATGAAACACAGTTTACTTTCCCCCCTACCACTCCCTTTGTTTTACAGTCGAGGGATACTATCTGATATATGGCTTTCCTGCATTGTGTTTGGCTCCCTATCCTGCCGTATTTTTGCCTTCACCCCACTACTAAAGAGAGGGGTTGGTTGACTGTCCCGCCACTATTGTTTATTATGAGGTACTTGTTCACCCTCCAGTTGAGGACCTGTTATGCTGACATTAACTTTATCCTACTTTCGCCTCATATTGAAATAGATCCATGGACTCTTTGCCTGTTTATTCTTAATAATGTTCGAGTGTTTATGCATATCCTGTTTTTTATATTGTTACTCATCTTTTTATGTACGCCCCACAGTCCCCACGACTGCCCGGAGAGTTATTTATAGAAACCCAATAAGGAATATACCCAGTTTTGTGTATCCTAGACATACCTTATATGTTTATTGCTTCTACTAAAAGAGTCTTACTTAATTTAATCCGATCCATAGTAAGGAGGCTTTATACCCTATACTGCAATCCCTATATACACTTGTTTGACCATTTTCCTCTCATATAACCATATGTACTGACATCGCTAGCTATCTTATTAGTGCAGGTTGTCTTTCTCAACTGTATCACGTTAATCGTCTGTAGCTTTAGACATAATATACAATGCCCATACCATATCCGACCACATATATGGGATTGCCCTTAGTGGAGCCAGAGGGGGAAAAAACAAAACAAAACCTTAGATAACTACAGTTGGTTTTTGGTCATGTGAGACCCTAGTCTGCTGAAGCTTATACATTACACCCTAAGCATAGTAAGTTCTTAACACTAATATTTCCACATTTCGCAATCAAGGGGATTCCTCACCTCACTGATTTACTTGCCTCCTCGCTCAAAGCATCTATAAACCCTAAACCCAATTAGCTTTAATTAACCCAAATTATCAGATTCACCTTCATCTGTTGTTGTCATTTAGTAATTATTATATCACCCAGGATTGTTTGTTTTGTGCAAATGTTTTGTTTTTAGTGTATATACCAATTTGTCTCCTAGCTTCATTGTTTACCACTTTAAGTGTCCACTTTACATCGGTTACTATAATGGTCCAACAACCCTAACATATATGCACCTAATTAACCTCCGAATACCTTAACTACGTATTATTATTAACAAAATTTATGATTATGCCCCCACCTAAACCTGTATGCACTGGCAAATCTATATATCTGCATTTATACATCTATTGAGGACCAAGAAATTGCGACATGTACACGGCCTGGAAGAGACTCTAGGTCTTACTTTGTTCAGCTCATCTATTTTTATGTCAATATAAACGCCACACACGGATACGGCGTATCTCACAATGTAAATAACAGCTTATAGCTCTCTTAATCCTCTAGAGACCTAAGCTTGATTGTAGGAAGTAAAACAACTTACACATCCCATGACTAAGGCGAACAAAGATTCACTAACCTAACTCCTATGGGTCATAGACATTGATATTTATATTTAGTGGCATAACTTTCTTAGGTAGAATAAGGTCCAAGACTTCTATATAACCTCAACCAGTTATGGTAGTGTCACTCACCGGAAACCATATAAGTGGGAACTAGGACGTGCCCTCATTCCCCTACACCCTTATTATATAAGCGGCTTCTGTCCGTTGTACCCTTTCCTTCACTATTCCATGCAACATTCAGCTTCTCATACACCTGTATGTCCATATAGTTGCTCTTAGTAACTACTTTTTGTCATAACATTAGAGATAACACTGGTCCTAGAGTGTCCAGCACACTAGTTACTTCACATTTCTGCCTTTAAGAGAAAAAGGAGGTTTCATTAAGGCTTGTCTAGTTTCCTTTTCTAATATTGTTTATGTTTCAGATATATTATCTTACAAAGAGGGTCTAATTTAATAATTTTCATATACAGGTAGACATTAACTTGGTTGTTCTCAGGTGGTAGGGTACTGTGTAACCTGAAAGTTGCATTTACCCAGTTACATACCTATTTATAACTCTACCACTATACTGTTATGTATAAGGAAAACATTTGCCTGTGAGCTTCATTAACTTCCTCTTGTAAAACTATTGTATATCCATGTATTGACTAGACAGCAAATACTGTATACTTTTTTTTTTATGTACTATACAAAACCTCAATAAAAAAAAATGTATTTAAAAAAATATATATAAATAATCACCCTTTCAGTTTCTTATTCATTCCGCCATTCCTATGCCAACAACGCATAGTGTTTCATTGTAAAATGACGAATCACGCTGTAACTAATCGTAACGTGCCACCTTTGGCGTCCAGCAAAGTGGGGGGGGGGGGTTGGGGGGTTGATACAATTGGCTACAGCGTGGTTCGTCTAAGAAAATAAAAGAAAATAAAAGGGTAATTGATATATTTTGTAATGTAGCCACCAATCAGCAAGCGCTACCCAGGTTCTGAACCAAAAATGGACTGGTTCCTAAGCTTACATTCCTGCTTTTTCAAATAAAGATATTAAGAGAACAAAGAAAGATTGATGAAAGGAGTATAAATTAGAAATTTGCTTACAATTGCTGCTCTATCTGAATCATGAAAGAAAAAAAAATTGGGTTTCATATCCCTTTAAAAGGACAGTCTACACCAGAATTCTTATTGTTTAAAAATATAGATAATCCCTTTATTACCCATTCCGCAGTTTTGCATAACCAACACAGTTATATTATTATATGTTTTACCTCTGTGATTACCTTGTATGTAAGCCTCTGGAGATTGCCCCCTTATCTCAGTGGTTTTAACAGACATGCAGTTTAGTCAATCAGTGTAGACTCCTGAATAACTCCACAGGAGTGAGGACAATGTTATCTATATGACACACATGAACTAGTACTGTCTAATTGTGAAAAACTTTCAATATGCTCTGAGCTAAGAGGCGGTTTTCAAAGGTTTAGAGATCAGTTTGAGCCTACCTAGGTTTAGCTTTTCAAAAATACCACCAAGGGAACAAAGCAAATTTAATGATAAAAGTCAATTGGAAAGTTGTTTAAAATTGCATGCCCTATCTGAATCATGAAAGTTTAATTTTAACTAGACTATCCCTTTAAGTGACCTTTTTTTTTTTGCAGAAATTATACTGGAGAGCTGGTTGAAGTACTGGACTATCCAGTTTAATACTGGACAGCTGGCTAACCTAATTATATAAAGTCAATGTCTATCCATGGTTTGAGATAAGTTCCACAAAATTAGAATTCCAGCTCTAAATAAGCTTGAAAAACGTAAGACACAGACAATTTAGCTGAAACTTTGAAAATGTCCAGGCATCTAAAGCAGAGAGTTTTCGAATAGCGTAAATCATGTATTACGTTTCTATAGAATTTGGTAATAGCAGATGCTTAACATACAAATTATGGGGGAGGACAAATACCCTATATTATTATTTCAAACAATATGTTGGGGGGTTGGGAGAGGTACAAATGGAACTTTGCTCCTTATATCTATAAGCAAATAGATATTCCATAAAAAAAACAAGACACAGAAAAAGAGTTCAATAATATATTTGGATTAAGGGGATGACTGGCAATTTCTTCAGTTTGGAGTTAAACCACAACTATCCACATTACACAGAATGATCCCATAAAAATAGATGATGCATTAACAGCACACTAAGGTTGTTGCACAAAAACATTAACCCCCTATGGTACAATTTCCCTTACAGGATGGGTTATGGAGCAGTGTCCTGCTGGGCTGTTGATGGGGTTAACATACAAATGTTCTTGATACCTCAATAACCATTATTTGAATAACTTTCTCAGATTTCCATACACAAAAGGAGGAAATGGGCAGAGAAAAATACAGTGACTTTGACAATGTTTTTTCTGCAGTGTATCACACCTGTACCCTTCTGAACTTCCTGCAGACCATTGCAACAGCAAAATGACTATCACATCTCTGCTTCTTCATTCTTATTCATTATTAATAACCAATAGTTACTTCATTTTTATTTTTGTTTGTTATTTTTCAGGATAAACACACAAGTAACATTTTAAACTTGGAATTCTATATTTGTTTCTAGGTTTCACAGGTAGACTAAATACATATTTGTGTCAATAATTTAAATAGTGACAAAATAAGTATAAAGTTTTAGTGTCTATAAAACAATGGGAGATGCCATGTTGTAACTTAGGTTACCTTCTCTGCTGTGGCCAATTAGGGACAGTTATAAATAAGTCACTAGAGTGTGCAGCCAATGGCTGTGTGGAATATAACGGTGTTCTGCACTTCCATTTCTATCAGGAACTAAAAAGCTCACAATTTCAGAATGGTATTACAGGGGAAGGGGACAAAATAAATAATAAAAGGTATATTGCAGAGTTTATATATATATATATATATATATATATATATATATATATATATATATACACACACAATTTATCATTTTATATTACCATTTCAAAGTGTTTAATGTCCCTTTAATGCTGAATTCACTAAGGGGTCTCTCTAATCTCTACAACATTTCTACACAGCCTGTTCACTAAAGTTAATTATTTAGTAAATTAGCTACAAAAAATAAATAACAGGGAATATATTGTTTAGGGGCACAAAGCATATACTGTACTATATATTATAGATATAATCAGCTATAAAGTTTACAGAAAGATATTGTGGTTTTAGAGAAATATGAAGATTGTACACAATTACTTTTGTATGAACTCCCCCCCCCCCAATAAAAATGCAAACATATCACTATTGTAAGGGCACACGGATATATATATATATAGCATTATTCTTGCAATCACCAGAAAAACTACACTTTAAAGAATACTAGAGATAGTAACAGAAAATAAGCATATACAGTTATTAAGTAGATATATGGACTGTCTTTCTTAGATAGTGCTGCTGTAAATTACATTCTTGCAATAAGAATAAAGCATACAAGACAGTGATTTTCAGGAACATAAATATACTAGCTTTTTGGATGATATACATTTCTACAAAAGAATATATATTATTTTATGCATTTGTGTAATTAATTATATACACAATATTATATATGTCAGAGGACGGGTATATTCAAAATGTTTATACAGCTTATGCAGTAAAGAATGTGTTGACTTAAATACCAGAGAGTGCCTTTCTTTGGGAAAATTTGTGTGTAATATATATATATATATATATATATATATATATATATATATATATATATATATATATATATATATACACCCAGTGCTACGGAATTTGGCGGAGCTATACAAATAAATGATAATAATAATGTATACATACACACAAAATGATTGGCAAGAGACTATAAATTCAATTTATTATTGAAGTAAAAATAAGTATACATAAAAAGGGACATTACACACTTTGAGATGGCAATATAAAATTATAAATAGTATATATAAAAAAATATCTCTGCAATATACTTTCATTATTCATTTTGTCCCCTTTTCCTGTAATTCTATTCTAAAATTGTGAGCATTTCAGTTCCTGTTAGAAATGGAAGTGCAGAACACTGTTCTATTCCACACAGCCATTGGCTGCACACTCTGGTGACCTATTTATAACTGTTCCTAATTGGCCACAGCAGAGAAGGTAACTTAAGTTACAACATGGCAGCTCCCATTATTTTAAAGACACTAAAACTTTACACTTATTTTATCACTATTTAAAAAATGAATGCAGCTTTAAAAAAAATACATCTACAGGTTATTCTCAGACTAATCTTTTCTTTGAATGAATCATTCTAGCTAGCATTTATTTAGTGTTTAATATCCCTTTAATATATGTCAAAATATATAAATCATATATTCACACACAAAAAATAATTAGCGACTTAATTTAATTTTATGAATCTAACATTACTAATAATATAATATAATATTACTAATAAATATATATATATATATATATATATATATATATATATATATATATATATATATATATATATACATACATACACACAATAATATATGACAAAATATTATAAAACTAATAATCAAATATTGTTACATGTAGGTATAGTCTGTTATGTACTGTGTGTTTGTGTATAACAGAGTACTGTGAGAAACATGAACAGTCTCTCTGGGGCATTGCTGAGAGCAGCTATAGAACAGGGACAGGGGAGATGGGTCATGTATCACAAAGAGGAAGAATAGGGGACAGGTGACAAACAGACAGGTTGAACAGGTTAGAGAGGAGATGGGAGTAAGAGGTTAAATACAGTTTTTTTAGGAAGAGGTCTGCAGAATAGATATGGCTGATGTCCAGAAAAAAAAAAAAAAAGAGTTAGATATGGGGAGTAAGTGAGTCTCAAAAGAATAAACCTAAATGTGATCAGAGAGATGAGAAGAGGACAGAGAAGCATTTGTATTCACTGTGACACAAGAGGTCACAGTTATATTCTAATCAATTACAGGCATGGTCAGTATTTCTAAGGTTCAAGCCAATACAGATTTTACAGGCAGAAAGTTTATTCTGAAAGATGAGATCATTTACATGAGTAGTAACTGCTTTAGTTACTGGGTCAGGATACATATTTATGCTAATTGGGATGTCATGAATTTGTTTTTTTTCCCTATGAAAGGTGACAGCCCATGATTGGTGACAAAACCAACAGAGAAAATATACCAGTCTGGAGGGCAGGTGACACAGCCAAAAAGTAGGATGGGTACAGACAGAGATCGGTGGCAAGTTGACACTGGTGACTTAGAGAGATATTATCAGAATAAGTCACTGATAACAGAGGTGTCACACAGGGGTAAAATGTGTTTAAAATGTGAAAAGGAAGAGGTGCCAGGGGCAAATATGGAGGTGGCAGGTGGGAAAGGTAATATTACAGGTAAATAAAGGATTGGGTGACAAAGATAAATTATGGTGACAAGTGTCACGGGTAAATAAGGAATCAGGTGGCACAGATAAGTTAAGGTGAGAAGTGACACAGGTAAATAAGGGATCAGGTTGCACAGATAAGTGATGGTGACAACTGAAACAGGTAAATAAGGGATCAGGTGGCAGAGATAAGTGAAGAGAACCACTGTCACAGGTACATAGGTGATAAGATGGCACTGAAAAGTGAAGGTGACAAGTGGCACAGAGAAATAAGGAACCAGGTGACACAAGTAAGTGAAGGTGACAAGTGGCACAGGTAAATAAGTGATCAGGTGGCACAGATAAGTGAAGGTGACAAGTGGCACAGATAAGTGAAGGTGACAAGTGGCACAGGTAAATAAGTGATCAGGTGGCACAGATAAGTGAAGGTGACAAGTGGCACAGATAAGTGAAGGTGACAAGTGGCACAGATAAGTGAAGGTGACAAGTGGCACAGGTAAATAAGTGATAAGATGACACAGATAAGTGAAGGTGACAAGTGGCACAGGTAAATAAGTGATAAGATGACACAGATAAGTGAAGGTGACAAGTGGCACAGGTAAATAAGTGATAAGATGACACAGATAAGTGAAGGTGACAAGTGGCACAGGTAAATAAGGAACCAGGTGGCACAGATAGGTGACGGTGACAAGTGGCACAGATAAGTGAAGGTGAAAAGTGGCTCAGGTAACTAAGGGATCAGGTGGCACAGATAGTGACAGTGACAAGTGGCACAGATAAATAAGGAACCAGGTGGTACAGATAAGAGGTGACAAGTGCCACAGGTAAATAAGGGATTAGGTGGCACAGATAAGTGACGGTGACAAGTGGCACAGGTAAATAAGGAATCAGGTGGCACAGATATACGAAGGTGACAAGTGGCACAGGTAAATAAGGAATCAGGTGGCACAGATATATGATGGTTACAAGTGGCACAGGTAAATAAGCAATCATGTGGCACAGATAAGTAGGGGTGACAAGTGTTACATGTAAATAAGGAATGAAGTGGCACAGATAAGTGAAGGTGACAAGTGTTACATGTAAATAAGGAATGAAGTGGCACAGATAAGTGAAGGTGACAAGTGTTACATGTAAATAAGGAATGAAGTGGCACAGATAAGTGAAGGTGACAAGTGTTACATGTAAATAAGGAATGAAGTGGCACAGATAAGTGAAGGTGACAAGTGTTACATGTAAATAAGGAATCATGTGGCACAGATAAGTGGGGGTGACAAGTGTTACATGTAAATAAGGAATGAAGTGACACAGATAAGTGGGGGTGACAAGTGTTACATGTAAATAAGGAATCAAGTGGCACAGATAAGTGAAGGTGACAAGTGTTACATGTAAATAAGGAATCAAGTGGCACAGATAAGTGGGGGTGACAAGTGTTACATGTAAATAAGGAATCAAGTGGCACAGATAAGTGAAGGTGACAAGTGTTACATGTAAATAAGGAATGAAGTGGCACAGATAAGTGGGGGTGACAAGTGTTACATGTAAATAAGCAATCATGTGGCACAGATAAGTGGGGGTGACAAGTGTTACATGTAAATAAGGAATGAAGTGGCACAGATAAGTGGGGGTGACAAGTGTTACATGTAAATAAGGAATGAAGTGGCACAGATAAGTGGGGGTGACAAGTGTTACATGTAAATAAGGAATCATGTGGCACAGATAAGTGGGGGTGACAAGTGTTACATGTAAATAAGGAATGAAGTGGCACAGATAAGTGAAGGTGACAAGTGTTACATGTAAATAAGGAATGAAGTGGCACAGATAAGTGGGGGTGACAAGTGTTACATGTAAATAAGGAATGAAGTGACACAGATAAGTGGGGGTGACAAGTGTTACATGTAAATAAGGAATGAAGTGGCACAGATAAGTAGGGGTGACAAGTGTTACATGTAAATAAGGAATGAAGTGACACAGATAAGTGAAGGTGACAAGTGTTACATGTAAATAAGGAATGAAGTGGCACAGATAAGTGAAGGTGACAAGTGTTACATGTAAATAAGGAATCAAGTGGCACAGATAAGTGAAGGTGACAAGTGTTACATGTAAATAAGCAATCATGTGGCACAGATAAGTGGGGGTGACAAGTGTTACATGTAAATAAGGAATGAAGTGGCACAGATAAGTGGGGGTGACAAGTGTTACATGTAAATAAGGAATCATGTGGCACAGATAAGTGGGGGTGACAAGTGTTACATGTAAATAAGGAATCAAGTGGCACAGATAAGTGGGGGTGACAAGTGTTACATGTAAATAAGGAATGAAGTGGCACAGATAAGTAGGGGTGACAAGTGTTACATGTAAATAAGGAATGAAGTGGCACAGATAAGTGAAGGTGACAAGTGTTACATGTAAATAAGGAATGAAGTGACACAGATAAGTGGGGGTGACAAGTGTTACATGTAAATAAGGAATCAAGTGGCACAGATAAGTGGGGGTGACAAGTGTTACATGTAAATAAGGAATCAAGTGGCACAGATAAGTGAAGGTGACAAGTGTTACATGTAAATAAGGAATGAAGTGGCACAGATAAGTGGGGGTGACAAGTGTTACATGTAAATAAGGAATCAAGTGGCACAGATAAGTGGGGGTGACAAGTGTTACATGTAAATAAGGAATGAAGTGACACAGATAAGTGGGGGTGACAAGTGTTACATGTAAATAAGGAATGAAGTGACACAGATAAGTGAAGGTGACAAGTGTTACATGTAAATAAGGAATGAAGTGGCACAGATAAGTGAAGGTGACAAGTGTTACATGTAAATAAGGAATGAAGTGGCACAGATAAGTGGGGGTGACAAGTGTTACATGTAAATAAGGAATCAAGTGGCACAGATAAGTGGGGGGTGACAAGTGTTACATGTAAATAAGGAATGAAGTGGCACAGATAAGTAGGGGTGACAAGTGTTACATGTAAATAAGGAATGAAGTGGCACAGATAAGTGGGGGTGACAAGTGTTACATGTAAATAAGCAATCATGTGGCACAGATAAGTGAAGGTGACAAGTGTTACATGTAAATAAGCAATCATGTGGCACAGATAAGTGGGGGTGACAAGTGTTACATGTAAATAAGGAATCAAGTGGCACAGATAAGTGGGGGTGACAAGTGTTACATGTAAATAAGGAATGAAGTGGCACAGATAAGTGGGGGTGACAAGTGTTACATGTAAATAAGGAATCAAGTGGCACAGATAAGTGGGGGTGACAAGTGTTACATGTAAATAAGGAATGAAGTGGCACAGATAAGTAGGGGTGACAAGTGTTACATGTAAATAAGGAATGAAGTGGCACAGATAAGTGGGGGTGACAAGTGTTACATGTAAATAAGCAATCATGTGGCACAGATAAGTGAAGGTGACAAGTGTTACATGTAAATAAGGAATCATGTGGCACAGATAAGTGAAGGTGACAAGTGTTACATGTAAATAAGGAATCAAGTGGCACAGATAAGTGGGGGTGACAAGTGTTACATGTAAATAAGGAATCAAGTGGCACAGATAAGTGAAGGTGACAAGTGTTACATGTAAATAAGGAATGAAGTGGCACAGATAAGTAGGGGTGACAAGTGTTACATGTAAATAAGGAATCAAGTGGCACAGATAAGTAGGGGTGACAAGTGTTACATGTAAATAAGGAATGAAGTGGCACAGATAAGTGGGGGTGACAAGTGTTACATGTAAATAAGCAATCATGTGGCACAGATAAGTGGGGGTGACAAGTGTTACATGTAAATAAGGAATCATGTGGCACAGATAAGTGAAGGTGACAAGTGTTACATGTAAATAAGGAATCAAGTGGCACAGATAAGTGGGGGTGACAAGTGTTACATGTAAATAAGGAATCAAGTGGCACAGATAAGTGAAGGTGACAAGTGTTACATGTAAATAAGGAATCAAGTGGCACAGATAAGTGAAGGTGACAAGTGTTACATGTAAATAAGGAATCAAGTGGCACAGATAAGTGGGGGTGACAAGTGTTATAGGTAAATAAGGAATCAAGTGGCACAGATAAGTGGGGGTGACAAGTGTTACAAGTCAATAAGGAATTAGGTGGCACAGATAAGTGGGGGTGACAAGTGTTATAGGTAAATAAGGAATCCGGTTCCTCAGATAAGTAAAGGTGAGAAGTATCATGGGTAAAAAAGTAACCAGGCATATTTTGTCAATGACAAATAGCAGGCAAGAGTCAACAATGGATAAGATTGAACTGTTAATATATGATAGGGAACAGTGACAGAGATGGGTGGCAGAAATTAAAAGATGCAATGTAGCACAGGTAAAAGGCAACAAGACATACCATGAAATAAATGTGCAGGATTGGTTACTATACAAGTAAGGAAGGTGCCAGCTAGAGGGATCAGCTGTTCCTGAGAAGGGAAATGTGATCAAGCAAAGGAGACCGAGAGAGGGATCAGCTGTTTAGACAATAGGAACATTAAATGGGATAGAGAAGTGATAGAAATGGGGGTTAATGTGGTGCAGGTAAGAGGTTCAAAAATTAGAAAATGGTGGCAGGTAAGTGACAAGATGAAAGTGACACAGATAAATAGAAGTGGTGGTTAATGGGACATAAAGTGACAAATGCAAGGGACTCAGGTTTAACAAAACGAAGGAAGAAGAGCAGTGGTAAAATATGGGACAATTCGGACGTCAGAGGTAAGTGAAGAAGTGACACTGGTAATTACAGGGAAGAAGAAATGTGGTCAAAGATTAAAAAGGGGACAGAAGGGACACTAGTAAAAAGGGGAAAATGAGTAAATGTGACACTAGTAATGAGGGGACAGAATAGAAGGGGCACAGGTAAATAATGGCAGATAAGATATGGCACAGGTAAATAGAGGAAGATGAAGGTGGCACAGATGAGATGTAGTAGGGGATAAAAGAGGGGACAGGTGAGACCTGACAGTGACAAGTTAGGGATCAGATGCAACACAGGTGAGGGGGTGACAAGTGAGGGATAAGATGTGACACAGGTAAGGGGGTGACAAGTGAGGGATAAGATATGATAAAACGGCAAAAAGGGAGAGAGTAATATGTGATTGGATAGTCAAGACAAAATAAAGTGATTTAAAATATATTTTACTAAGTATATGTAACATCGACATAACAATAAGGCAATATTGCAACACAGATGCAGCAAATATTTAAGAACAAAGAGCTCATAAAACAAAATAAAATTGATCGTAGTCTTAGTGGGTACCAATATAAGACTAAAGTTTAGATTATCACACTGCAGTGGATTAAAAGAGCAAACCTTGAAAGGTATTGTGTAAGTGAGGGGTCAGATGTGACACAGGTGAGGGGGTGACAAGTGAGGGGTCAGATGTGACACAGGTGAGGGGGTGACAAGTGAGGGATCAGATGTGACACAGGTGAGGGGTGACAAGTGAGGGATCAGATGTAACACAGGTGAGGGGATGACAAGTGAGGGATCAGATGTGACACAGGTGAGGGGTGACAAGTGAGGGATCAGATCTGACACAGGTGAGGGGGTGACAAGTGATGGATCAGATGTAACACAGGTGAGGGGGTGACAAGTGAGGGGTCAGATGTGACACAGATGAGGGGGTGCCAAGTGAGGAATCAGATGTAACACAGGTGAGGGGGTGACAAGTGAGGGATCAGATCATGTGACACAGATAAGGGGTGACAAGTGAGGAATCAGATGTAACACAGGTGAGGGGGTGACAAGTGAGGGATCAGATCATGTGACAAGTGAGGGATCAGATGTGACAGAGGTGAGGGGGTGACAAGTGAGGAATCAGATGTAACACAGGCGAGGGGGTGACAAGTGATGGATCAGATGTGACACAGGTGAGGGGGTGACATGTGAGGAATCAGATGTAACACAGGTGAGGGGGTGACAAGTGATGGATCAGATGTAACACAGGTGAGGGGGTGACAAGTAAGGGATCAGATGTGACACAGGTGAGGGGGTGACAAATGAGGAATCAGATGTAACACAGGTGAGGGGGTGACAAGTGATGGATCAGATGTGACACAGGTGAGGGGGTGACACGTGAGGAATCAGATGTAACACAGGTGAGGGGGTGACAAGTGAGGGATCAGATCATGTGACACAGGTGAGGGGGTGACAAGTGAATGATCAGATGTGACACAGGTGAGGGGGTGACAAGTGAGGGATAAGATGTGATACAGATAAGGGGGTGACAAGTGAATGATCAGATTTGACACAGGTGAGGGGGTGACAAGTGAGGGATAAGATGTGACACAGATAAGGGGGTGACAAGTGAATGATCAGATGTGACACAGGTGAGGGGGTGACAAGTGAGGGATCAGATGTGACACAGTTAAGGGGTGACAAGTGAGGGATCAGATGTGACACAGGTGAGGGGTGACAAGTGATGGATCAGATGTGACACAGGTGAGGGGGTGACAAGTGAGGGTTCAGATGTGACACAGGTGAGGGGGTGACAAGTGAGGGTTCAGATGTGACACAGGTGAGGGGGTGACAAGTGAGGGTTCAGATGTGACACAGGTGAGGGGGTGACAAGTGAGGGATCAGATGTGACACAGGTGAGGGGTGACAAGTGATGGATCAGATGTGACACAGATAAGGGGGTGACAAGTGAGGAATCAGATGTGACACAGGTGAGGGATCAGATGTGACACAGGTGAGGGGGTGACAAGTGAGGGATCAGATCGATGTGACACAGGTGAGGGGGTGACAAGTGAGGGATCAGATCATGTGACACAGGTAAGAGGTGACTAGTAAGTAAGGAATTCGTACGAGGTGAGTACAAGTAAAGAGTCAAGTGTGACACAGGTAATTGGGGTGACAATTAAGGGATCAGGTGACACAGATGCACAAGTATACAAAGTCAGGGCACATATCTAACACAACTAATGAC
The DNA here is from genome assembly GCF_027579735.1 of Bombina bombina. Lineage (NCBI taxonomy): Eukaryota > Metazoa > Chordata > Amphibia > Anura > Bombinatoridae > Bombina > Bombina bombina. Next base: position 574,596,004 of record NC_069505.1, on the reverse strand, counting down.
AGAAGAGCACTTACCGTACTCGTCCCCCGCCATAGCGCTCCTGTCCTCTGCCGCTCACTAGCAGCCTATACGGTCAATTGGGATTCTTAGAGTCTACTGCTGTGCTGAGCCGCACGTGACGTCACGACCCCGCCCAGAGCACCGCTAGTCAACGCCCCCATGTTACCTGGATGCCCAGAATAACCTTGCACCTACAATGCCCCGCCCATCACCGCCGAGCCTGACAAAAGCCACGCCCATTCACTTGAACACAATAGACATTTTACACAATTGACCACGCCCGCTTTACCTTAGCCACACCCACTTATCAAGAAAAGGTAATAGCCACACCCACTTGTGGAACCTTAGCAACAAGCAACGCCCAATGTGCCCTAGCAACAGTGCACACCTTGTGTACCCATATCAGTGAGTGCCAACTGATTTGTTGTTTAATGGATTAAAGTTTCTTTTTCATTAAAGCCAGTTGCCAGTAGGTGACCAGTAACAAAATAATAAGAGGGCCTGCACCCTTGTTATTTGGGTTTGCCACATTCTGAACAATGTGAGGAACTGATTGGGGATCTCAAGTTGCCCAACATAGTTAAAAACTGTGGGATAGTTCCTAATAAACTCCAAATAGGATACTGTGTCCTGTTGTCATGGGCTTGTCATGTCAAAGCTAAACTCTCCTGATTCAGATACAAAGTCCAATCCACTCACTGTGATCAAAATTCTTAGTTTTTGTGGTATCCTTTGTTGAAGAGTAAACCTAGGTAGGCTAAGGAGCATACACATGTCTATGGTAGTAGAGTATGCAACAATGTATGACATTGCTACAAACATTGTTCCAAGCACTACTGCTATATAGTGTTAAAGGCATATGCACGCTCCTGGGCTCCTATGAGCACACCTGGGTTTAGTTTTTAAAAGGAAATGAAACCCAATTTTTTTTCTTTCATGATTAAGAAAGAGCATGCAATTTTAAACAACTTTCCAATTTAGTTCTATTATATAATTTGCTTCATTATACCTAAATAGGCTCAGTAGCTGCTGATTGGTGGCTGCACATAGATGCCTTGTGTGATTGGCTCAACCATGTGCATTGCTATTTTTTCAAGAAAGGATACCAAAAAAATAAAGCAAATTAGACAATAGAAGTAAATTGGAATGTTTAAAATGGTATGCTCTATCTGAACCATGAAATAAAAATGTTGGGTTTTATGTCCCTTTAACAAAGGATAACAAAAACAACGCAAATTTAATAATAAAAATAAATTGGAAAGGTTTTTTTTTTTTTAATTGCTTGGTCATGAAAGTTTATTGTCCCTTTAATAAGCACAAGCCAATAATAACGACCCAATATTCTATTTGGCATTATTTGGGATACAAAAGTTTAATTTTTACTTTATTATCCATTTAATTTAGTCCAGGTGTCCACTTGGCCTTCCTTCCTTTCCTTTTCTTTTCTTTCTCCATATTAGAGAGCTACTGCCCATCAGAAGGGTAACAATTTAACCCTTTTGTGACCGGGTCAAATTGTCTACAACGGAACAATGCTCTGATGTAGCCAAATTGAAATCCCGCGATCGTGCACACAATCACAAGATTTCAATTATGGGATCGGGTCAGGGGGACGTCCCTATGACGCTAGGCATGCCCACCAGACTGCAATCCCATCCTAGAAGCGCCGTTGGCTGCAGGACAGCCAAACGGCTAGGACATTCTCTTCTGTCCTAATGGCGCTAAAGTCGGCCCAGTGAGGACGGAATAGAACGTCAGAATGGCCTTAAAAGGTTAAAGGTGTCTGCTCACAATACCTTCTCTCAGCCTCTGTACAAGTCACCTGGCACTGTACACAAGCTGATTGTAGGCTGCGCGAGTGCATGACTTTAATCTTAACAGAAGTAAGCATAACACTCTGCTTCTGAAGACTTACACCTAATGTAACAATGGAAGATTTTTTTTTTCTTATTTATATCTCTTTGCAGATTATACAAAAATGTGTAATAGAACAGATGTTCTGGGGGGCGTTAAACCAAATGAGAAGTGATATAATAAAACAAATTGGAGGATTGGACAAATGACTGGGGTCGGACTATTATAAATGAGGAACAGGACTTGATAATTCTTTCAGATGTCATAAAATGTTGTAAACAATGTAGTAATGCAGCGAGTAATTGCCAGCAGAATGCTTTGATGTATTGGAAGAGGTATTTGCAGCAGATATAGTAAGGTTCTTATGCCACTTTACAGATCATTAGTTAGGCCTCATCTTGAGTATTGTGTGCAGTTCTGGAGGCCATATCTTCACAAGGATATAAACAAACTGGAATCTGTGCAAAGGAGGCTACCAAAATAGTACATGGACTAAAAAATAAAATGTACCAGGGGAGAAGCAATGACCTAAATATCTATAGCTTGAAGGAGAGAAGGGAAAGAGGTGATATGATAGCAACTTTCAAGTATAGGGCTTAGTAAAGCTGAGGCAATGCATATTTTTATTTTATTTATTCAGGGCAATCAACTGATACATAATTGCAAAACAAATAGCATATCAAACAAAATTACAGATGGTAGTAGAATAATGTATGATAAAAATGCATAATGCCCAATTTTTACATTATTTTTGGTCAAAGGTTTAAACATTAACTGAAGATATTAAAGAGACACTAAACCCCAAAATTTTCTTTCATGAATCAGGTAGAGAATACAATTTTAAAGGGACACTGAACCCAAATTTCATGATTCGGATAGAGCATGCAATTTTAAGCAACTTTCTAATTTACTTCTGTTATAAATATTTCTTCCTTCTCTTGATATCTTTATTTGAAAAAGAAGGCATCTAAGCTAAGGAGCCAGCAAATGTGTGGTTCAGAACCATGGACAGCATTTGTTTATTGGTGCTGTCCAATCAGCAAGGACAACCCAGGTTGTTCACCAAAAATGGTCCGGCATCTAAACTTAAATTCATGCTTTTCAAATAAACATACCAATAGAATGAAGAAAATTTGATAATAGGAGTAAATTAGAAAGTTGCTTAAAATTGCATGCTCTATCTGAATCACAAAAGAAAAAAATTGGGTACAGTGTCCATTTAAATAACATTCCAATTTACTTCTATGATCTAATTTGTTTCATTCTTTAGATATCCTTTATTTAAGAAATAGCAATATACATGGGTGAACCAATCACACGAGACATCTATGTGCAGCCACCAATCAGCAGCTACTGAGCCTATCTAGATATGATTTTCAGCAAATAATATAAAGAAAATGAAGCAAATTAGATAATAGAAGTAAATGAGAAAGTTGTTTAAAATTGTATGCTCTTTCTAAATCCTGAAAGAAAAATTTTGGGTTTCATGTCCCTTTAACTAAGAAAATCTAATGTCTGTCGTTTAATCTATATCAAAGATTATATGAGTTAGTGACAGCACGAAAATGAAGAACATTATCGTAATTCAAGTAGATTACGACTCTACTAATAACACACAAAAAGTTATATACTTTAGTTCATTTCAAGCAATTTTCACGGAAATACATGCAAATATAAGATATGAACTGTCATGGATATAAAAGTAAAACATAGCAAAAACATTGTTTCGTTTGAACTTTACAGATGACGTTAACTAACTAGGATATATAATTTCAGACCTTTTTCTGAAAATAGGCGAGTGTCTCAGATGTGTTTGGATAATAGTGTAGTGTTGTCGTTAGAGGTGGAAACAGAATACAGGCCATGCAAGGTTTAAACTAGGAGGGCTTCCTCTGGCTAAACAAGAACAATGATTCAAAGAAAGGGATAAAAAGAGAAAGAGAGAAAAGGGAAAAAAAAAACAAAAAAAACTATCTGCTATTTCCTCCCTTGGCAGGGCTTTCCTCTCCTCCGAACAGGAGGAAAAAGGATTCAAACTCGGTAAGAATAATATAGTTTTTAAAGGGGTAGAGTATGTGTTTTTGAATATTTGGGGGGAGGGAGGTCTTAATTAAATCTCCCCATTTTAAAATAAAGTTATGAACACACAAGTCTGACTGGGTATCAAATAAATTTTGTTCTAAAGAAATTTGATGATAAACATTATCTACAAACTCCTTGAATCTAATTGGTTTTCGAGATTTCCAGTTCTTAAAGGGCCACTAAACCCAAAATCTTTCTTTCATGATTCAGATAGAAAATAGAAATTTAAACAACATTACAATTTACTTCTATTATTTATTTTGCTTTATTTTTTAGATATCCTTAGTTGAAGAAAAAGCAATGCACATGGTGAGCCAATCACACAAGACTTCTATGTGCAGCAACCAATCAGCAGCTACTGAGCATATCTAGATATGCTTTCCAGCAAAGAATATCAAGAGAATAAAACAAATTAGATAATATAAGTAAATTAGAAAGATGTTTAAAATGACATTCTCTTTCTAAATCATGAAAGAAAAAGTGTGGGTGTCATGTCCCTTTAAGTATTTGCTGTTTGACCAGAAAAATTGTATGTATTAACAAGGTTGGGGTTGGTTCTGTTAGGTAGCTTATCAACTAAAAAAATTACCTGAGAGATGTCAAGCTGTACATTAATCTTTTCGATAACCAAAAAGCAACTTTTGACCAGAAAGAGTTGACTTTAGGAAATGTTATATCTATGTTTAAAAGGGGTACGTCTTGCCACGTATCTGCCAAAGCTTGGATGGCTTCTTCCCCTTCAACAGGATCTTGTACCAGTGAGATAGGTGGTGATTGCCTTGTTAATAGATATTCAAACAGGAATATAGAGGGTACCAGTCCTCTGCCAAGTTTCTATCCACAGGGAGAAGGCTGAGTAAGTAATCTCTAGCTTGTAAGAAGGCAAAAAAGTCACGATTGTCTAGATTTTATTCATCTTTCAGTTCTTAATAAGATTTAATTGAGCGGGAGTCAATATTAATCAGTTGACGTGGACAAAGTAAATCTTTATTCTCCCATCTTAAAAACACCTCATAGGTGATACCTTCAGAGAAAACATAATTTATGTAAGAACTTACCTGATAAATTAATTTCTTTCATATTGGCAAGAGTCCATGAGCTAGTGACATATGGGATATACAATCCTACCAGGAGGGGCAAAGTTTCCCAAACCTCAAAATGCCTATAAATACACCCCTCACCACACCCACAATTCAGTTTAACGAATAGCCAAGCAGTGGGGTGATAAAGAAAGGAGTCGAAAGCATCAACAAAGGAAATTTGGAAATAATTGTGCTTTATACAAAAAAATCATAACCACCATAAAAAGGGTGGGCCTCATGGACTCTTGCCAATATGAAAGAAATGAATTTATCAGGTAAATTCTTACATAAATTATGTTTTCTTTCATGTAATTGGCAAGAGTCCATGAGCTAGTGACATATGGGATATCAATACCCAAGATGTGGAGTCTTCCACTCAAGAGTCACTAGAGAGGGAGGGAATAAAATAAAAACAGCCATAATCTGCTGAAAAAAATTAATCCACAACCCAAAAATATAAGTTTATTTCATTTGAAAGAAAAAAACTTAAATCAAAAGCAGAAGAATCAAACTGAAACAGCTGCCTGAAGAACTTTTCTACCAAAAACTGCTTCCGAAGAAGCAAATACATCAAAATGGTAGAATTTAGTAAATGAATGCAAAGAGGACCAAGTTGCAGCTTTGCAAATCTGATCAACTGAAGCTTCATTCTTAAAAGCCCACAAAGTGGAAACTGATCTAGTAGAATGAGCTGTAATTCTCTGAGGCGGGGCCTGACCCAACTCAAAATAAACTTGATGAATCAAAAGTTTCAACCAAGAAGCCAAGGAAATAGCAGAAGCCTTCTGACCTTTCCTAGGACCAGAAAATAAAACAAATAGACTGGAAGTCTTCCTGAAATCTTTAGTAGCTTCCACATAATATGTCAAAGCTCTTACCACATCCAAAGAATGTAAGGAACTTTCCAAAGAATTCTTAGGATTAGGACACAAGGAAGGGACAACAATTTCTCTACTAATGTTGTTAGAATTCACAACCTTAGGTAAAAATTAAAAAGAAGTCCGCAAAACTGCCTTATCCTGATGAAAAAATCAGAAAAGGAGACTCACAAGAAAGAGCAGATAACTCAGAAACTCTTCTAGCAGAAGAGATGGCCAAAAGGAACAACACTTTCCAAGAAAGTAGTTTAATGTCCAAAAAATGCATAGGTTCAAATGGAAGAACCTGTAAAGCCGTCAGAACCAAATTAAGACTCCAAGGAGGAGAAATTGATTAAATAACAGGCTTAATAAGAACTAAACCCTGTACAAAACAGTGTATATCAGGAAGTATAGCAATCTTTCTGTGAAATAAAACAGAAAGAGCGGAGATTTGTCCTTTCAAGGAACTTGCAGACAAACCCTTATCCAAACCGTCCTGAAGAAACTGTAAAATTCTAGGAATTCTAAAAGAATGCCAGGAGAATTTATGAGAAGAACACCATGAAATGTAAGTCTTCCAAACTCTATAATAAATCTTTCTAGAAACAGATTTACGAGCTTGTAACATAGTATTAATCACTGAGTCAGAGAAACCTCTATGACTTAGTACTAAGCGTTCAATTTCCATACCTTCAAATTTAATGATTTGAGATCCTGATGGAAAAACGGACCTTGAGATAGTAGGTCTGGCCAAACGGAAGTGGCCAAAGTGGGCAACTGGACATCCAAACCAGATCCGCATACAAAAACCTGTGTGGCCATGCTGGAGCCACCAGCAACACAAATGATTGTTCCATGATGATTTTGGAGATCACTCTTGGAAGGAGAACTAGAGGCGGGAAAATGTAAGCAGGATGATAACACCAAGGAAGTGTCAGCGCATCCCCTGCTTCTGCCTGAACATCCCTGGACCTGGACAGGTATCTGGGAAGTTTCTTGTTTAGATGAGAGGCCATGAGATCTATCTCTGGAAGACCCCACAACTGAACAATCTAAGAAAACACATCTGGATGGAGAGACCACTCCTCTGGATGTAAAGTCTGGCGGCTGAGATAATCCGCCTCCCAATTGTCTACACCTGGGATAAGCACCGCAGAGATTAGACAAGAGCTGGATTCCGCCCAAACAAGTATCCAAGATACTTTTTTCATAGCTTGGGGACTGTGAGTCCCACCCTGAGGATTGACATAGGCCACTGTTGTGATATTGTCTGTCTGAAAACAAATGAATGGTTCTCTCTTTAGCAGAGGCCAAAACTGAAGAGCTCTGAGAATTGCAAGGAGTTCTAAAATATTTATTGGTAATCTCGCCTCTTGAGATTTCCAAACCCCTTGTGCTGTCAGAGATCCCCAAACAGCTCCCCAACCTGAAAGACTCGCATCTGTTGTGATCACAGTCCAGGTTGGCCAAACAAAAGAAGCCCCTTGAACTAAACGATGGTGATCTATCCACCATGTCAGAGAGTGTCGTACATTGATTCAGCATACAAAGCTGTAGACGTCTCATGTGAAAACGAGCAAAGGGGATTGCGTCCGATGCTGCAGTCATGAGACCTAAAACTTCCATGCACATAGCCACTGAAGGGAATGACTGAGACTGAAGGTGCCGGCATGCTGCAACCAATTTTAAAAGTCTCTTGTCTGTTAGAGACAGAGTCATGGGCACTGAATCTATCTGGAAGCCTAAAAAGGTGACCCTTGTCTGAGGAATCAAGAAACTTTTGGCAAATTGATCCTCCAACCATGTTTCCAAAGAAACAACACTAGTTGATTTGTGTGAGATTCTGCAGTACGCAAAGACTGAGCTAGTACCAGGATATCATCCAAATAAGGAAACACCGCAATACCCTGTTCTCTGATTACAGAGAGTAGAGCACCCAGAACCTTTGAAAAGATTCTTGGAGCTGTTGCTAGGCCAAATGGAAGAGCAACAAATTGGTAATGCTTGTTTAGAAAAGAGAATCTCAGAAACTGATAATGTTCTGGATGAATCGGAATATGAAGGTATGCATCCTGCAAGTCTATTGTGGACATATAATGTCCTTGCTGAACAAAAGGCAGAATAGTCCTTATAGTCACCATCTTGAAAGTTGGTACTTTTTTTTTTTTTTGTAATAAATGTTTTTATTGAGTTTTCCAATTTCTTGTGTACAAAACAAATTATCTGAGTATACAAATACAAACATCTTATAATCAACATAAACATATGTATATTAGTGAAGCAACCAGTTCGCCCTAAAATGTTAACATATTGTATTTAATTACCGATTTCTTATAGATGGCATATCTGCAAGTTCTATTATCCTACAGAAAAGAGCAAGACCTTATTTATTTTCATATTAATGACCTTATTTCAAATTTAAGTAACATTAGTAGGATCTGTCTCCCACAAGAATATGACCTCCAGTATAAAATCCTTTTTCCCTAAGTAAGTATAGTGCATTTTTTCTAATTTTAGGACCATGGTAACTTCTTTAATCCATTGTGTTAAGGTTGGGATTTCTTGTTTCTTCCATAGCCTAGGGATTAGTCTTTTCGCACAACTCAACATACTAGACAATAGTTTTTTTCTATATGCACAGCTTAGGTTGGGTAATTGGTTCAGTAGAACTATAGTGGAGTTTAGTGTGAGATTGAGTTGTAATTTATTTTTTATATATGCAGTGATCTGGTCCCAGAACGGTTTCAGTTTGGGGCATGACCACCACACATGGGTCATGTTCCCTATTTCTCCGCATTGTCTCCAACATAGAGGGGACGATGCTGGAAAAATCTTGTTTAATCTATGTGGAGTGAGATACCACCTGGAAAGAATCTTATAATTAAGTTCTACTAAAGTGTTTGAAATGGAGGATTTCCTAGTAGAGGAAAATGTGTAAGCCCATTGCTTTTCAGTAAATTCTAATTGCATCTCCCCTTCCCATTGCTTTATGTAGGACGGTGTTGTTTTGGGAAATCTTTTACACAATATAGCATAGATCAAAGAGACATGTGATCTTGATATACACGTGGTTGTACACAGTTTCTCAAATGGCGTGAAGGGTCTTAGGAGTTCGTGTTTTTGTGTGTCTGTCATGACTGCATGTCGAGCTTGTAGATATAAATACCATTTGTCAAAGGGGGCCCCTATTTCCTCTTTTAATTCTTGTTGATTCCTGAACAAGCCCTCTCGTGTAAGTGTGTGAATTGGGACATTTGCGTATGTAGGGGTAGAGTACGTCAGGCCCTCTAGCTGGTCTGGAAAGAAGTAAGGATTTTGAAATAAGGGGGATAAGGGAGAGACTGTAGTTGATAGGTTATTCTGTTCTTTAAGTGTTTTGTCCCAGACATCTAATGTGGTTCTTATTAAGATATTAGTCCCTACCTGATTTGGCCTGTGTTTTTTCAATAGCCAGGGTAAATTGGCTAGATTTAGTATTCCTGTTAATTGAGATTCCATCTGAACCCATGGTTTTGATGGACTGTTGTGGCACCAAGCTACAATTCGTGCTAGTAGGGATGCTGTATAATAGTTTCTAAGAATTGGGACACTCAATCCCCCATCTTCTTTAGCCAGATACAGGGTTTTTCTTGCCACTCTTGGTCTACTATGTGACCATATAAACGACTCTAGTAATTTTTGATGAGAGTTAAAGAAGTGTTGGGGTAGATTAATGGGCAGCGTTTGAAATAAGTAAAGGTATTTCGGTATGATAGACATTTTGATCGCGTTTATACGGCCTATCCATGACAGGTGTCCCTGCTTGTGCCATGTGTTTAACAATTGACTTATTTCTAAGTATAGGGGTACAAAATTCTTTTCATATATCTCTGATGGCTTGTTTGGGATTATTGTCCCTAAGTATTTAACTGAGTGGACTACATCAAATTGTGTATGTGTAGTCAAATACTGGATAGATGGCCGATTTATGTTGATGGGCATCAACATAGATTTATCCAAGTTGATTGAGAAATTTGAGACCTGTTTATATTCCTGGAAAGTTTGTAGTAGTTGAGGTATTGAGGATATGGGTTCTGTCAATGTGAATATTATGTCGTCTGCGAAGAGTAAACATTTCTGGGTCTGTTGGCCATATGTAAAGCCTTTGATTTCAGGGTGAGTCCTGACCATGGTCGCAAGAATTTCTACTGTTAAGATGAATAGTAGGGGCGAGAGGGGGCATCCCTGCCTTGTACCGTTCCTGATAGGAAAGGTATGTGACTGGGTGCTATTGACTATTACTTTAGCAGAGGGGGTTGAGTATAGGGCTTTGATCCTATCTATGTAGCTACAGGGAAAGTTAAATTTCGTCAATGTCGCCCACATGAAGTCCCAGTCAACCCTGTCAAATGCCTTCTCGGCGTCCGTGGAAAGGAGAGTCATTGGGGTATTGTTGTCCGTCGCGTGTTGTAAGGTATGTAGTATTCTAGTGGTGTTGTCTTTTGCTTCTCGTCCTTGCACAAATCCAACTTGGTCGGTATGGACAATTTGGGGTAATATATTATTTAGTCTGATGGCTAGGAGTTTTGCATATATTTTCATGTCTATATTGATTAGGGAGATTGGTCGATAGTTTTGTACTTTGTCGTCTGCTTTTCCTGGTTTTGGGATTACTGTAATGGATGCTTCTAATAGAGGTTGAGAGAATTTTGAGCCCTTATCTATATCTTGGTATAGTGTTAAGAGATGTTTACTTAATTGGAAATTGTATAGTTGATAAAACTTAGATGTAAGGCCATCTGGGCCCGGTGCTTTACCTATTGGCAGTTGTTTAATTGTATTCACGACCTCTTGTAGAGTAATAGGGGAGGCTATTTTTTCCCTATCTGTCTCGGTCAACGTCGGAACCTGGACTCTGGAAAGATACTGTTGTATTAGTTCTAGTTTATTAGAGGTGTTGTGCGAATTTAGGTTATATAGAGATCGATAATAGTCTGCAAAACAGTCAGCTATATTTTCATTTTGGTTTTGAGGAATGCCATCTTGACCTGATCATACGGATATGGGTCTGTAATTTTTTCTTTTTTAATGATCTAGCTAACATTTTTCCAGCCTTATTGTTCTCTATGAAGAATTTCGCTTTGGTGGTCAGTGCTCTCATGTGTGCATTGTGAATTAAGTGCTCATTTAGCGCTTTTCTGGCTTCGTTTAAAACCGTCATGTGCTGGGGTGATTTTGGGTCTGCTTTATGGGATGTTTCTGCTTTTTTTAAGTCGGCTATAAGAGAGAGATATGCTGCGGACCTCTGTTTACGTAGTCTGTGTGTATGTTGGATTATTTCTCCCCTAATGGTGCATTTAAACGCCTCCCAATTGTTGGTTGTCGATGTAAGCAGTGGGTCATTATGTAGAAAGAATTCCTCTGTGCGTTTGCCAATTGTCTCTACTACCATAGGGTCAGTGAATATATTGTCGTTAAGTCTCCAGTTATTTTGAGGTTTGGGTATAGAGGCCCATGTAAATGACGTGAGAACCATACTGTGATCGGACCATGCGGTATGTGATATCTTTGAGTATTTAAGATTAGTCAGCATATTTTGGGAACATAGAATATAGTCTATCCTAGAATAACTGCGTTGAGGGCTGGAGAAGAATGTGAAGTCTTTGGTCTCTGGATGGACCAATCTCCAGGTATCGAATAATGTGGGGATTTGGAGTGTCTTATAGTTAGTTTTAATGTGTCTAATGGAGATGTAGGATTTCCCTGAAGATGTGTCAAGGGGGGGACAGATTGGGAAGTTCAAATCCCCACCTAGCAAGATTGGCCCTTTTGCAATGTCAAGGAGAAATCTTGTGACTAGTCTAAAAAATGGGGGTGTGGGTTTGTTGGGTGCATAAATATTTGCAATGATGATAGGCTTATTGTACAATAATCCTACCAGAATCAGGATCCTACCTTCTTTGTCTCGGAAGCTGTCTAGCAATTCAAAGGGAATTCCTTGTCTAATGGATATGCATACCCCATTTTTCCCATCTAGGCCTGAACTAAAGTAATGTTTGGCGTAGTACCTGTTTGTGATAGTGGGTTCTTTGCTTCGTCTGAAATGTGTTTCTTGGGTCAATATGATATCTATCTTTTTCTTGAAAAAATCATGAAGTGCTATAGATCGTTTTTCTGCGGACAGAAAGCCCTTAACATTTTGTGTTGCGATCTTAAACTCCCCTGGGGTGTTTTTATTGGTCATTTTTATCTGTGGTATGAGTATAAATATTTATGCTCAAGTTGAGGATGAATAGCTTATCCTGTTTGTTGGTTGCGTCAGTACAAGATGTTATTTGTCTAATGGAAATCAAGCTATGAGCGTGTGTGTGTGTGTGTGTGTGTGTGTGTTTATGGAGTGAATGTGGTGGTGTTCGTGTAGTGTCTGAACGTTACTGCTGGTAACTGTGTGTTAGTATAATAACTAAACAAATTAAAGTGAATATAACAATGAATTAAAAATAAATGAGGAACAAATCACAGAATTAAGGCTGATAACCATAATCAATACTAGTAAGGTCATATTTCTTACCTGTGATATATAGGAACATGAACTGGTAAACATATTTAAGTTAACAATCAACAATATAATAACATTGCAGAGTTTAAGGGCATCTCTAACTTGTAGGTGAGATGATAAAACATGAAAGAGTCAGTTAAGAAGTGATTACCTGTATAACTTAGGTATCTTTATGCCCACAAGTAATTATTCGTTTAGCCCCCCCATTAGCCAGTTTACCTGTTGGCTTTCTACTTGAAAGTTACTGGGGGGTTGAGACTTAAAGTATAAATCTGGGGTCTATGGCTTTAATGCCATTCATCAGTTGTTGGTGAGATATTTCTATGTTCGTAGCTGCCACGTTGTGGGCTATAAGTAGGGAGTCTTTAATTAACTCGTCTGTGTTTTCAGCGGGTTTCATGATTGTCAGACGGGTCAGGTATTTGACGTTTTCGTGGAAGTCTTTTGGAGGAAGCTTGCCAATTTTTCCGTTGCCCCTTGGGGGGGTGCACATCGTCCTGGTGGAGTTGTGGGGTCTCTGAACCACCTAGTGGTGGAGCGGTTATCCCCAGCTGTTTGCAGAATTGAGATGCGTTGAGTGGATCTTTGCATTCGTACCGTTGTCCTTCTTTCTGAACTATTAGGGACACTGGGAACCCCCACCTGTAGGGGATCTTTAAGCTACGAAGATGTGAAGTCAGCTCATTATATGTTTTCCTCTGTTGAAGTGTGCGAAAGGAGAGATCTTGGAATATTTGGATCCTTGAGCCTTGATGTATTAAGTGTGCTTGTTTTCTAGCGAGAGATAGAATCGTCTCCTTATCCTGGTAACTTAAGAAGCATACTATAATGTCCCTGGGAGGCTTTGGTCTCAGAGAACGGTGTGCTCTCTCCAAAGGGATGTGTCTGTCTTCTTCATGGTCTGATGAGAGCAGCATACCTTGGAACAAGCCCTGTAAAAAATCTTTTATCTCTGTACCTTGAACCTCTTCTGGGATGCCTCTAAATCTTAAATTACAACGTCTCGTTCTATTTTCGAGATCATCCAGTTTGTTTTCAAGGTCTTTTATAAGAGTGTCGTGCTGAGTCATCGTGTGATTCACTTCTGCTATGTTATTGCAGATGTCTTCATGATCTCCCTCTAATGTTTCTACTCTGGCCCCCAGATCAGTAATGTCCTTTTTGAGGTCAGCACATTCCTGTTTAATACAACATTTGACTTGATCTATCAGTGTGACTATCTCTTTAAGAGTAGCTGGTTGATCTGTCTCCTTGTCTTTACCATATTGTGGTGAGTTTGGGGAGCTGGGCTGTGAATTGAAATGTTGCTCTGTGTCCTCTTCCTCCCCTATAGAATGCTGTGGGGACTTTTTCTTTTCTGAGTTCTTAAAGAAGTTTGAAACTGCATTCTGAGAAGAGCTATGCCCTTTTAGTTGTTTGTCTGGCTTTGGCGGTTTGCGCAGAGCCATCTTGGTTTTTGGCCTGCGGTAATTCTTATTTTATAAAGATAGAAGTTGCCAGTATTAAGGTAAGAAGGCTTAAGTGAGGCCTATCTACGTAGTCCTGAGACAGCTTTAGTATTCTCATACAAAGAGGCTAGGCGGCAAGTCTTCCGTGGCCTTATTAGATGCAGAGCTGAGATCAGTGCTTATATATAAACTATGTGCCCCTCGTGTGTGTGGATATTAAAATTATGTAATCGCCTCTTAGGTTGTGGAATATGTTTTTCATGGAGCTTAATTAATGCCCTGTGCAGAGGTTTGTGAGTCGCAATATTTTCAGCGCATCGTGCTGTGATGGTCTGGTTTCTGGTGCTCTGTACTCACGGTTCATTGCTGGAGTCGTGCCGTGTCGACGTCTGGAGTTTCTCGGTTGCACCTTGCAGGGGATAGGAACTCGATCGCCACACTGCAGATTCTGCGTGCATCCAGCGGTATACACGGCTTTTCAGCTTGTTAACTTTTGTCCGTTGTTATGTGGCTGTGGTTTGGCGCCTCTATTTAGGCCTTGGGATTTGCAGCGTCGGGGTTTGTATAGTCCGTTTCCCCATCTGTCAGATCAAACTGGCACCGTTAGTTCCTGGGGTCTTTAGGTATGCGATGCACTGTCAGATGAGGGTCTTGTGCGAAAATGACCTTTGTTTCTGAAGAAAGCCCTTTCTCTGTGCAAGGAGCTCTAGCAACTCGCAGCCATCTTAGATGCCTGCAGGCTCCGCCCTCCCGAAAGTTGGTACTTTTACATAACGATTCAAAAATTTTCAGATCCAGAACGGGTCTGAATAAATTTTCCTTCTTTGGTATAATGAATAGATTTGAATAAAACCCCAAACCTTGTTCCTGAGGAGGAACTGGCATGATTACCCCTGAAGACTCCAGGTCTGAAACACACTTCAGGAAAGCCTGAGCTTTTACTGGATTTACTGGGATACGTGAGAGAAAAAATCTTCTCACAGGAGGTCTTACTCTGAATCCTATTCGATACCCTTGAGAGACAATGCTCTGAATCCATTGATTTTGGACAGATTTTATCCAAATATCTTTGAAAAACCTTAATCTGCCCCCTACCAGCTGAGCTGGAATGAGGGCCGCACCTTCATGCAGACTTAGGGTCTGACTTTGGTTTCCTAAATGGCTTGGATTTATTCCACCTTGAGGAAGGCTTCCAATTAGAAGCAGACTCCTTGGGGGGAAGATTGAGTTTCTGTTCCTTATTCTGACAAAAGGAACGAAAATGGTTAGAAGCCTTTGATTTACCCTTAGGTTTTTAATCCTGAGGCAGAAAAACTCCCTTCCCCCAGTGACAGTTGAAATAATAGAATCCAACTGAGAACCAAATAAATTATTACCTTGGAAAGAAAGAGATGGTAATCTAGATTTAGATGTCATATCAGCATTCCAAGATTTAAGCCACAAAGCTCTTCTAGCTAAAATAGCTAAAGACATGGATCTAACATCAATTTTGATAATATCAAAAATTGCATCGCAATAAAATGATTAGCATATTGCAATAGGCGAATAATGCTAGATAAGTCAGAATCCAATTCCTGTTGTGCTAAATTCTCCAACCAGAAGGTTGATGCAGCCGCAACATCAGCCAAAGAAATTGCAGGTCTGAGAAGATGACCTGAATATAAATAGGCCTTCCTTAGATAAGATTCAAACTTCCTATCTAAAGGATCCTTAAAAGGAAGTACTATCTTCCATAGGAATAGTGGTACGTTTAGCAAGAGTAGAAATAGCCCCATCAACTTGGGGATTTTTTCCCAAAACTCTATAGAAATTGCTGGTAAAGGATACCATTTTTTAAACCTTGAAGAAGGAATAAAAGAATTACCTGGCTTATTCCATTCCCTAGAAATCATATCAGAAATAGCCTCAGGAATAGGAAAAACCCCTGGAGAAACCACAGGAGGTTTAAAAACAGCATTTAAACGTTTATTAGACTGAACGTCAATAGGACTGGTTACCTCAATATCCAAAATAATTAACACTTCTTTTAATAAAGAATGCATATACTCTATTTTAAATAAATAAGTAGATTTGTCAGTGTGAATGTCTGTGGAAGGATCTTCTGTATCAGATAGATCCTCATCAGAAGAGGATAAATTATGTTGTTGGTCATTTGAAATTTCATCAACTAAATGAGAAGTTTTAAAAGACCTTTACATTTATTAGAAGGTGGAAATGCAGACAAAACCTTCAAAATAGAATCAGAAACAAATTCTTTAAAATTTACAGGTATATTATGCACATTAGAAGTTGAAGGAACTACAACTGGCAATGTGCTATTACTGATGGATACACTAACTGCATGTAAAAGTTTATCATGACAACTATTACAAATGACATTCGGCGAAATAATTTCAACAATTTTACAACAAATGCATTTAGCTTTGGTAGGACCGATGTCAGGCAGCAATGTTCCGTGCCAAAAATATTTTCGCGCCAAGAATGACTCAATAAAGTTTAGCATTTGACGCACCCGCGGGCCTAATGCCACCCGCAATTTGCAAGAAGTAGTCAATTGAAAAAAAGACTAAACCCCAGGTAAGAAAAACATTTCTATAAAAGATGTTAATATTACCCAAATATGAAACTGACAGTCTGCAGAAGGAAATACATGAACCTGACTCATGGCAAATATAAGTACAATACATATATTTAGAACTTTATATAAATGCATAAAGTGCCAAACCATAGCTGAGGTGTCTTAAGTAATAAAAACATACTTACCAAAAGACACCCATCCACATATAGCAGATAGCCAAACCAGTACAGAAACAGTTATCAGTAGAGGAAATGGTAAATTGAGAGTATATCGTCGATCTGAAAAGGGAGGTAGGAGATGAATCTCTACGACTGATAACAGAGAACCCATGAAATAGACCCCCGTTAGGGAAATCATCGTATTCAATAAGTGATACTCCCTTCACGTCCCTCTGACATTCGCTGTAATCTGAGAGGAATCGGGCTTCAACAATGCTGAGAAGCGCATATCAACGTAGAAATCTTAGCACAAACTTACTTCACCACCTCCATAGGAGGCAAAGTTTGTAAAACTGAATTGTGGGTGTGGTGAGGGGTGTATTTATAGGCATTTTGAGGTTTGGGAAACTTTGCCCCTCCTGGTAGGATTGTATATCCCATATGTCACTAGCTCATGGACTCTTGCCAATTACATGAAAGAAATTGGGGTTATTTCTGAAAGTTAAAAACCTGGAAATTCTATTGTTTATTCCCAAATTTCTCAAGTATTTGTGCCATGCCACAATTACGTTACTTATACAAATGATATCTTTATTTAGAACTGGGCGCGAATTACTATCTGAGTGGAGTAGATTATTTAACGAATAGGGGCAAACTAAGTTAGATTCTAATTCTCTTAATGACAAGTATTGGGTGTCCGTCAGCCACTCTGCAGCAAATTTGACTAGAGAGGCCCAATTATAATACTTAAGCTTATGAATATTTTTCATTAAAAACATGATCTCAAGCTGAAGGGTAGTAGATTCAGGAGTAACACTTTTTTACAGAAAGGATGATTGATTCATGGCTATCCTACGTATAAATTAATGCCTGGGATAAGCATAAGGCTATCCTACGTACTAATTAATGCCTGGGATAAGCATAAGGCTATTCTACGTACTAATTAATGCATGGGATAAGCATAAAGCTATACTACGTACTAATTAATGGTTGGGATAAGCATAAGGCTATCCTACATACTAACTAATGCCTGGGATAAGCATAAGACTATCCTACGTACCTACTAATGCCTGGGATAAGCAAACGGCTATCCTACGTACTAATTAATGCCTGGGATAAGCAAACGGCTATCCTATGTACTAATTAATGCCTGGGATAATCATAAGGCTATCCTACGTACTAATTGATGCCTGGGATAAGCATAAGGCTATCCTACGTACTAATTAATGCCTGGGATAAACACAAGACTAGGTTATGCTACGTACTAATTAATGCCTGGGATAAGCATAAGGCTATCCTACGTACTAATTAATGCCTGGGATAATCATAAGGCTATCCTACGTACTAATTAATGCCTGGGATAAGCAAACGACTATCCTACGTACTAATTAATGCCTGGGATAAGCAAACGGCTATCCTATGTACTAATTAATGCCTGGGATAATCGTAAGGCTATCCTACGTACTAATTAATGCCTGGGATAAGCATAAGGCTATCTTACGTACTAATTAATGCCTGGGATAAACGCAAGGCTAGGTTATCCTACGTACTAATTAATGCCTGGGATAAGCATAAGGCTATCCTATGTACTAATTAATGCCTGGGATAATCATAAGGCTATCCTATGTACTAATTAATGCCTGGGATAAGCAAACGACTATCCTACGTACTAATTAATGCCTGGGATAATCATAAGGCTTTCCTACATACTAATTGATGCCTGGGATAAACGTAAGGCTAGGCTATCCTACGTACTAATTAATGCCTGGGATAAGCATAAGGCTATCCTACGTACTAATTAATGCCCGTGATAATAGTAAGGCTATCCTACATACTAATTAATGCTTGGGATAAGCATAAGGCTATCCTACATACTAATTAATGCCTGGGATAAGCATAAGGCTATCCTACATACTAATTAATGCCTGTGATAATAGTAAGGCTATCCTACATACTAATTAATGCCTGGGATAAGCATAAGGCTATCCTACGTACTAATTAATGCCTGGGATAAGCATAAGGCTATCCTATGTACTAATTATTGCCTGGGATAAGCATAAGGCTGACCTACGTATTAATTAATGCCTGGGATAAGCATAAGGCTATCCTACATACTAATTAATGCCTGGGATAAGCATAAGGCTATCCTACGTACTAATTAATGCCTGGGATAAGCTTAGCAAATGGCTATCCTACATACTAATTAATGTCTGGGATAAGCATAAGGCTATCCTACGTACTAATTAATGCCTGGGATAATTGTAAGGCTATCCTACATACTATTTAATGCCTGGGATAATCACAAGGCTATCCTAAGTACTAATTATTGCCTGGGATAATCGCCTGGGATAATCATAAGGCTATCCTACGTACTAATTAATGCCTGGGATAAGCATAACGCTATCCTACGTACTAATTAATGCCTGGGATAAGCATAAGGCTATCCTACATACTAATTAATGCCTGGGATAAGCATAAGGCTATCCTACGTACTAATTAATGCCTGGGATAAGCTTAGCAAACGGCTATCCTACATACTAATTAATGCCTGGGATAATCGTAAGGCTATCCTACGTACTAATTAATGCATGGGATAATCACAAGGCTATCCTAAGTACTAATTATTGCCTGGGATAAGCATAAGACTATCCTACATACTAATTAATGCCTTGGATAAGCATAAAGCTGTCCTATGTACTTATTAATGCCTGGGATAAGCACAAGGCTATCCTACGTACTAATTCATGCCTGGGATAAGCACAAGGCATTCCTATGTACTAATTAATCTCTGGGATAAGTATAAGGCTATCCTACGAACTAGAAACGTTTTTACTTATAGGAAATATTAGTCAGACTTGTTGGGCCTGTGGTTCTTATCTGCCGTCAAAATCTATGTTTCTGTTACAGGAACTGAAATGTAATTATATAAGGATTATACTATAACATTTTTTTATAGGGCATAACACCCACATTTCTTTCATGTAAATGGCAAGAGTCCATGAGCTAGTGATGTATGGGATATACATTCCTTCCAGGAGGGGGCAAAGTTTCCCAAACCTCAAAATGCCTATAAATACACCTCCCACCACACTCACACCTTAGTTTTACAAACTTTGCCTCCTATGGAGGTGGTGAAGTAAGTTTGTGCTTAATTTCTATGATTTCTTCTATGATAAGCGCTTCTAAGCATTCTGAAGCGCAATTCCTCTCAGAGTACAGTGTTTGTCGGAGGGATGTGAAGAGAGTATTGCCTGTTAATTTTTATGGTTTTACTCATGGGGAATCTTTTCAAGGGTTCTCTGTTATCGGTCGTAGGGATTCATCTCCTACCTCCCTTTTCCGATTGACGATATACTCTTATACCATTACCTCTGCTGATACTTTTTCAGTACTGGTTTGGCTGTCTGCTATATGTGGATGGGTGTCTTTCAGGAAGTATGTATCATTATTTAAGACACTCTCAGCTATGTTTGACGCTTGTAGTAATATAAAGTTTTAAATATATGTATTTACTTATATTTGCCATAAGTCAGGTCTATGTCTATTTCCCTTTGCAGTCTAACAGTTTCAGTATGGGAATTGTGTTTTAGGAAGTTATTTTTTAAATATCTTCTTACCTGGGGTTTAGTCTTTCTTTCCAATTTGACTTGTTTTTCCTTAATTTCGCAGGCAAATCTAGGCTCGCGAGGGTGCAAAATGCTGTTATTTATTGCGTCATTTTTGTTGTGAATTTTTTTTTGCTGCAAATTTGCATCTATAGTGTTGCAAGTTCATAATTTCCTGCATCTTTATTGACATTAGGTTGTTTGGTGTGAAGTCACGCTTGTTATTATACGAGTTGCGTCATTTCCGGATGTTGGTTGGTGTCAGGCTTTTGGGTGTACTGTTTCCTTAATTAGAATTCAACCAATCATATCTTACTTACTCTCATAAAACACCTGTTCACTGAACACACCTTGCTTAGTATTTTGTTATTTTCCTCAGAGTAACACTGAGCCTCTGATACCTCTGGAAGGTTAATATTGTATCTAAACTTTTCAGCAACTCAAGTTACCTCATTCAAGATCTACCTACTACGGATTTAATATTTATTTCCAGCCTGTTGCAACATCTTTTGGAAATCTTACTTTGGCAAGTACTTTTCATTTATTCAAGACTGTCTTTATTTTGGGAAGTTACGTTACCTGTTTCAACTTATCAGCTCATATTATTTATCAACCAAGTCTGTGGCTGCCATAAAGAATAACCGGTTATTGAAGCTCTTATCTGTTAATCTTATTTGTTCTGTTATATTATCCTTATGTTGATTTCTGCTGCACCGGAGAATCGTGACGTCACACGCTGACTGTTAGCTGGCTTCAGCGTGTCTCTGCTGCTGCTGCAGCCGCAGCCCACAGAACCCGGAAGTGTTTGTCCTTACTTACCGCACTCACAGTTTTCAAGGTACATTACTACGTTTGCAACTATAATCATATCTGCAGAAGTTCTCCATTATAACAATCTATCAATACTACATTGGATAAGACTTACTTGCTGTGTGTTCAATATCTCATGTTACGCAATATATTATAATTATTCCTTACTTATTCTTAAAGAAAGTTTCACCTATTCCTATATCCTTTTGTATTATTACAAGCCTGCTTATTTCTAAGATTGCATTTGATTTTGATTCCTATAATACAGATAATACTTTAGTGTGTACTTTTTGTAGGGAAACATTAATCTATATTAACTGCACATATATCCATATGGGTTTACCAAGTAATAGTACTCTCAATTGATATTGTGCTACATACCTATACTAGTAATCAAACTAAGCAGGATTGATTATTACATAATACTAAGCCATAAAAGAAAATGGAACCTGCTGAAATTCCCCAAGTAGTCTATAACCTGAGTCAAAAGGTAGACAAAATGGGACAGGCTATCTTGGACTTACAACTAGAAAATCAGGTTCTCAGAGAGCTTATAAAGGAGGTAAAAGAACAACAAACCCCCAGTTCTGAACCACAGATAAGCTTGCCAGAATTATATAATGGTAATAGGAAAACCTATAGGCAGTTTAAAAATGCCTGCTACCTGCTCTTCAATTTAAAACCAAAAACTTACCCCACTGACAGGGTAAGGGTTTTGTCTACAATATCTTTTCTAAGATCTGAACCCAGAATTTGGGCAGATCATTTGTGTGAAACAAATGACCCTCTACTAGATTCACTAACAAATTTTTTCCAAGCCATGGATGAGCTATATAGAGATACTGATATTCAACTAACGGCTGAACAAAAGATGAGGAGCTTAAAACAAGGAAAAAAGACAGTGGAGGAATATACCACTGAATTTAAGCTGTACGCATCAGACTCAGCATGGAGTTTGGTTTCGCTCAGAAACCAATTTAGATTGGGACTGTCTGATCCTGTCAAGGATGAGCTAGCACGTATAGAGCTTCCAAGTACCCTGGATGCATTAATAAAAGTCTCAACCCAAATTGACCGGAGGCTCAGGGAACGCAAAGCTGAACGTGGTTATTCAGATCCAACATTTAAAGCCACTATGTCCACCTCTGCACACATAAAATCACCTCCAATGGAGCATGTCACCCCCATGGAAATAGGAGTTATTCGTGGACCATTAACCCCTGAAGAAAGGATAAGAAGAAGAACTAATCACCTCTGTATGTATTGTGCAAATCCCAGTCATACAGTTATGAATTGTCCAACATTCCAAAAAAATAAAAAGAGTAAGTTTGTTCATATTAACAATACTCAAAGTCTAGATAAACAAATTTCTTATTGCAAACTATCTCTCCTTTTGCAGTGGGACCTTAATAGATTGGCTACTTCTGCCATCGTTGACTCTGGAGCCTTTGGAAACTTTATAGACAAATCTACTGTATTGAAAAATAAAATACCTATTGTATTAAAGAAAACACCAGTTTCAATCAAAGTTATTGATGGCTCTGTAATTGCAAATAGTCCTATAACTCACAACACAGTACCTATATTAGTTATTACTGAAGATGGCCACACTGAATATATAACATTCGATGTAATTCCATCACCCCATTTCCCTATTGTATTAGGGTTATACTGGCTTCAGACACATAACCCCTATATTGATTGGTCTACTTTAACTGTTGCCTTCCAATCAAAATTCTGTGAAAATACATGCTTCCCACATCATAAAATACTACACACAGAATTAGAACAGATTCAAATACCGGAACCATACCAGGACTTCATAGAGGTCTTTAGTAAAGTTGAGGCAGAAACTCTTCCACCTCATCGGGTTTATGATTGCCCAATTGAATTAATTCCAGGTGCAACATTACCGGTTGGTCATTTGTATCCATTGAGTCACCCTGAGTTATTACATCTTAAACAATACTTACAAGATAATCTTAGAAAGGGTTTCATCAGACCCTCTTCTTCACCCACAGCAGCTGGAATGTTCTTTGTAACCAACAAAGACACTTCCCTCAGGCCGATAATAGATTACCGAGAGCTTAATAAACGGACGGTAAAAAACCGATATCCGTTACCTCTCATACCAGAATTAATTGAAAGATTAAGTAATGCTACCATCTTTACTAAGTTGGACTTGCGTGGGGCATACAATCTCATACGTATAAGAGAAGGAGACGAATGGCTCACAGCATTCAGAACTCGCTATGGACTCTATGAGTACCTAGTGATGCCATTCGGTCTCTGTAATGCCCCCGCAACGTTCCAACACTTTATTAATGATATCTTCCGGGATTTATTAGACATATGTCTAGTAGTATACTTAGACGACATCCTAATTTACTCCAACAATTTGCCAGAACATATAAAACATGTACGCTGGGTATTAGCTCGGTTACAAACACATAAACTATATGCCAAATTAGAAAAGTGTTCATTCCACAATACCACTATCTCATTCTTAGGTTACACTATATCTCCTGCTGGTATCCAAATGCAAACCGAGAAGGTTGATTCAGTAAAAAATTGGCCAACTCCTAAAGATAAGAAGTCTCTCCAAAGGTTTTTGGGGTTTGCCAATTATTACAGAAAATTTATAAAGAATTTTTCATCAATAGTGAGACCACTCACACAACTTACTGGTTCAACCCAACAATTTCATTGGAATCAAAGTCATTCCAAAGTATTTGACTTCTTGAAACAAACTTTCACAGAAGCACCCATACTCAAATTTCCTAATGTTGATTTACAATACGTATTGGAAGTTGATTCCTCAGACTTTGCGATTGGGGCAGTACTTTCACAACAGAAAACACCTAAAGATCCCCTACATCCAATCTCCTACTTTTCAAAAAGTATGACATCAGCAGAGAGGAATTACGCAATAGGAGACAAGGAATTACTCGCCATCCGTAAATCTTTAGAATTTTGGAGACACCTACTAGAAGGTGCAAAAATGCCCTTCATAATTTACACTGACCACAAAAACCTCCAATACCTGCAAAATAACAAGACTCTATCAGCTAGACAGGTACGGTGGAGTCTCTACTTTGCAAGATTCGACTTTCAAATCCAATACCGCCCAGCAAACAAAAATGGAAAAGCGGATGCACTCTCTCGACAACTATCCGAACCTATTCCTAACGAAAATCCTACTGCTATAATTCCTCCTGAACGCTTCATCGGATTAACTTCAGACTTTCTAACTGATATAAAGAACTCTTCAAAAAATTCACCTACTGACACTAAGGTTCCTTTGGAATTGAAGGACGGATTATACTACTACAAGAATATGATTTATATTCCTAAAGAATTGAGACAACAAATTTTACAACATCACCATGATTCACCCTTAGCGGGACATCCAGGAGAATCACGCACCATCGAACTTATAACAAGGACATATTGGTGGCCTCATTTGAAGGAAACTGTTTCAGATTATATTAAGACTTGTGTTACTTGTCAAGTATGCAAAACTGAGCGGAAATTACCTTATGGACTTTTAATATCAATTCCAACATCTGACAGACCTTGGAAACAAGTAGGAGTTGACTTCATTGTGGATTTACCTCCATCAAAGAATTATACCACCATCATGGTAGTTGTTGATAGTTTCACCAAAATGTCGCATTTTATTCCATTTCATAAGCTTCCCACTTCAGCAGAAACAGCTAACTTATTTATACAACATGTGATTCGGCTTCATGGGGTACCAACAGTTTTGATATCTGACAGGGGTTCCCAGTTCACATCTAAATTCTGGAAAAGTCTCTGTCAATCTCTTAACATAACCCATCAATACACCACTGCATTTCATCCACAAGCAAACGGACAGGTTGAGAGAATCAATCAATGGTTAGATGAGTACCTACGATGTTTTTGTTCCTACCAGCAAGACAATTGGATAACATACTTACCCTTCGCTGAATTTTCCTACAATAATCTAACCAATTCATCCACAAAATTATCTCCATTCTTCGCAAATTATGGGTACCATCCAACCATCACTTCAGTTAGTACTTCTCCTTCCAATTCTCCTCTTGTAGATGAATGGAATAATGCACTTCTAGACAATTTTCGGGTTATCAAGGAAAACATTTCAAAAGCTCAGACTTCCCAAAAGCACTATTATGATTTGAGACACAGACAACCACCTTCATATCAAATTGGAGACCAGGTATGGTTGTCAACTAAAAACCTAAAGCTACATCTTCCTAGTAGGAAAATGACACAAAAATTCTGTGGACCATTCCCTATCACTAGGGTAATAAATCAGAATGCAGTCACTCTGGATTTACCTTCATCTATGAGAATACATCCGACTTTCCATGTTTCCCTCCTCAAACCATACGTTCCTACTAGAAATAACTCACCCCAATTACTACCAACCACTTCCATCCAAGACTCAGAAATCTATGAAGTTAAAGAAGTACTTGACTCAAGGTTTTCCAAGGGTATTCTGGAATATTTAATTAGGTGGAAGGGGTACTCGGAGGAAGATGACTCTTGGGAACCCGCATCTAATCTTAATGCTCCTCGACTTGTTTCCCAATTCCACAGGAGATATCCAGATCGCCCCAGACTTCAAGCTGAGGATCAGCTTGTTTGAGGGGGGAGTCATGTCAGGCTTTTGGGTGTACTGTTTCCTTAATTAGAATTCAACCAATCATATCTTACTTACTCTCATAAAACACCTGTTCACTGAACACACCTTGCTTAGTATTTTGTTATTTTCCTCAGAGTAACACTGAGCCTCTGATACCTCTGGAAGGTTAATATTGTATCTAAACTTTTCAGCAACTCAAGTTACCTCATTCAAGATCTACCTACTACGGATTTAATATTTATTTCCAGCCTGTTGCAACATCTTTTGGAAATCTTACTTTGGCAAGTACTTTTCATTTATTCAAGACTGTCTTTATTTTGGGAAGTTACGTTACCTGTTTCAACTTATCAGCTCATATTATTTATCAACCAAGTCTGTGGCTGCCATAAAGAATAACCGGTTATTGAAGCTCTTATCTGTTAATCTTATTTGTTCTGTTATATTATCCTTATGTTGATTTCTGCTGCACCGGAGAATCGTGACGTCACACGCTGACTGTTAGCTGGCTTCAGCGTGTCTCTGCTGCTGCTGCAGCCGCAGCCCACAGAACCCGGAAGTGTTTGTCCTTACTTACCGCACTCACAGTTTTCAAGGTACATTACTACGTTTGCAACTATAATCATATCTGCAGAAGTTCTCCATTATAACAATCTATCAATACTACATTGGATAAGACTTACTTGCTGTGTGTTCAATATATCATGTTACGCAATATATTATAATTATTCCTTACTTATTCTTAAAGAAAGTTTCACCTATTCCTATATCCTTTTGTATTATTACAAGCCTGCTTATTTCTAAGATTGCATTTGATTTTGATTCCTATAATACAGATAATACTTTAGTGTGTACTTTTTGTAGGGAAACATTAATCTATATTAACTGCACATATATCCATATGGGTTTACCAAGTAATAGTACTCTCAATTGATATTGTGCTACATACCTATACTAGTAATCAAACTAAGCAGGATTGATTATTACAGTTGGTGCCAACAAGTTTTTAACTTCACTTTGCATAGTGCGTCATACTTGGCTCAAATTTTTTTTAAAAAAATTATATTACCCCACTTCCTTTATGCTCCTTGCTCTCTTTATACTCTAGAGGGCTATGCTGTTTTCTTTTCTGCCTTTTAAGCATATGCATTTTTACCCATTCCTGAAACTGCTATATGAGGAAATTGGATATTTTGTTTAAATTTTATTTTTTTATTTTACATTTTGCAAGATGTCTCAGTCTGATCCTGTCTCAGAAGCTACTGTAGGAACCATGCTGCCTGAACACAGTTCCACCAAAGCTAAGTGTATCTGTTGTAAGCAAGCTGAGATTATATCTCCGGCTGTATTATGTAACAGTTGTCATGATAAGCTTTTGCATGCCGATAATGTTTCTATTAGTACTAGTACAGCGTCTAATGTTCCCTCAACATCCAATGTATATGATATCCCTGTTGATATGAATAATTATATTGCTGATGCAATACAGAAGGCTATGTCTGCTATTCCCCTTCTAATAAATGTAAAAGGTCTTTTAAAACTTCTAATAAAACTGATGAAATTTGTAATGACCGACAACATACTGAAATATCCTCCTCTTGAAGAGGATCTCTTTGGTTAATTTGAAAAAGACTAAACCCCAGGTAAGAAATACATTTTTTCATAAAAAAAAAGCAATTTCCCAAGTATGAAACTGACAGTCTGTAAAAAAGGAAATACACTGAACACCTGAATCATGGCAAATATAAGTACGATACATATATTTAGAACTTTATATAAACACATAAAGTGCCAAACCATAGCTGAGAGTGTCTTAAATAATGAAAACATACTTACCTGAAGACACCAATCCACATATAGCAGATAGCCAAACCAGTACTGAAACGATTATCAGTAGAGGTAATGGAATATGAGAGTATATCGTTGATCTGAAAAGGGAGGTAGGAGATGAATCTCTACGACCGATAACAGAGAACCTATGAAATAGATCCCCGTGAGGAAAACCATTGCATTCAATAGGTGATACTCCCTTCACATCCCTCTGACATTCACTGTACTCTGAGAGGAATCGGGCTTCAAAATGCTGAGAAGCGCATGTCAACGTAGAAATCTAGCACAAACTTACTTTACCACCTCCATAGGAGCGCAGTTTGTAAAACTGAATTGTGGGTGTGGTGAGGGGTGTATTTATAGGCATTTTGAGGTTTGGGAAACTTTGCCCCTCCTGGTAGGATTGTATATCCCATACGTCACTAGCTCATGGACTCTTGCCAATTACATGAAAGAAAAAATATTGTGTGCAATATAAAGAAATAAATTAAAATATTGTAATAATTCGCTTTTCCAATATAATTATTACAAGAAGGTATAATGGCATTTAGTATCGCAATGAATTTCTACACTGAAAGGAATCTTTACTTATTGTGAGAAAAGGGATTTGTTCAGTGAAGAAATCCGCGGCAACCATTTCCCCATTGATCTATATTATTGACTTATATATATTTTTTGGTATATTTTTATATATTTATTCATTTTACGTTTATTTATATATCTGACACTTTATCCATTCTAGGACTTTTTGTTATATGTATTCAATGTACTAGGAAGTCCTATCGATACTAGCAGTACATTTTTTTAAAACTATATCTGTTTTTAATATGAAGTCTCCTAAGAGGGACATATGCCTGAAATATCCGTTATCAAATGGGTAAAAGAACAGACTACAGTAGTCATTTACTTTTACATAATAGGTCCATATTTCTGAGTTTATATACTCCGCATTTACGGTCTGATGTTTTTCAGACACTTTAACTAAATTCCTATAAAACAAAGCGTTTTACTATCACGCTGTATTCCACATAGCTAGACAATGTCTTCATTCATTGGTGGCCCAGCACACACCCCTCTCAAACGTAACGGTCAGATGACCATAACCTGTATCAATAATTAGTCCTGATAGGGACGGGACCAAGTACGGCCAATTTTTAAAATCCAGTAACCAGATTCATTCAGTCATATCGATCCTCTGAAAAAGGTATTTTATAAACTTTGAAAAACCTTGGAAATGCGTTAGGAACTTTTTAAAAAAAGACTTTGGCTTGCTTTGTGAATTTGAAAATGCTTTACTGATACCTCATAACCAATTGGGGTAAACGAATGCAAGAATGTTTTACCTTTGATTTTAATAAAATATGATTTATTACTATCAAAACATTATTGCACTATTGTGTGACCCTTTTGTTCCCTCTCTGTATATATTTTGCCTTCGGTGACGTTGAGAAAAGAGAGAAAAGAGTGAGAAAGGGACCTACCATACCCAAGCAACACCGAAGCACTCAGACTGATTGATGAATCCAGGACCTTTAATTCTATCAATGCAAAGCACTTACCTCATTTGATTTTCCAGTAAGTAGGCAATTTTATTATTTGTCCGGGATCACTGTTGGAGCTACCATTTGTCACTACATATTTTACAGATAAAACTTCCATTTGGAATTATATCTATTTGCAAAGAACTATATACTTATTGTCTAAAATATTCCTTTGGGATAAATATATGAACTTTTAAAAGACTGTCTGTTTATTATATTGGAAAAGCGAATTATTACAATATTTTAATATTTTATTTCTTTATATTGCACACAATATTTTTTTATTTTCATTTTTCTAAATTGCAGTCATCATTAGGTGTTCAATTACTGCTACTACTTTCTGGATTATTAAGCTGATTTTTGGAAAGAAAGAACATTTATAGATTGATCTGGACTTTGACTGATCAATACTTTTGTGGCTAGGGCTACATCATTATTTAAGCCAGCATTTGCAGTTAAATATTTAAATACCAATTACTAGCCTCTGGGTTTTTGTGCACAAGGCACCTCTCATAGTGCAATATATTTATTAAATTAATGAAAATTCAAACCGTCACAAGTAAAAATCCCATTCAATGGGTACTCACAAAGGAATGCTGAATCAAATGAGGTAAGGTACAAGCCGCAAAGTGAAGGTACAAATGCCCTCTTTTCGTAGCTGTCCAAATAATGCCGGTCGTTACAAAGGAAGACAAAGTCCTGATTTCAGCATGGAAAGACTCCACAGATGATCCGTTATGGTTAATTACCCAGATTAACAGGAACAAATTGAATCGTCATCACAAGTATATTTACCACGCTGAGTAAATACTGGTCATCAGTTACTTCCATATTACTACTCAGGAGTGGAAACGTGATGTAAGGTGGGCGTGGCCTAACATGTTTCACGGGAATACCGCTTCGTCAGAGGCTTTGCGGCTTGTACCTTACCTCATTTGATTGAGGGTTCCTTTGTGAGTACCCATTGAATGGGATTTTTACTTGTGACTGATTGAATTTTCATTAATTTAATAAATATATTGCACTATGAGAGGTGCCTTGTGTGCTTGTTTTTTCAGATAAAACTATTTTCTAAACTCGGATTGGAAACCTGAGGGGTTCTTTAACAAGCAGCCGGCATTTGCTGTGGGGCATATGAAGACACTAAGAGAAAAGAAAATTTATGCTTACCTGAAAAATGTATTTATTTTTTGACACGATGAGTCCACGGATCATCTCAATTACTAATGGGATATTCACCTCCTGGTCAACAGGAGGCGACAAAGCACCACAGCAGAGCTGTTAAATAGCTCCGCCCTTCCCTCCCACTCCAGTCATTCGACCGAAGTTAGGAAGAGAAAGGAAAAGCTAAGGTGCAGGTGTGACTGAAGTTTATAGTAACCAACAACCTGTCGTTCAAGACACAGGGCGGGCCGTGGACTCATTGTGTCAAAAAAGAAATAAATTTATCAGGTAAGCATAAATTTTCTTTTCTTTTTTAAGACACAATGAGTCCACAGATCATCTCAATTACTAATGGGATCCAATACCCAAGCTAGAGTACACAGTTGATACAGGAGGGACAAGACAGGGCACCTAAGCGGAAGGCACCACTGCTTGAAGAACCTTTCTCCCAAAAGCAGCCTCAGCCGAGGCAAAAGTGTCAAACTTGTAAAACTTTGTAAAAGTGTGTAGAGAGGACCAAGTAGCAGCCTTGCAAATCTGTTCCACAGAAGCTTCGTTTTTGAATGCCCATGAAGAAGCAACAGCCCTTGTAGAATGAGCTGTAACTTTCTCAGGAGGCTGATGTCCAGCAGTCTCATATGCAAAGCGTATGATACTCTTTAACCTAAAGGAAAGAGAAGCAGCCGTAGCTTTCTGTCCCTTACGTTTTCCGGAAAAAATTACAAATAAAGAAGACTGACGAAAGTCCTTTGTCGCCTGTAGGTAAAATTTCAAAGCCCGGACCACATCCAAATTGTGCAGAAGTCGCTCCTTCTGAGAAGAAGGATTAGGACACAGAGAAGGAACAACAATCTCCAGATTAATGTTCCGATCAGAAACAACCTTTGGAAGAAATCCTAGTTTAGTACGTAAAACCACCTTATCTGAATGGAAAATAAGGTAAGGAGACTCATACTGTAATGCCGAGAGTTCTGATACTCTTCGAGCAGAAGAAATAGCAACAAGAAACAAAACTTTCCAAGATAACAACTTAATATCTAAGGAATGCATAGGCTCAAACGGAGCCCCCTGAAGAACCTTGATTTAGACTCCAAGGAGGAGTAACAGATTTAAACACAGGTCTGATCCTGACCAAAGCCTGACAAAAGGATTGTACATCTGGAACATCTGCCAGACGTTTGTGTAACAAAATAGACAAGGCAGATATTTGACCCTTTAAAGAACTTGCTGACAGACCTCTCTCTAAACCTTCTTGAAGAAAGGACAAGATTCTAGGAATTCTAATTCTACTCCAGGAGTAGCCCTTGGATTCACAACAAAAAAGGTATTTACGCCAAACCTTAAAGTAAATCCTTCTCGTTACAGGTTTACGAGCCTGTATCATGGTTTCAATGACCGAATCAGAAAAACCACGCTTGGATAAAATTAAGCGTTCAATCTCCAAGCAGTCAGCTTCAGAGAAACTAGGTTTGGGTGAAGGAAAGGACTCTGAATTAGAAGGTCCTTCCTCAACGGAAGTCTCCAAGGTGGCAGAGATGACATTTCTACCAGATCTGCATACAAAATCCTGTGAGGTCAAGCAGGAGCAATTCGGATCACCGACACCCTCTCCCGCTTGATTCGAGCAATAACTCGAGGAAGAAGCACAAACGGAGGAAATAGGTATGCTAGACT
Source organism: Bombina bombina (assembly GCF_027579735.1). Lineage (NCBI taxonomy): Eukaryota > Metazoa > Chordata > Amphibia > Anura > Bombinatoridae > Bombina > Bombina bombina. The sequence goes on along the minus strand of NC_069505.1, from coordinate 574,564,132 downwards.
GAAGGTCCAAGGGACTGCCAGAGCATCTATCATTTGCACCTGGGGGTCTCAGGACCTTGAACCGTATCTCAGGAGCTTGGCATTCTGAAGAGATGCCATTAGGTCTAATTCTGGCTGACCCCATTTGAGAATCAGACTGGAGAAAACCTCCGGATTAAGTTCCCACTCCCCCGGATGAAACGTCTGCCTGCTCAGGAAATCCGCCTCCCAGTTCTCCACCCCTGGGATATGGATTGCCGACAGGCAGCAAGAATGAGCTTCCGCCCACTGAATTATTTTGGTTACCTCTGTCATCGCTAAGGAACTTCTCGTTCCTCCCTGATGATTGATGTAAGCCACTGAGGTTATGTTGTCTGACTGGAAACTGATAAACTGAACTGAGGCTAATTGCGGCCAGGCCAGAAGAGCATTGAAGATCACTCTCAGCTCCAGAATATTTATAGGAAGAAGAGACTCGGACTGAGTCCAAACTCCCTGAGCCTTTAGGGAGCCCCATACTGCCCCCCATCCCTGAAGGCTGGCATCTGTTGTCACAATCACCCAGGATGGGCTGTGGAAGCAGGTTCCCTGAGAAAGATGATCCAGAGACAACCACCATTGAAGAGAATCCCTTGCCTCCTGCTCCAGTAGTATTCGAGGAGACAAATTAGTATAATCTCTGTTCCATTGCCTGAGCATGTTTAATTGCAAAGATCTGAGATGAAACCGAGCAAACGGGATGATGTCCATTGCCGCCACCATCAACCCGATCATTTTCATACACTGAGCTACTGATGGTCGAGGGGTGGTTTGAAGTACTAGACAAGTATTGATAATCTTTGATTTCCTGACTTCTGTCAAAAAAATCTTAATTGAAAGAGAATCCATTATGATTCCCAAGAACGTTACTCTTGTGTCTGGAACTAGAGAACTCTTTTCCAAATTTACCTTCCACCCATGATACTGCAGGAAGGAAAGTAACATCTCTGTGTGGGACTTTGCTTAATGACGGCGCCTGAACTAGGATGTTGTCCAGATAAGGCGCCACCGCTATTCCTTGTAAACGAAGAACAGCCAGAAGGGATCCCAGAACCTTTGTGAAAATTCTGGGAGCTGTAGCAAGACCGAAAGGAAGAGCCACAAACTGGAAGTGTTTGTCCAGAAATGCGAATCTTAGAAACCTGTGATCATCCTTGTGAATGGGAACATGCAGGTAAGCGTCCTTCAAATCCACAGTTGTCATAAACTGACCCTCTTGGATTAAAGGAAGAAAAGAAAGAATTGTTTCCATCTTGAAGGACGGAACCCTGAGAAATTTGTTTAGACTCTTGAGATCTAAAATTGGCCTGAAGGTTCCTTCTTTTTTGGGGACCACAAAGAGATTGGAATAAAACCCCTGACCCTGTTCCTGAATCGGAACGGGGACAATCACTCCCAGATCTGAAAGGTCTTTTACACAATATAAGAACGGCTCTCTTTTTGTCTGGTCTGGAGATAATCTTGAAAGTAGAAACCTGCCTCTGGGAGGAAGACTTTTGAACTCTAGTTTGTATCCCTGGGACACAATCTCTATTGCCCAGGGATCCTGAACATCTCGAACCCAAGCCTGAGAGAAAAGAGTCTGCCCCCTACAAGATCAGGTCCCGGATCGGGGGCATGACCTTCATGCTGTCTTTGGCTCAATGGCAGGCTTCTTGGATTGTTTACCTTTAGTCCAAGCCTGACTTGGTCTCCAAATAAGGTTGAGCTGATCCTGCTTGGCGGAGGAAGAGGAAAAATTTCCCTTGAAATTTCGAAAAAAAACAAAAATTATTCTGACGTCCTTTTTGTTTGTTTCTCTTATACTGAGGGAGATGACCTTTACCTCCAGTGATATCAGAGATAATTTCCGCTAGACCGGGTCCAAACAAGGTTTTGCCCTTGTAAGGAATAGCTAAAAGCTTAGGACTTTGAAGATACATCCGCAGACCAAGGTTTCAACCATAAAGCTCTGCGGGCTAAAACAGAAAAACCTGATATCTTCGCTCCAAGTTTAATAATTTGAAGGGCAGTATCCGTAATAAAGGCATTGGCAAGTTTCAGAGCCTTTATCCTGTCCTGAATCTCTTCCAAGGACGTCTCAGTCCTGAGAGACTCAGAGAATCAAACCATTAGGCTGCCGCGCTAGTGACGTTAGCAATGCACGTAGCTGGCTGCCACTGTAGACCATGGTGAACATAAATCTTCTTAAGAAGACCTAATTTCTTGTCCATAGGGACTTTAAAAGCACAACTATCCTCTATGGGAATAGTAGTTCTCTTAGCTAAAGTGGAAACAGCTCCTTCCACCTTAGGAACTGTTTGCCAAGTCTCTTTAAAGGAGTCCGCTATGGGAAACATCTTCTTGAAAATAGGCGAGGGAGAAACAGGGAATGCCTAGTCTCTCCCATTCCTTTGAAAAAATATCTGAAGCTCTTTTTGGAACTGGAAAAACATCTGAGTAAGAAGGAACTTCAAAATATCCGTCCAGCTTACTAGACTTCTCTGGGATAACCATGACTGTGGAATCACAATCATCCAAAGTAACTAAAACCTCTCTAAGCAATAGACGGAGGTGTTCTAGTTTAAATCTAAAAGTGACAACCTCTGAATCAGTTAGAGGTAAAGTACCCTCTGAATCTCCCCCTCAGATACTACCGTAGGATCCTCCTCCTGACCTTGGGAGGGTACCTCAGAAATAGCCACAATGGCATCTGAAATGACTGAATGTCTGACCTTTCTCTTACGTTTGCCCTGCACCATTGGAAAGGCAGACAATGCGTCAGAAATTGTAGAAGACATAAGAGAAGCTATGTCTTTCAAAGTAACTCCAGCGGGCGCTAGAACAGAGGTGCAGGGTACTGCTTGTGCGGGCGGTACATTTTGGGATGTTTGGGGAGAAAGCTGCAGCATAACTTGACCCTCATCCATTGACCCTGAGGCAACATTAGCCTTAGAAAAATTTTGCTCTGAAAAAATATGATCCCTATAATTTAAAGTCCTTTGTATACATGTGGGACATAAAGGGATTGTTGGTTCTACATTGGCTTCCAAACACAAGGAGCAAGACACATCTTGCAAGGTCCCTTGGTCCATAACAGTTAACAATTGTTGTTTTTAAGCAATAAAAATAATATTTAGAAAAAACGCTACTGTCTCTTTAAATTCAAAGAGACAACTAATTTACTTTAGTGAAATAAATGTGTTAATGTAGCTTTAAATGAAAAATGTAATACTAAGTAAGACCAAATAAGCACCTCTACATCTATAAGTTGTGCTGAGGTACTCCCACCTGATCCGGAAAAAAATGGAGGAGAATTGTCCAAACAGCGCAATTTTTCACAATCCAATGCGCTGCAGTGCTAAAGAAAAACTTTATTTCCTAACTGGTGCTGGAAACGCATACTCATTACACATTAAACCGCTTGTTAAGAGAAGATGACTGACCAAGTTGCCAAATACTGCGCAAATAAAATGGCGCAAGTCGGAAGCCCTGCCCATCGTGGGCGTAATTAAAATGAAACTAACGTTTTATGGCTGAGTAAAAAAAAAAGACGTTTAAAAATGAAACCACAAACACCAGAGCAAAAAAAAGGAAATTTATGCTTACCTGATAAATTTGTTTCTTTTACGATACGATGAGTCCACGGATTTCATCCTTACTTATGGGATATCGCTTCCTGGTCAACAGGAGGAGGCAAAAAGCACCACAGCAGGGCTGTATATATAGCTCCTCCCTTCCCTCCCACTCCAGTCATTCGACCGAAGTTAGGAAGAGAAAGGAAAAGCCAAGGTGCAGAGGTGACTGAAGTTTAACAAAAATAAAAGACCTGTCATACAAAAACAGGGTGGGCCAAGGACTCATTGTATCGTAAAATTAACAAATTTATCAGGTAAGCATACATTTCCTTTTTCTTTTACAAGATATGATGAGTCCACGGATTTCATCCTTACTTATGGGATACAATACCAAAGCTATAGGACACGGATGAAAGGGAGGGACAAGACAGAGAACCTAAACGGAAGGCACCACTGCTTGAAGAACCTTGCTCCCCAAAACAGCCTCAGACAAGATCAAATTTGTAAAATTCGGAAAAAGTGTGAAGAGAAGACCAAATTGCAGCTTTGCAAATCTGTTCAACAGAAGCTTCATTTTTGAATGCCCATGAGGAAGCCACAGCCCTAGTGGAGTGAGCCGTAATTCATTCAGGAGGCTGCTGTCCAGCAGTCTCATATGCAAAACGGATGATACTCTTCAGCCAAAAAGAAAGAAAGGTAGCCATAGCTTTCTGACCCCTACGCTTCCCAGAAAACACAACAAACAGGGAAGAAGATTGACGAAAATCCTTAGTTGCCTGTAAGTAAAACTTCAAGGCACGGACCACATCCAAATTATCTAACAGTCGCTCCTTCTTAGAAGAAGGATTAGGACACAAATAAGGAACAACAATTTCCAGATTAATATTTTTATTTGAAACAACCTTAGGAAGAAAACAATGTTTGGTACGTAACACTACCTTATCCGAATGAAAAATAAGATAAGGAGAATCATATTGTAATGCCGAAAGCTCAGAAACTCTGCGAGCAGAAGAAATAGCAACCAAAAACAACATTTTCCAAGATAACTTAATATCAATGGAATGCATAGGTTCAAACGGAACCCCTTGAAGAACTTTAAGAACTAAATTCAAACTCCAAGGAGGAGCAATTGGTCGAAACACAGGCCTGATTCTAGTCAGAGCCTGACAAAAAGATTGAACATCTGCCAGACGTTTGTGCAATAAAATAGACAAAGCAGAAATCTGTCCCTTTAAGGAACTTGCTGACAACCCTTTCTCCAATCCATCTTAGAGAAAAGACAAAATCCTGGGAATCCTAACCCTACTCCATGAGTAGCCCTTGGATTTGCACCAATAAAGATATTTACGCCATATCTTAGGGTAAATTTTCCTAGTAACAGGCTTACGCGCCTGAATCAAAGTATCTATAACCGAATCCGAAAACCCTTGCTTAGATAAAATTAAGCATTCAATCTCCAAGCAGTTAGCTGCAGAGAAACTAGATTCGGATGAAGGAAGGGTCCCTGAACGAGAAGGTTGTTCCTCAATGGATGCTTCCACGGAGGCTGGGATGACATGTCCACCAGATCGTCATACCAAGTCCTGCGAGGCCACGCTGGGGCGATGAGTATCACCGATGCCCTCTCCTGCTTGACTCGGGCAATCACCCGGGGAAGGAGAGCAAATGGAGGAAACACATAAGCTAGGCTGAATGACCAAGGCACTATCAAGGCATCTATCAGCTCGGCCTGGGGATCCCTGAACCTGGACCTGTATCTTGGAAGTTTGGCGTCCTGGCGAGATGCCATGAGATCCAACTCCGGCCTGCCCCATCTGAGAAACAGGTCGGCAAATACCTTCGGATGGAGTTCCCACTCCCCCGAATGAAATGTATGTCTGCTCAGAAAATCTGCTTCCCAGTTTTCCACCCCTAGGATGTAAATCGTGGACAGAAGGCAAGAGCTAGACTCCGCCCACTGTATTATCCTGGCTACTTCTGTCATCGCTAAGGAACTTCTTGTTCCCCCCTGATGATTGATGTAGGCCACCATTGTAATGTTGTCCGACTGGAAGACGAAGCCGCCTGAAGCGCATTGAATATTGCTCTCAACTCTAGGATATTGATGGGAAGGAGAGACTCCGCCTGAGTCCAGACCCCCTGAGCCCTCAGGGAATTCCAGACTGCTCCCCATCCCAACAGGCTGGCATCCGTTGTCACTATCACCCATGAAGGTCTGCGAAAGCATGTCCCCTGGGATAGATGATCCAGTGACAACCACCATAGAAGAGAGTCCCTTGTCTCCTGATCCAGATGTATTTAAGGAGACAAATTTGTATAATCTCCATTCCACTGTCTGAGCATGCTCAGTTGCAGAGGCCTGAGATGAAACCGAGCAAATGGAATGATGTCCATTGCCGCTACCATCAATCCAATTACCTCCATGCACTGAGACATGGACGGCCAGGGATTGGTCTGAAGGGCTCGGCATGTGTTCAGAATTTTCAATTTTCTGACCGCCGTCAAAAATATTTTCATGGATAGAGAGTCGATTAGAGTTCCCAGGAAAGGAACCCTTGTCTGTGGAACTAGAGAACTCTTCTCCAGATTCACCTTCCACACATGAGTCCTCAGGAAGGACAGAACAATGTTGGTATGAGACTTTGTTAGCTGATAAGATGACGCTTGGATCAGAATATCATCCAGATAAGGCGCCACTGCAATGCCCCGCGGTCTCAGAACTGCTAGCAGAGACCCCAGAACCTTTGTGAAAATTCTGGGTGCCGTGGCCAGACCAAAAGGAAGAGCCACGAACTGAAAGTGTTTGTCGAGAAAGGCAAACCTCAGGAACTTGTGATGATCTCTGTGGATAGGAACATGAAGATATGCATCCTTTAGATCTACGGTAGTCATAAATTGACCCTCCTGGATCAATGGAAGAATGGTACGAATAGTTTCCATCTTGAAAGATGGAACTCTGAGAAACTTGTTCAGACTCTTGAGATCTAAGATAGGTCTGAAAGTTCCCTCTTTTTTGGGTACCACAAACAGATTTGAATAAAACCCCTGTCCCTGTATTGGAACGGGACAAATTACTCCCATGGATGATAGGTCTCTTACACAACGTAAGAATGCCTCTCTCTTTATCTGGTCTACAGACAATCGAAAATAAGGAATCTTCCTCTGGGGGAAGAATTTTTGAATTCCAGTTTGTATCCCTGAGATACAATATCTATTGGATTTCTAAGGGGTGTAGCGCCAAAGACGAGCACCTATAGCTCTGAACAGTAGGCTAACTAGCTAGCCTCTCCTCAAGGCCTTTCTTGAGAAAGGCCTAGAGGAGGCCGAAACGCTTTGACCCACAGCTGGTAAGCACTATTCTGATTTTATATAAGTTTTTAGTACCATCTACACTATTGTTGTTTTTATTTGCTTTTAGGTTTTATTTATGATTTTCTCCCAACCACCAAAGGCTCTTACCATCAGGAACAGGAAAACTAGACCATTAATTGGGTTTGACCTAAAAGACCGTTGACTTTATTCTCACCATCAAGAACCTCAGACGGACTCTCACCACTAGGAAAATAAGGTTTTCTTTTCTACACATTATTAACTTTTGACTTTTATTTGGATCTTCACATTTAGCCTTTTTTAGGATTTTGTTTCTTGGATTACAATCACTTGCTTTGTTCTCTTTTTTCATCACTGACAATGTTCTCTTTTTTCATTTTTTGAGCAGCATTTTTTCATTTTTTCCTTTGTAATTTTTTCAATTTTTCACATCTTTTTTTTCACTTTTGAATAAGCAAGTTGACACTGTCTGTTTTCTTTATATTTGCAATCACTAAAGATAATTTTTCACTCCCTTTTTATACACATTATCACCACCAACACTGGTACATAATATCTCTTACGGTATCCTCCTCCTAGTTGATATCAGCAATCCATTCATTTGATTTACTGCATTTTTTAAACCACACATGGATTGATTTCTTTCAGACATTGTTTGGAATTTTAACTCTCTCATATTTTTATTGGGGCTACCATTATTATTGCCTCTGTATTATTTTATATTCAGTGTTTTTATATAGATATATTCAATATTTAATTTTTACAAGAGTGGATCCACATCTTATTGTTTTTATTGTCATTTATTACCACTGTACCCACCGTGGCATGTTTTATTCTTGTGTAAAGTACTAGATTTACAATTAAAATATTTCTAAACACACACTCTACACATTGTACAATACAATATCTATTGCCCAAGGATCTTGAATGTCTCTCATCCAAGCCTGGATGAAAAATGATAGTCTGCCCCCCACTAGATCCGGTCCCGGATCGGGAGCCGCCCCTTCATGCTGACTAAGTGGCAGCAACTGTTTTTTTATGTTGTTTGCCCTTGTTTCAAGCCTGGTTAGGTTGCCACGTGGACTTGGGTTGAGAATAGCCCCCCTCCTGCTTAGAGGAAGGGGGAGAGGGAGTTCCCTTGAAATTTCAAAAGGAATGAAAATTACTCTGATGACCCCTCTGTTTGGACTTCTTATCCTGAGGGAGGAGGTGACCCTTACCTCCCGTGATGTCAGAAATAATTTCTTTCAAGTCAGGACCAAACAAGGTCTTACCCTTGTAAGGAATAGCCAAAAGCTTAGTTTTGGACGACACATCGGCAGACCAGGACTTCAGCCATAAGGCCCTACGTGCTAAGATACAAAACCATGAACTCTTAGCCGCCAACTTAGTAATTTGCAGTGAAGTGTCAGTCACAAAAGAATTAGCCAGCTTAAGGGCTTTAATTCTGTCCTGAATCTCTTCCAAAGGAGTCTCAGTTTTAAGAGATTCCTCCAGAGCATCAAACCAATAAGCAGCCGCCGTGGTAACCGTGACAATGCAGGCTGCCGGCTGCAAAAGTATTCCTTGATGAACATGAAGTATCTTAAGAAGACCCTCTAATTTCTTATCCATAGGGTCCTTGAAAGCACAACTATCCTCAATAGGGATAGTAGTTCGTTTAGCCAAAGTGGAAATAGCACCTTCCACCTTAGGTACCGTCTGCCAAGAATTCCTGATAGCATCCGCTATGGGATACATCTTCCTGAAAACGGGAGAGGGAGAAAATGGTATACCTGGTCTCTCCCATTCCTTAGCAATAATTTCCAAAGTTCTTTTGGGAACTGGAAAAACATCTGGATAAGAAGTGACTTCTAGATATCTGTCCAACTTACTCAATTTTTCTGGAGGGAGCACGATAGAGTCGCAGTCGTCCAGAGTCACCAAAAGCTCCTTCAATAGCAGGCGGAGGTGTTCCAGCTTAAACCGGAAAGACATCACTTCCGAATCCGTCGGTAGCAGGGCGCTATCCGATTCAGAAAGCTCACCCTCAGATAGGGGCTCCAGTTCTGACTCTTGTAAAGGCATTTCTGTCCTCGCAATTAAAGCATCTGAAGTTGCATTAGCCACGAGGTCGTCTTTCCTCCTGCGTTTGCCTTGGAGTACGGGAAAGGCAGACAACGCTTCTGAAAGAGTAGAGGACATGACAGTTGCTATGTCCTTTAGAGTAAATGCAGGTGAAACTGCAGAGGTACTGGACTGTGCCTGGGTAGGCATTAGGGACTGTGACGCTTGGGGAGAAAGATGCGGCATACTCTGATTATCATCATTAGAACCTTGAGAAGCATCCACCTTATTTAAATTTGTATCAAAAAACATTTGCTCCCTAAACTGCAAAGCCCTCTCAGTACACAAATGGCAAAAGCTAACGGGAGGTTCCACAGTTGCATTCAAACATAAGGAACATGTAACATTCATATCCATGTTAATGTCTGAATCCCAGTATAAACAACAATACAGACTTGGTCTTGCCTTTGTAACTAATAAGTATAAGAAACAGCTCAGAATAAAGTGGACAGCTGTACTCTTAATAATAACCAGAATAACAGAGGAGGCTCTTAAATTTATGCAAGTATGAGAGTGACACAAAAAAATATGATCCAGTAACGTTTTGTCAAAAAACTCAATTTATGCTTACCTGATAAATTACTTTCTTTTATGATATGATGAGTCCACGGATTTCATCCTTACTTGTGGGATATTAACCTCCTGCTAACAGGAAGTGGCAAAGAGCACCACAGCAGAGCTGTATATATAGCCCCTCCCTTCCCCTCCACCCTCTGTCATTCGGCTGAAGGTATAGGAAGAGAAAAGGAAAGGCTAAAAAGGTGCAGAGGTGACTGAAGTTTACAAAAAAATAAAAACTGTCTTAAAAAGAACAGGTTGGGCCGTGGACCCGTCATATCGTAAAATAAAGTAATTTATCAGGTAAGCATAAATTTAGTTTTCTTTTACAAAGATATGACGAGTCCCCAGATTTCATCCTTACTTGTGGGAAACCAATACCAATGCAATAGGACACGGATGAAAGGGAGGGACAAGACAGGAATCTAAATGGAAGGCACCACTGCTTGAAGAACCTTTCTCCCAAAGATAGCCTCAGAAGAAGCAAAAGTATCAAATTTGGAAAATTTGGAAAAAGTGTGAAGGGACGACCAAGTCGCAGCCTTAGAAATCTGTTCAACAGATGCATAGTTTTTAAAAGCCCCAGTGGAAGCCACAGCCCTAGTAGAATGAGCCGTAATTCTTTCAGGTGGCTGCTGTCCAGCAGTCTCATATGCCAGGCGGATGATACTTCTCAGCCAAAAAGAGAGGTAGCCATAGCTTTCTGACCCCTACGCTTTCCAGAATAAACAATGAATAATGAAGATGATTGACGGAAATCCTTAGTTGCCTGTAAGTAAAACTTTAAGGCACGGACCACATCCAAGTTATGTAACAGACGCTCCTTCGTAGAAGAAGGATTAGGACACAAGGAAGGAACAACAAATTCCTGATTAATATTCTTATACGAAACAACCTTAGGAAGGAACCAAGGTTTGGTACGTAAAACCACCTTATCAGAAATTAAATATGATATAAGGCGAATCACACTGTAATGCTGAAAGCTCAGAAACTCTTCAAGCAGAAGAAATAGCAACCAAAAAGAGAACTTTCCAAGATAATAGTTTAATATCTATGGAATGCATGGGTTCAAACGGAACCCCTTGCAGAACTCGAAGAACTAAATTCAAACTCCAGGGAGGAGTAATAGGTCTAAATACAGGCTTAATTCTAGATAGAGCCTGACAAAAAGACTGAACATCTGATACATTTGCCAAACGTTTGTGAAACAGAATTGACAAAGCTGAAATTTGTCCCTTTAAGGAACTTGCTGATAGACCCTTTCTCCAATCCTTCTTGGAGAAAAGACAAAATCCTAGGAATCCTAACTTTACTCCATGAGTAACCCTTGGATTCACACCAATAAAAATATTTACGCCATATCTTAAGATAGATTTTTCTAGTGACAGGCTTTCTAGCCTGTATCAAAGTATTGATAACTGAATCAGAGAATCCTCGCTTCGATAAAATCAAGCGCTAAATCTCCACACAGTCAGTTGCAGAGAAATTAGATTTGGATGTTGGAAAGGACCTTGAATGAGAAGGTCCTGTCTCAACGGAAGTTTGCACGGTGGCAGAGAGGACATGTCCACTAGATCCGCATACCAAGTCCTGCGTGGCCATGCAGGCGCTATCAGGATCACTGAAGCTCTCTCCTGTTTGATTCGAGCAATAACGCGTGGGAGGAGAGGAAACGACGGAAACACATAAGCTAGGCCTAACAACCAAGGTACTGCCAAGGCATCTATCAATTCGGCCTGAGGATCCCTTGACCGGGATCCATATCTTGGAAGCTTGGCATTCTGACGAGATGCCATCAAATCCAATTCTGGTCTGCCCCATCTAAGAATCAATGAGGCAAATACCTCCGGGTGAAGTTCCCACTCCCCCGGATGAAAAGTTTGTCGACTTAGAAAATCTGCTTCCCAGTTCTCTACCCCTGGGATGTAGATCACTGACAGATGACAAGAGTGGGCCTCTGCCCAACTGATTATCTTGGATACTTCTATCATCGCTAAGGAACTCCTTGTTCCCCCCTGATGATTGACATATGCCACAGTCATTATGTTGTCCGACTGAAATCTGATGAATTTGGCAGAAGCCAACTGAGGCCACGCCTGAAGCGCATTGAATATTGCTCTCAGTTCCAGAATATTGATTGGAAGTAGGGACTCCACCTGAGTCCAAACACCCTGAGCCTTCAGGGAGTTCCAAACTGCACCCCAGCCCAGAAGGCTAGCATCTGTTGTCACTATCACCCACGAAACAAGTCCCCTGGGACAGATGATCTGGCGACAACCACCAAAGAAGAGAGTTTCTGGTCTTTTGATCGAGAATTATCTTTGGAGATAAATCCGCATAATCCCCATTCCACTGACCAAGCATGCACAGTTGCAGTGGTCTGACATGAAAGCGAGTAAACAGAACGATGTCCATTGCCACTACCATTAATCCGATTACCTCCATACACTGACCCACTGATGGCCGAGGAATGGACAAAAGTGCTCGGCAAGTATTCAAAATCTTTGATTTTCTGACCTCCGTCAGAAATACTTTCATGGCTACCGAGTCTATCAGAGTTCCCAAGAAAGGAACCCTTGTCTGTGGAACAAGTGAACTCTTCTCTATGTTCACCTTCCAGCCGTGAGTTCTCAGAAAAGACAACACTGTGTCTGTGTGAGATTTTGTCAGATATGTTGACGCCTGAATCAGAATATCGTCCAGATAAGGCGTCACCGCTATCCCTTGCAGTCTGAATACAGCCAAAAGAGACCCTAGAACCTTTGTGAAGATTCTGGGTGCTGTGGCCAACCCGAAAGGAAGAGCCACGAACTTATAATGTTTGTCCAAGAAAGCAAACCTTAGAAATTTGTTTAGACACTTGAGGTCCAAAATGGGTCTGAATGTAGGGAACATTCAGACCCATTTTGGACCTCAAGTGTCTAAACAAATTTCTAAGGTTTGCTTTCTTGGACAAACATTATAAGTTTTTTGGGGACCACAAATAGGTTTGAGTAAAAACCCTGTCCTTGTTCCAATTTTGGAACAGGATAGATTACTCCCATAATAAAAAGGTCTTTTACACAGCGTAAGAACGCTTCTCTCTTTATCTGGTTTGCAGATAATTTTGAAAGATGAAATCTCCCTCTTGGGAGAAAATCCTTGAATTCCAATTGATAACCGTGGGTCACTATTTCTAGTGCCCAGGAATCCTGAACATCTCTTGCCCAAGCCTGAGCAAAGAAAGAAAGTCTGCCCCCTACTAGATCCGGTCCCGGATCGGGGGCCAACCCTTCATGCTGTCTTAGGACCAGCAGTGGATTTTTTGGATTGCTTACCCTTATTCCAGCTCTGATTGGGTCTCCAGACTGACATAGATTGGGAAAAATTCCCTTCCTGCTTTGTGGAAGAAGAAGAAGCGGGGGTCCTCCTTTAAAGTTCCGAAAGGAACGAAAATTATTCTGTTTACCCCTCATTTTAACCGACCTATCCTGAGGTAGGGCATGGCCCTTACCTCCTGTAATATCAGAAATGATCTCCTTCAATTCTGACCAAAAAGGGTCTTACCTTTAAAGGGAATAGCTAAAAGCTTATGCTTTGATGACACATCAGCAGACCAAGATTTCAGCAACAATGCTCTACGTGCTAAAATAGCAAATCCTGCATTTTTTGCCGCTAATTTAGCTATTTGAAAAGCGGCATCTGTAATAAAAGAATTAGCTAGCTTAAGAGCCTTAATTCTATCTAGAATGTCATCTAATGGAGTCTCAACCTTAAGAGACTCTTCTAGAGCCTCAAACCAAAAAGCTGCTGCTGTAGTTACTGGAACAATGCAAGCCGTAGGTTGTAAAAGAAATCCCTGATTAACAATTAATTTCTTTAGTAGACCCTCTAATTTCTTATCCATAGGATCCTTGAAAGCACAACTATCCTCAATGTGTATAGTAGTACGCTTAGCTAGGGAATATATAGCTCCCTCTACCTTAGGGACCGTTTGCCATGAGTCCCGAATGGTATCTGATATAGGAAACATTTTCTTAAAATTAAGAGAGGGAGAAAACGGTATACCTGGTCTATCCCATTCCTTACTAATAATTTCCGAAATTCTCTTAGGAACCGGAAAAACATAAGTGTAAGTAGGAACTTCCAAATATTTATCCATTTTACACAATTTCTCTGGAGAAATCACAAAAGGATCACAATCATCCAGAGTCGCTAAAACCTCCCTAAGCAACAGGCGGAGGTGTTCAAGCTTAAATTTAAATGACATAGCATCCGAATCTGTCTGAGGCAAAACATTCCCTGAATCAGAAATTTCACCCTCAGACAGTAATTCCCTGATCCCCAACTCAGAGCACTGTGAGGGAACATCGGAAATAGCTAATAAAGCATCAGAGGATTCAGTATTTACATTAATACTTGACCTACTGCGTTTACCCTGCAACACTGGTAATTTAGACAATACCTCTGTAAGGGTAGTTGACATAACTGCAGCCATCTCCTGCAGAGTAAAGGAATTAGACGCACTAGAAGTACTAGGCGTTACTTGTGTGGGCATAAAAGGTTGTGACACTTGGGGAGAATTGGATGGCATATCCTGATTCTCTTCAGACTGAGAATCATCCCTAGGCACACTTACTTTATTTAAAATATGCTTTTTACATTGTAAAGGCCTTTCCGTACAAAAGTAACACAATGTTAGAGGGGGTTGCACAATAGCTTCTAAACACATAGAACAATGAGAAACCTCAATGTCAGACATGTTGAACAGACTAGTAATACCACAAAAGTTGTTTAAACACTTATTTATAGCATAAAATAAACATTAGAAAAAACGTGTACTGTGCCTTTAAAAAAAGAAAAAGTGAACAATTTTTCCAAAATGCACAAAAAAACGTTAAATTATTCCTAAATTTAACTTAATATCGTTGGTTAATCCAAAAGTTACTGCACCCAGAAGCAAGGGCAGATATAAGGCTTTAGAAGTACTTATATCAACATGTAGTCAAAAAACAGATAAAATACACTCTGCACCTCGCCACAGGCTACTTCGAATCAAGTTTCCAACCCCTCAGACCAGCTACACAGTCTAGGAGAAACCGAGTTACTGTTTGCTGCTGCCAAGCCTGAAGAAATTGCGCCCCTTAAGGTCAAAAGTCAGAGTAGGCCCAAACAACACCGCATGGAAATGCAATTTTGCACTAAAGTAGAAATACACACACAATACAACCCTCAAGCATAAAACCAATACGTTTTAAGTGCCAAAAATAAAAACCATAAAACATCATTTTTTATATTGTCTCCCATGTCACATAATGCCCAAATATCAACTAATGATAAATATAAAATAGGGACTCCAGTAACACCCCTCTTATTAAAATAGGTTTTACTGCTTACCCCATTCCCATACAGGGAAATAATGCCAGCCAGTTCTGATACACCAAGTCTCCTCAGAAAAAAAGGCTGCACATACCTTAAAGGACCAGTCAACACATTAGATTTGCATAATCAACAAATGCAAGATAACAAGACAATGCAATAGCACTTAGTCTGAACTTCAAATTAGATTTTTTTATAACAAATTTCAAAGTTATTTATATTTTCACTCCCCTTGTACCATGTGATAGCAATCAGCCAATCACAAATGCATATATGAATAGTCTGTGAATTCTTGCACATGCTCATTAGGATCTGGTGACTCAAAACGTGTAAATATAAAAGACTGTGCACATTTTTTTTTTATGGAAGTAAATTGGAAAGTTGTTTAAAATGAAATGCTGTATCTGAATCATGAAAATTTAATTTAACCTGAGTGTCCCTTTAATGCTGCTTGTAGCATGAAACCGGTCTCCACACTGAAGATGTCTTATGGTTACCTTCAGAAGTCTTGTGGGAACCAGCGTGGATCTTAGTTACAAATGCTAAGATCATAAAACCTCAGGGCAGAAATCTTCTTCCATATCCCCAAGGAAAATAGTATGCACCGGTACTATTTAAAATTAAAAACTTCTTGATTGAAGAAACTAAAACTAACACCTCACTTTACCATGTCTTCCTAGTATAACACAGACAAAGAGAATGACTGGGGGTGGAGGGGAAGGGAGGGGCTATATATATACAGCTCTGCTATGGTGCTCTTTGCCACTTCCTGTTAGCAGGACAAGTAAGGATGAAATCCATGGACTCGTCATATCTTTGTAAAAGAAACCGGATCATTAAAAAAGCCTCAGCCGTCTCTACAGCTCTGCTGAGGTGCCTACCTGCCCCCTCGATGTTCACTCCACTCCTAGTAAATACCGCCTATGACTGCTTGCTCTTATGACCATGCGGTACCGGCAGTCAGAGAATGATCCGAGCACCTCACCCACACTGCGTATGCCAAAGTATGTCAGCGCGGCTTCTAGAGCACGGGAGGAAAGACCCGCCCTTCGTGGGCGTCTCCTAGTGCCGAAATATAAGCCTCGTGGGCCATTGTATGTCGCTGCAAGCGCAGCTGTAAAAAAAACCCCACAAGCGGTCTCTCACTCGCCGCTCCTAGCTGCTATTATTTGTATGCAATAAAATTACACTGGATCCCCATAAAAACCGGAGACCGGAACTGTCAGAGCATATTCTACGTTCCCATGCAGTCCCATATAAACCCCAGCGTCAGCCCAAGTCCAAAGCGCTCCCACATAACGTTGCATCTAAATGTGTCTGAGCGGTCCTTTAATCCTCCCCCACCACATCCACCATAACACCTAAGAGGCCTTGGGGAAAAATGACGGGGTCACCAAAAGACAGGCTGCAGCATTTCCTTAGTTAGAAGTAATGGCTGCACATACCTGAGTGCTGATCTATAGCATGTATCATCCCACAGCTCTGAAGAAGTCTTCTGCATCTTCTTGCCAGTCTGTGGAGGCATGAAGGGCCTTAGTTAGAAGGGCTAAGACCATATTAAGAAGGGCAGCATACAATATGGGAGGCACAGTGAGAAATTAATCCCACCAGTTCCCCATGCCTTAAAGCCACCTGTAGCTCTGCTAACAAGAGGCTGACCAGGTCCTGGCTACATCCTGAAATAAAATAGTACTCACTGCCACCATTTAAAAATAAAAAAAGTAAATTTATGCTTACCTGATAAATTGATTTCTTCTATGATACGACGAGTCCACGGATTCATCCTTTACTTGTGGGATATTATCCTCCTGCTAACAGGAGGTGGCAAAGAGCACCACAGCAGAGCTGCCTATATAGCTCCTCCCTTTACTCCAGCCCCCAGTCATTCGACCGAAGGTACAGGAAGAAATAGGAGAAACTAAAAGGTGCAGAGGTGACTGAAGTTTTAAATAAAAAATTTAATGTCTTAAATAGACAGGGCGGGCCGTGGACTCGTATCATAGAAGAAATCAATTTATCAGGTAAGCATAAATTTACTTTTCTTCTATAAGATAATTTGTTTAGGATCTTGAGATCTAAAATCGGTCTGAAGGTTCCCTCTTTTTTGGGAACCACGAACAGATTGGAGTAAAACCCCTGCCCCTGTTCTGCTTTTTGAACTGGGCAGATTACCCCCATAGTATATAGGTCTTCTACACAGTGTAAGAACGCCTCTCTTTATGTCTGGTTTACAGACAACCGTGAAAGATGAAATCTCCCCCTTTGGAGGAGAATCTTTGAATTCTAGAAGATACCCTTGGGTCACGATTTCTGAAGCCCAGGAGTCCTGAACGTCTCTTGCCCAAGCCTGGGCAAAGAGAGAAAGTCTGCCCCCTACTAGATCCGGTCCCGGATCGGGGGCTGCCCCTTCATGCCGTCTTGGTGGCAGCAGGGGGCTTCTTGGTCTGTTTACTCTTATTCCAGGTCTGGTTAGGTCTCCAGACTGACTTGTATTGAGCAAAATTCCCCTCCTGCTTTGTGGCAGGGGAGGAGGTAGAGGGACCACCTTTGAAGTTTCGAAAGGAACGAAAATTATTTAGTTTGGTCCTCATCTTATTTGTTTTTTCCTGAGGAAGGGCATGGCCTTTTCCTCCAGTGATGTCGGAAATGATCTCTTTCAGTTCAGGCCCGAATAGGGTCTTACCCTTGAAAGGAATAGCTAAAAGCTTAGATTTTGATGACACATCAGCAGACCAGGACTTAAGCCATAACGCTCTACGCTCTAAAATGGCAAAACCTGAATTCTTCGCCGCTAATTTAGCCAGTTGAAAAGTGGCATCTGTAATAAAAGAATTAGCTAGCTTGAGCGCCCTAATTCTATCCAGAATATCATCCATGGGGTCTCAACCTTAAGAGCCTCCTCTAGAGCCTCGAACCAAAAAGCAGCTGCAGTAGTTACAGGAACAATGCACGCAATAGGTTGCAGAAAAAAACCCTGATGAATCAATATTTTCTTTAGAAGACCCTCTAATTTTTTATCCATAGGATCTTTGAAAGCACAACTGTCCTCAATAGGTATAGTTGTACGCTTAGCTAGGGTAGAAACAGCTCCCTCCACCTTAGGGACCGTCTGCCAAAAATCCCGAATGGTGTCTGATATGGGAAACATTTTCTTAAAAGTAGGAGGGGGAGAGAACGGAATACCTGGTCTATCCCACTCCTTAGTAACAATGTCCGAAATCCTCTTAGGGACTGGAAAAACATTAGTGTAAGCAGGAACCTCTAGATATCTATCCATTTTACACAATTTCTCTGGTGGAATTACAATAGGGTCACAATCATCCAGTGTCACTAAAACCTCCCTGAGCAACATACGGAGGTGTTCTAGCTTAAACTTAAAAGCCGTCATATCCGAGTCTGTTTGAGGGAACATCTTTCCTGAATCAGAAAGCTCTCCCTCAGACAGCAATTCCCTCACCCCCAACTCAGAACATTGTGAGGGTACATCGGAGATGGCTAATAAAGCGTCAGAGGGCTCAGCATATACTCTCTCACACCGGACCTACTGCGCTTCCCCTGCAACCCAGGCAGTTTAGATAAAAGCTCAGTGAGGGTAGTAGACATAACTGCGGCCATATCTTGCAGGGTGAAAGAATTAGACACACTAGTACTTGGCGTCGCTTGTGCGGGCGTTAACGGTTGTGACACTTGGGGAGAATTAGATGGCATAACCTGATTCTCTTCTGAGAATCATCCTGCGACATACTTTTATCAGCTAAAATATGTTCTTTGCAATTCAAGGCCCTTTCAGTGCATGAGGGACACATTTTAAATGGAGGTTCCACAATGGCTTCTAAACACATTGAACATTGGCTTTCCTCAATGTCAGACATGTTAAACAGGCTAGTAATGATCACAAACAGGCTTGAAAACACTTTATTTAGAGAAAAAATAACAATCAGAAAAAACGGTACTGCGCCTTTAAGAGAAAAAAAGCAGACAATTTTTCCAAAACTGCTTTAAAACATCAAATCGTTCCAATTTTATGATAGAAGCATCCTAACTATGCAGCTAAGTTTACCCCACAAGGAAAGGAACACTTAACCCTTATTAGAAAAAAACGGATAATTAGAAAAACGTTTATATCAATAAAAACACCCCCTGCACCTACCTGCCCTTAGGGGTCTGCAAAACCAGGTTAAAGCTTCGATTTGGCCCAATACAGTCACAAGGGCCCATCGGAGTTGGAGCTTGCTGCTAGCCTGACAAAAACTAAATTTATGCTTACCTGATAAATTGATTTCTTCTATGGTAAGACAAGTCCACGGATTCATCCTTTACTTGTGGAATATTATCCTTCCCTACAGGAAGTGGCAAAGAGCACCACAGCAGAGCTGTCTATATAGCTCCTCCCTTAGCTCCACCCCCCAGTCATTCGACCGAAGGTACAGGAAGAAAAAGGAGAAACTACAAGGTGCAGAGGTGACTGAGTTTAAATCAAAAAATACAATCTGTCTTAAAATGACAGGGCGGGCCGTGGACTCGTCTTACTATAGAAGAAATCAATTTATCAGGTAAGCATAAATTTAGTTTTCTTCTATAAAGGTAAGACGAGTCCACGGATTCATCCTTTACTTGTGGGATACAATACCAAAGCTACAGGACACGGATGAACGGGAGGGACAAGACAGATGGTTAAACAGAAGGCACCACTGCTTGAAGAACTTTTCTCCCAAAAATAGCCTCCGAAGAAGCAAGTTATGAAGCGAAGAACAAGTCGCATCCTTACAAATCTGTTCAACAGAAGCATAATTTTTAAAAGCCCATGTGGAAGCTACCGCTCTAGTAGAGTGAGCTGTAATTCTTTCAGGAGGCTGCTGTCCAGCAGTCTCATATGCCAAACGGATGATGCTTTTGAGCCAAAAGGCAAAAGAGGTAGCCGTAGCTCTTTGACCTCTACGTTTTCCAGAATAGACAACAAACAAAGAAGATGCTTGACGGAAATCTTTGGTCGCTTGCAAGTAACACTTTAAAGCACGAACCACGTCCAAGTTGTGCAACAGACGCTCCTTCTTAGAGGAAGGATTAGGACACAGAGAAGGAACAACAATTTCCTGATTAATATTCTTATTAGTAACAACCTTAGGAAGGAATCCAGGTTTGGTACGCAAAACCACCTTATCAGCATGGAAAACAAGATAAGGCGAGTCGCACTGCAATGCAGATTGTTCAGAAACTCTTCAAGCTAAAAAGATAGCAACTAAAAACAGAACTTTCCAATATAGAAGCTTAATATCTATGGAATGCATAGGTTCAAACGGAACCCCTTGAAGAACCTTAAGAACTAAATTCAAACTCCATGGCGGAGCAACAGGTTTAAACACAGGCTTGATTCTAACTAAAGCCTGACAGAACGACTGAACGTCTGGAACATCTGCCAGACGTTTGTGCAGTAGAATTGATAAAGCAGATATCTGGCCCTTTAAGGAACAAGCTGATAACCCCTTCTCCAATCCTTCTTGGAGAAAGGACAAAATCATAGGAATCCTGATCTTACTCCATGAGTAGCCTTTGGATTTGCACCAATAAAGATATTTACGCCATATCTTATGATAAATTTTACTGGTGACAGGCTTTCGAGCCTGAATAAAGGTATCTATGACCGACTCAGAGAACCCCCGCTTGGATAAGATCAAGCGTTCAATCTCCAAGCAGTCAGTCGCAGAGAAACTAGATTTGCTGGAACGGACCTTGAATCAGAAGGTCCTGTCTCAGTGGCAGAGTCCATGGTGGAAGAGATGACATGTCCACTAGGTCTGTATACCAAGTCCTGCGTGGCCACGCAGGTGCTATCAAAATCACCGACGTTCTCTCCTGTTTGATTCTGGCAATCAAACGAAGGAGAGGAAATGGTGGAAACCCATAAGCCAGGTTGAAAGACCAGGGTACTGCTAGAGCATCTATCAGTACTGCCTGGGGATCCCTTGACCTGGACCCGTATTGAGGAAGTTTGGCATTCTGACGAGACGCCATCAGATCCAAATCTGGTGTGCCCCATTGCTGAATCAATTGTGCAAACACCTCCAGATGGAGTTCACACTGCCCCGGATAAAAAGTCTGACGACTTAGAAAATCCGCTTCCCAGTTCTCCACTCCTGGGATATAGATTGCTGATAGATGGCAAGAGTGAGTCTCTGCCCATTGAATTATTTTGGTAACCTCTATCATCGCTAGAGAACTCTTTGTTCCCCCCTGATGATTGATATATGCTACAGTCGTGATATTGTCCGACTGGAATCTTATGAATCTGGCTGACGCCAGCTGAGGCCACGCCTGAAGCGCGTTGAATATCGCTCTCAGTTCCAGATTATTTATCAGGAGGAGAGCCTCCTCCTGAGTCCACAAACCCTGTGCTTTCAGGGAATTCCAGACTGCACCCCAGCCCAATAGGCTGGCGTCCGTCGTCACTATGACCCACGCTGGCCTGCGGAAACACATTCCCTTGGACAGATGATCCTGTGACAACCACAAAGAAGAGAGTCTCTGGTCTCTTGATCCAGATTTATCTGAGGAGATAAATCTGCATAATCCCCATTCCACTGTTTGAGCATGCAAAGTTGCAGTGGTCTGAGATGCAAGCGAGCAAACGGAACTATGTCCATTGCCGCTACCATTAAACTGATTACCTCCATACACTGAGCCACTGACGGCTGAGGAATGGAATGAAGAGCTCGGCAGATGGATAAAATCTGTGATTTCCTGACCTCCATCAGAAAAATTTTAATGTCCACCGAATCTATCAGAGTTTCCAGGAATGGAACTCTTGTGAGAGGGAGAAGTGAACTCTTTTTTTATGTTCACCTTCCACCCGTGAGATCTTAGAAAAGCCAACACGATGTCCGTGTGAGACTTGGCTAGTTGGTAAGTTGACGCCTGGATTAAGATATCATCCAGATAAGGCGCCACTGCTATGCCCCGCAGCCTTAGAACCGCCAGAAGGGACCCTAGCACCTTTGTGAAAATTCTGGGAGCCGTGGCCAACCCGAAGGGAAGAGCCACAAACTGGTAATGCTTGTCCCTCTTGATTGAAGAAATTAAAAACTAATATTTTATCACCTCTTTCATCTTTATTTTTTTTTTGCTTTAACTTTTTTTTATTGAGAAAAGTTTTTGTTACAGTTTTCACAAAACAAATGGTACAGTGATACTTTACTGTATTACATCAAGCATTAAATAACCTGTTTACAACATTTTTTTTTTTCCCTCTTACATCCATAAATGGTAAAGGGATGGTTAGCATCCGCACAATACATACAATATATACTTTATGCATTCTTTCATCCAGCTTACTACCTCTACAGAGTGAACCACTATACTCTTGTTAACATAAATTAAATCAGTACTATTCTCATTTTTGATTATATTAATCTTGGTAATTTCTCTAAATAGGTTACACAATAAATAAATAAATAAAATATTAATAACACATCCTTTTTCTTGATGTGTTTAGCTGTTAAATATCTCATAAACTATAAAAAAATAAAAATGGGTTAGTCTTAAAACTCCCCCTCTCCATCCCTCTCCCACCCTACACCCATCAGCTCCCCCTGAGTTGTTCCTCTTGAATATATATAGAGTTTTCAAATGGTTTAATAATAATTTGTTGTATTGCAGGATCTAATGATCTTATATATAACTCCCATTTAGTCATAAATTTTGCTATTTGTTTTTCCGACTGACTATCTGTATCAAATTGCTCATAAATCATTTGCTGTTGTATTCGCCTCAAGAGAGTCTTTATACTCAAGTTCTTTTGGGAATTCCATTCACATAGTATCATATTCCTAACAATTAAAATTATAGTGACCCGTACATGACCCGTATACTACCCCTTTTGCTAGGAAGAAAACTTCCTTTGGAGTGATGTCCACATTAATTTTACATTTTTTTTTTCAACCAATAAGTTATTTTTAGCCAAAAAGTGTTAATTTTGGGGCCTGAATACATACAATGTACTATATCTGCTCTTTCATATCTACATCTCTTACAAAAACTATTTTGGGGATTACCCCACTTAGCCAACACATAAGGGGTTAGGTAAACATGATGCAGTATTTTAACTTGTGACTCTCTCCAGCTAGATAGTAAGGTGGCTTTTTTGTTCTATTTATACTTCCTCTTAAACCCTCCTTAGTTATTTCAAGCTCTGGTAAAATTCTCAGCCATTTATTGATCGATTCATATATGTATTTTATCCTAATTTGATTGTTAAATTTATTGTATAATGCTGAATAACTAGTGCTCCCTTGGGAGAATATATTCAATATGGGAGTCAAATTGTGCCAGTTGTCCTTCGTGTAAATAACCCTTCCTAATGAATTACAGTAGTGTCTCAACTGAAGATATATAAAGAATTGTGAATTCTCCCAGCCATACATAGCTTTTAAGTAGTTGAAGTCTCAAATACATTTCTTCTGGTTATCAATTATCTGGTGTAAATAGGTAAAACCTCTTTCCTGCCAGCGTTGACATACTTCAACATTAATCATTACCTCAGGATTCCCTATTAACAGTAAAAATTTGAAAAATGGAAATCTATTTTAAGAATCTTGCATATTTTTTGCCAAGCTATTATAAGATTTGTTATGTTATCCAATTTTTTCACCCTATCTGGCAACCTATTATAATCTATGTGTATTAAAGAGTTTAGACTATAAGGTTTTACTATATTTTCTTCTAATTCTAAGTCTACGATCTTGTTATTATTGGAGATCCAAGCTAGTACTATTTTAACCAAGAACACCTGGTTGTATAAATTTAGGTCAGGTAGCCCCATTCCACACCAATCATTTGCGATGGACAATTTTGAATATGATATTCTAGCTTTTTTATCTTTCCAACAGTTGGATTACAGCCTTCTTGATGCAAGCTAGATCCTTATTTTTAATTTTTAGTGGTAAATTTTGCATTAAATATAAAATTTTAGGTGTTGTAATCATCTTAAACATATTAATTATCCCCGCAAGGGTTATAGGTAAGTGTGACCATCTCTTAACTTCCTCTGTAATTTTAGCAAATAAGGGCTCATAGTTTAACTTGTACCAGTCGCCTGGTGTTATAGAAAAATGTATTCCCAAATACTTTATAGATGTATCTGCTACTGTCAACTTAGGATTTATAACCGAGCCCTTCTGTTTTAATAACCAGAGAATCTCTGATTTTTGTATATTAACTCTGTACCCCGAGAATGACCCAAATGTTTCTATCATTAATGGGATCTGTTTTTTAGAATTTCTTACAAATAATAACATATCATCCGCATATGCTGCTACTTTTATTTCAGTGTCCCCAAATCCTTATACCTTGAATTGTTCCTCTAATTTGTGTCATTAATGGTTCAAGAGCCAAATCAAATAATATTGATGAGAGGGGACACCCCTGTTGGGTACCTCTGAACATTTCTATATATTCTGATTGTTTGCCATTTATACAAAAAGCCGTTTTTGGGGAGGAGTATAAGTTCTTAATGCATTCCAAAATATTGCCTTTAAACCCAAACATTCCCAGTGTATGGAAAAGATGATCCCATTCTACCGAGTCAAAGGCTTTATGTGCATCCAAAGTTAATAACAATAAATCCTCTCCTTTTTTAATAAGTTTATCCTTATTGGCCCATACGTATGAGATAACATTTGTAACTCTTCTAATATTATAGAAAGGTGATCTGCCATTAATGAATCCTGATTGATCTGAGTGTATTAAAGTCGAGATCACTTTTTGTAGCCTGTCAGCTATAATGCTTGTCAGTATCTTTAAATCCGAGTTTAATAATGAAATTGGTCTGTAAGAGGCCATATCTTGATAATTTTTCCCTGGTTTAAGTAAAAATATAGGATCAGCAAAGTCCAGCGCACCCGGCAGCAAATGAGACACAACAAGTAATAAATGCCAAGTAGTTACCTGTTTATTATGAACATGTGGAAAAAACGGCTAAACTAGCCAAAAATGCCAAATAGCAATGTACTCCAACACGTAAGAAAATGACAGCAAAAGACAGGCAGCAGGATAGGGAACAAATTAGGTCAGACGCGTTTCCTTATGTTGCTACATAGTAATCCTCAGTGACCATGTCTGATACCCATAATTCAGTGCCTTAAATACAGAGCTGTTAATCAATCACAGCAATTAAAGGGCTAATTATTGTATAGCCAATCATGAAAGACAAATAAATGTGGGCAAAACATGTCACTAGAATTACAATGTCTTAACAAGAAAAATATATACTTATAAAATAAATAACGTATGCATATAATAAATTTGGCACTATGAGAATATACAAATAATGTGAACGCAAGAATACACAAATATTATTTGCCTGAAAAAATAATAAAAAATAATAATCATTAGCACAAAAGTATAAACTTGAATATATTTCTAATTTTACAAAAGATAGTGCCTCATTAAATTTAATATACAAATTCTAAAAATATTAAGTTAAAAAGCAAAAAAACTGAATAAAGTGAAAAGAATTACAATGAAGATAAAAAAATAAAAAAATATATGAACTCTATTGATCTACAAATAATCTTACATCCCAATCAAAATTTAAACCTGCCGGCACTCTTGTGCCCAACTGAAAAATTCAATATACTTCTCTTTTACCGAGAGCATTACCTCTATTACCACCTCTTGGGTGTCTAGAGATCAATTGGATAGCTTGGAATGTCAGCAATGAACTGTCAGAATTATGGTGTCTTTTGAAATGCAGGGAGATGGGGGTGGTGGACTCTGGATCATCAATTGAGCGTAAGTGCTCAAGAAAGCGATCCTTTAACGCACGTGTCGTTTGTCCCACATACTGCCTGAAACACCCCCTGCAGGTCAAAAGATATATGACATAACAAGAATTGCATGTCATATGTTCACGAATTTCAAATATCCTGTGGTTGTTGCTGGATGTAAAACTAGTGCCAAAAGATGCATAGGCACAAGACTTACATCTCTTACTGCCACATTTGTAGAAACCAGGTTTAATAGAAAACCAATTTCTTTGTGAATGTTGCCGTGGCAACATAGAGGGAGACAGTATGCTCCCTAGGGTCTGAGCCCTGCGAGACACAAAACAGACACCCTGTTTAACTATATCAACCAGGCTTTCATCAGTAGTTAAAATAGGGAGTGCCTTCCTGATTATATCACAGATTTTACCATATTCCATGCTGCAAGAAGTAATAAACTTCAATTGTTTAAACCTATCAGTATCCCTTGGTCTACTTGACACAAAAAAATCTTTTCTGTCAAGAAGGTCAATGTCTCGCTTAATTTGTTGTAAACAATTAAGGGAATACCCTCTCTGGGCTAACCTTTTAGTTAGTTCACTGGAATGTTTCTCGTAGCTCATTTGGTTTGTACAATTGCGCTTAACCCTTATGTACTGACTCTTGGGGATGGACTGTATGGTATGCTTTGGATGGCATGATTTGGCATTCAAAATGGTATTTCCAGATATGGGTTTTCACATTCACAAAGAAATTGGCTTTCTATTAAACCTGGTTTCTACAAATGTGGCAGTAAGAGATGTAAGTCTTGTGCCTATGCATCTTTTGGCACTAGTTTTACATCCAGCAACAACCACAGGATAACATAATTTATGTAAGAACTTACCTGATAAATTCATTTCTTTCATATTAGCAAGAGTCCATGAGCTAGTGACGTATGGGATATATATTCCTACAAGGAGGGGCAAAGTTTCCCAAACCTCAAAATGCCTATAAATACACCCCTCACCACACCCACAAATCAGTTTAACGAATAGCCAAGAAGTGGGGTGATAAAAAAAGTGAGAAAGCATATAAAATAAGGAATTGGAATAGTTGTGCTTTATACAAAAAAATCATAACCACCACAAAAAGGGTGGGCCTCATGGACTCTTGCTAATATGAAAGAAATGAATTTATCAGGTAAGTTCTTACATAAATTATGTTTTCTTTCATGTAATTAGCAAGAGTCCATGAGCTAGTGACGTATGGGATAATGACTACCCAAGATGTGGATCTTTCCACGCAAGAGTCACTAGAGAGGGAGGGATAAAATAAAGACAGCCAATTCCTGCTGAAAATAATCCACACCCAAAATAAAGTTTAATGAAAACATAAGCAGAAGATTCAAACTGAAACCGCTGCCTGAAGTACTTTTCTACCAAAAACTGCTTCAGAAGAAGAAAACACATCAAAATGGTAGAATTTAGTAAAAGTATGCAAAGAGGACCAAGTTGCTGCTTTGCAAATCTGATCAACCGAAGCCTCATTCCTAAACGCCCAGGAAGTAGAAACTGACCTAGTAGAATGAGCTGTAATCCTTTGAGGCGGAGTTTTACCCGACTCGACATAAGCATGGTGAATTAAGGATTTCAACCAAGATGCCAAAGAAATGGCAGAAGCTTTCTGACCTTTTCTAGAACCGGAAAAGATGACAAATAGACTAGAAGTCTTTCGGAAAGACTTAGTAGCTTCAACATAATATTTCAAAGCTCTAACAACATCCAAAGAATGCAACGATTTCTCCTTAGAATTCTTAGGATTAGGACATAATGAAGGAACCACAATTTCTCTACTAATGTTGTTGGAATTCACAACCTTAGGTAAAAATTCAAAAGAAGTTTGCAACACCGCCTTATCCTGATGAAAAATCAGAAAAGGAGACTCACAAGAAAGAGCAGATAATTCAGAGACTCTTCTGGCAGAAGAGATGGCAAAAAGGAACAAAACTTTCCAAGAAAGTAATTTAATGTCCAATGAATACATGGGTTCAAAAGGAGGAGCTTGAAGAGCCCCCAGAACCAAATTCAAACTCCAAGGAGGAGAAATAGACTTAATGACAGGTTTTATACGAACCAAAGCTTGTACAAAACAATGAATATCAGGAAGATTAGCAATCTTTCTGTGAAAAAGAACAGAAAGAGCAGAGATTTGTCCTTTCAAGGAACTTGCGGACAAACCTTTATCTAAACCATCCTGAAGAAACTGTAAAATTCTCGGAATTCTAAAAGAATGCCAGGAAAAATGATGAGAAAGACACCAAGAAATATAAGTCTTCCAGACTCTATAATATATCTCCCTAGATACGGATTTACGAGCCTGTAACATAGTATTAATCACAGAGTCAGAGAAACCTCTTTGACCAAGAATCAAGCGTTCAATCTCCAAACCTTTAAATTTAAGGATTTGAGATCCTGATGGAAGAAAGGACCTTGCGACAGAAGGTCTGGTCTTAACGGAAGAGTCCACAGCTGGCAAGAGGCCATCCGGACAAGATCCGCATACCAAAACCTGTGAGGCCATGCTGGAGCTACCAGCAGAACAAACAAGCATTCCTTCAGAATCTTGGAGATTACTCTTGGAAGAAGAACTAGAGGCGGAAAGATATAGGCAGGATGATACTTCCAAGGAAGTGATAATGCATCCACTGCCTCCGCCTGAGGATCCCGGGATCTGGACAGATACCTGGGAAGTTTCTTGTTTAGATGAGAAGCCATCAGATCTATTTCTGGGAGTTCCCACATTTGAACAATCTGAAGAAATACCTCTGGGTGAAGAGACCATTTGCCCGGATGCAACGTTTGGCGACTGAGATAATCCGCTTCCCAATTGTCTATACCTGGGATATGAACCGCAGAGATTAGACAGGAGCTGGATTCCGCCCAAACCAGAATTCGAGATACTTCTTTCATAGCCAGAGGACTGTGAGTCCCTCCTTGATGATTGATGTATGCCACAGTTGTGACATTGTCTGTCTGAAAACAAATGAACGACTCTCTCTTCAGAAGAGGCCAAGACTGAAGAGCTCTGAAAATTGCACGGAGTTCCAAAATATTGATCGGTAATCTCACCTCCTGAGATTCCCAAACCCCTTGTGCCGTCAGAGACCCCCACACAGCTCCCCAACCTGTAAGACTTGCATCTGTTGAGATTATAGTCCAGGTCGGAAGAACAAAAGAAGCCCCCTGAATTAAACGATGGTGATCTGTCCACCACGTCAGAGAATGTCGTACAATCGGTTTTAAAGATATTAATTGAGATATCTTTGTGAAATCCCTGCACCATTGGTTCAGCATACAGAGCTGAAGAGGTCGCATGTGAAAACGAGCAAAGGGGATCGCGTCCGATGCAGCAGTCATAAGACCTAGAATTTCCATGCATAAGGATACCGAAGGGAATGATTGTGACTGAAGGTTTCGACAAGCTGAAATCAATTTTAGACGTCTCTTGTCTGTCAAAGACAGAGTCATGGACACTGAATCTATCTGGAAACCTAAAAAGGTTACCCTTGTCTGAGGAATCAATGAACTTTTTAGTGAATTGATCCTCCAACCATGATCTTGAAGAAACAACACAAGTCGATTCGTATGAGATTCTGCTAAATGTGAAGACTGAGCAAGTACCAAGATATCGTCCAAATAAGGAAATACCACAATACCCTGTTCTCTGATTACAGACAGAAGGGCACCGAGAACCTTTGTAAAAATTCTTGGAGCTGTAGCTAGGCCAAACGGTAGAGCCACAAACTGGTAATGCTTGTCCAGGAAAGAGAATCTCAGGAACTGATAGTGAGCTGGATGAATCGGAATATGCAGATATGCATCCTGTAAATCTATTGTAGACATATAATGCCCTTGCTGAACAAAAGGCAAGATAGTCCTTACAGTTACCATTTTGAATGTTGGTATCCTTACATAACGATTCAATATTTTTAGATGCAGAACTGGTCTGAAGGAATTCTCCTTCTTGGGTACAATGAAGAGATTCGAATAAAACCCCAGCCCCTGTTCCAAAACTGGAACTGGCATAATTACTCCAGCCAACTCTAGATCTGAAACACATTTCAGAAATGCTTGAGCTTTCACTGGGTTTACTGGGACACGGGAAAGAAAAAATCTCTTTGCAGGAGGTCTTATATTGAAACCAATTCTGTACCCTTCTGAAACAATGTTCTGAATCCAAAGATTGTGAACAGAATTGATCCAAATTTCTTTGAAAAAACGTAATCTGCCCCTTACCAGCTGAGCTGGAATGAGGGCCGCACCTTCATGTGGACTTAGAAGCTGGCTTTGCTTTTCTAGAAGGCTTGGATTTATTCCAGACTGGAGATGGTTTCCAAACTGAAACTGCTCCTGAGGATGAAGGATCAGGCTTTTGTTCTTTGTTGAAATGAAAGGAACGAAAACTATTATTAGCCCTGTTTTTACCTTTAGATTTTTTATCCTGTGGTAAAAAAGTTCCTTTCCCACCAGTAACAGTTGAGATAATAGAATCCAACTGAGAACCAAATAATTTATTACCCTGGAAAGAAAGGGAAAGTAGAGTCGATTTAGAAGACATATCAGCATTCCAAGTTTTAAGCCATAAAGCTCTTCTAGCTAAAATAGCTAGAGACATAAACCTGACATCAACTCTGATAATATCAAAAATGGCATCACAGATAAAATTATTAGCATGTTGAAGAAGAATAATAATATTATGAGAATCATGATCTGTTACTTGTTGCGCTAAAGTTTCCAACCAAAAAGTTGAAGCTGCAGCAACATCAGCCAATGATATAGCAGGTCTAAGAAGATTACCTGAACACAGATAAGCTTTTCTTAGAAAGGATTCAATTTTCCTATCTAAAGGATCCTTAAAGGAAGTACCATCTGCCGTAGGAATAGTAGTACGTTTAGCAAGGGTAGAAATAGCCCCATCAACTTTAGGGATTTTGTCCCAAAACTCTAATCTGTCGGACGGCACAGGATATAATTGCTTAAAACGTTTAGAGGGAGTAAATGAATTACCCAAATTATTCCATTCTCTGGAAATTACTTCAGAAATAGCACCAGGAACAGGAAAAACTTCTGGAATAACCACAGGAGATTTAAAGACTTTGTCTAAACGTTTAGATTTAATATCAAGAGGACCAGAATCCTCAATTTCTAAAGCAATTAAAACTTCTTTAAGTAAAGAACGAATAAATTCCATTTTAAATAAATATGAAGATTTATCAGCATCAACCTCTGAGACAGAATCCTCTGAACCAGAAGAATCATTAGAATCAGAATGATGATGTTCATTTAAAAATTCATCTGAATAACGAGAAGTTTTAAAAGATTTTTTGTGTTTACTAGAAGGAGGAATAACAGACATAGCCTTCTTAATGGATTCAGAAACAAAATCTCTTATGTTATCAGGAACACTCTGAACATTAGATGTTGTTGGAACTGCAACAGGTAATGGTACTTTACTAAAGGAAATATTATCTGCATTAACAAGTTTGTCATGACATTTAATACAAACAACAGCTGGAGGAACAGCTACCAAAAGTTTACAGCAGATACACTTAGCTTTGGTAGTTCCAGCACCAGACAGCGATTTTCCTGAAGTATCTTCTGACTCAGATGCAACGTGAGACATCTTGCAATATGTAAGAGAAAAAACAACATATAAAGCAAAATTGATCAAATTCCTTAAATGACAGTTTCAGGAATGGGAAAAAATGCCAAAGAACAAGCTTCTAGCAACCAGAAGCAATGAAAAATGAGACTTAAAAAAAGCGACGACCATATTTTTTAGCGCCAAAAAAGACGCCCACATTATTTGGCGCCTAAATGCTTTTGGCGCCAAAAATGACGCCACATCCGGAATGCCGACATTTTTGGCGCAAAAGAACGTCAAAAAATGACGCAACTTCCGGCGACACGTATGACGACGGAAACAGAAAAGATTTTTTGCACCAAAAAAGTCTGCGCCAAGAATGACGCAATAAAATGAAGCATTTTCAGCCCCCGCGAGCCTAACAGCCCACAGGGAAAAAGTCAAATTTTTAAGGTAAGAAAAATGATTGATTCAAATGCATTATCCCAAATATGAAACTGACTGTCTGAAAAAAAGGAATGTTGAACATTCTGAGTCAAGGCAAATAAATGTTTGAATACATATATTTAGAACTTTAAAAAAGTGCCCAACCATAGCTTTAGAGTGTCACAGAAAACAAGACTTACTTACCCCAGGACACTCATCTACATGTTTGTAGAAAGCCAAACCAGTACTGAAACGAAAATCAGCAGAGGTAATGGTATATATATAAGAGTATATCGTCGATCTGAAAAGGGAGGTAAGAGATGAATCTCTACGACCGATAACAGAGAACCTATGAAATAGACCCCGTAGAAGGAGATCATTGAATTCAAACAGGCAATACTCTCTTCACATCCCTCTGACATTCACTGCACGCTGAGAGGAAAACCGGGCTCCAACCTGCTGCGGAGCGCATATAAACGTAGAATCTAGCACAAACTTACTTCACCACCTCCATAGGAGGCAAAGTTTGTAAAACTGATTTGTGGGTGTGGTGAGGGGTGTATTTATAGGCATTTTGAGGTTTGGGAAACTTTGCCCCTCCTGGTAGGAATGTATATCCCATACGTCACTAGCTCATGGACTCTTGCTAATTACATGAAAGAAATTTGAAATTCGTGAACATATGACATGCAATTCTTGCTATGTCATATATCTTTTGACCTTCAGGGGGTGTTTCAGGCAGTATGTGGGACAAACGACACGTGCGTTAAAGGATCGCTTTCTTGCGCACTTACGCTCAATTGATGATCCAGAGTCCACCACCCCCATCTCCCTGCATTTCAAAAGACACCATAATTCTGACAGTTCATTGCTGACATTCCAAGCTATCCAATTGATCTCAAGACACCCAAGAGGTGGTAATAGAGGTACTGCTCTCAGTAAAAGAGAAGTATATTGGATTTTTCAGTTGGGCACAAGAGTGCCGGCAGGTTAAAATTTTGATTGGGATGTAAGATTATTTGTAGATCAATAGAGTTCATATATTTTTTTATTTTTTATCTTCATTGTAATTCTTTTCACTTTATTCAGTTTTTTGCTTTTTGACTTAATATTTTTAGAATTTGTATATTAAATTTAATGAGGCACTATCTTTTGTAAAATTAGAAATATATTCAAGTTTATACTTTTGTGCTAATGATTATTATTTTTTATTATTTTTTTCAGGCAAATAATATTTGTGTATTCTTGCGTTCACATTATTTGTATATTCTCATAGTGCCAAATTTATTATATGCATACGTTATTTATTTTATAAGTATATATTTTTCTTGTTAAGACATTGTAATTCTAGTGACATGTTTTGCCCACATTTATTTGTCTTTCATGATTGGCTATACAATAATTAGCCCTTTAATTGCTGTGATTGATTAACAGCTCTGTATTTAAGGCACTGAATTATGGGTATCAGACATGGTCACTGAGGATTACTATGTAGCAACATAAGGAAACGCGTCTGACCTAATTTGTTCCCTATCCTGCTGCCTGTCTATTGCTGTCATTTTCTTACGTGTTGGAGTACTTTGCTATTTGGCATTTTTTCCACATGTTCATAATAAACAGGTAACTACTTGGCATTTATTACTTGTTGAATCTCATTTTCTGCCGGGTGCGCTGGACTTTGCTGATCCTGTGTTTGTTTGGGGGCGTTGATGGAGCGCTTCGTTTTCCTTTGCACCGGAGCAGATGAGTGAAACTGACACGTCATCACGGACGTTGAGCAAGAGGGTGTGTACAGTACGTGAAGAGCGTCACATGATCAAACTAGACACGCTGTTTGTGTCTGAGCGCTTCCCTAGCTGTGAGTGTAAGTAAAAATATAGTAGTAGAGTCCATAAACCTGTCTATTCTTGATTCCTGAAGGGGAGAAAATACATAGTTATAAACCCTTTGCAAAATTGGTGCTATTTCTATATTCATTAATCTATAGAACTTGTTTGGGAGATCATCCGGACCACTAGCTTTATAGAGATTTGATCTTCCCAACTATTTCCTCCAACTCTATCGGGCGATTCAACCCTTCTAATTGGTCTATAGAAACTTGAGGGACTCTAACTTTCTCCCAAAACTTCCTTTTATTTTCCAAATTTATTCACTGTGTTCTATATATATATGAATAATATTCTTTAAAGGCTTTTAAAATCCCTTCTTGGGAAAATATATTAATATCATCTTTTTTAAGATTAGCTATACCTTTTTTTTTTCTTGTGTATTTTATTTAGACCAGCCAGATATCTGCCAGATTTGTTACCATATCTTTGGAATCTGCTTTTACCCCTAATCTCCTCTTGCGTAGACCTTTGCATTAAGAATAGGTTCCGTTGCTTATTTGCCAGTATATATTTATTCCAATTCTCTATGGAGGCATCTATTAGATATTGATTGTATGCATTATTTAAGGTATTTAATAGCTGTAAGTCACGTTTGCCTAACTTCTTTTTCTTATAGGCAATAAATGTGATCATCTCTGATTTTAAGACTGCTTTTGCAGTTTCCCAGTATAATAATGGTTCCCCTATATGTTGGCTATTAGTGATCTCAAATCCATTTAGCTTATTCTTTAAAAAGTTAAGAAATTCTGTATTTTCTGTCAGATATTTGGGAAAGAAAAAATTATTCCTTTTCTTAATTCGGGATCCATATACTAGGCCTATCGGAGCATGATCTGAGAGAGTTATAGGGTATATAGTTGTATCTGTAATTGTTGGTATTAAATTTTTTGAGACCAATAGTAGGTCTACCCTCGTGTATGACTTATGGGTTTTTGAAATACACTTATATTCCCGGACTCCCGGGTTCCTATATCTCCATAGATCACATACTCCTATATTGGCAAATATATCTTTAAAAATCTTAGTCTCTCTTCGAGAATTTCTACCTACCTTCTTATTATTCCCAAACTGAAATCTATCTACTGGCATTCTAGGAACCATATTAAAATCCCCTCCCAAGATTATTTTTGTGTCTAAGTATTTAATTAATTTACACTGAAGTTCATCCCAAAATGTTTTATTGTACTGATTGGGCCCATAAACATTACAGATTGTGAAGATTTCAAAATTAATTTCTATTTTGATAATAACTATACGTTCGTTATCTTCTATATTTTTTTCCAAAATTCTATAGTTTAAATTTTTATTAATGAGTATCGTTACCCCTTTCTTCCTTGCTTTGCAGTCAGTTGCTATAATTTCACCTATCCAATTACACTTTAATTTCATATTTTCCGTCTCCTTTAAATGGGTCTCCTGAATTAAGGCAATATCTGTACCTACTGTTTTCAGATATTTTATTATAGCCTTCCTCTTGATAGGGGATGTTATCCCACCAACGTTCCATGAAATTAAGTTTTTCCATTACTTTGCTGTATAGTTGTTAAATGTATATTCGTGTAGTATTGGAGTACAAGTATATTTTAAGTCATCCAGCTAACCATAAGAAGGGGAGCTAGGAGGGAGCAAAAGGCGGGAGGAGGGAGAAGAAAAAACCCCCCCAAAAAACCTAACCGATAAACGAATTTGCATTCAACACTTGTTTCCCTTTAAATTTAAAATTTATACTCATATTTAAACTCATACAGTATATAACCAAGATTTTCAAAACCCCTAGATTCTTATATTTATTCCAACTCATCACTTTATCTTTAAACCATTTAAAAAAAATGCGTAACTTCTTCTAGGTCTTCAAAGACCGTTACCCCTTCTTCACCTATATATTTCCATTTTGCTGGGTATATAACCACTGCTTTATGCCCTGCTGCTATTAGGCTTGTACACAAGGGGGTCATTTTTTTTCCTCTTATTCAGTGTTTCCATAGAGTAATCACTGAACATTAACAACTTTTTCCCCTCAAATTCCAAGCTACCTTTCTTCCTATATAAGTTCATCATTTTAACTTTATCTTGAAAGTCTAGGAATTTAGCAATTACTGATCTAGGTTTTTGCTCGATGGAGTTCTGTCTTATTGCTCCTATTCTGTGAACTCTTTCTATCCTTAATGGTAATTCATTCTCTTCAACCCCTAGTATCCTGGGTAGCTGTATTGACATAAATTCCTGTAGACTCTTATCAATTCCCCCTTCTTGTAGGCCTATGATTCTTACGTTGTTTCTACGTGCTCTATTTTCTAGATCTTCAATTTTTGCACATAACTCCAAAATCTGACTGCTATTCTTATTCTGTGTCTGTTCTCTTCTACTGTGATTGTCTTCTAGCTCAGATATTCTTTCCTCAGCTTCCTGCATTCTCCCTGAAAACTTTTGAAATCTTCTGCTAATTTAGAAACTTCAGACTGAATTTTATTAAAGCGTGGCATAAACATCTCTGAGAGTTTCCTAACCACCCAGTCTCCTTCCCCTGAGAGAGAACCCTCTTCACCTTCTCCTTCTAAGGAGGTTTCACCCTGTGACTTCCTAGTGACATTCTGTTTTTTCTCTTGTGTTTTTTGTCTTTTAGACATTGTATTGCTCTGTGTATTAGTGATATATTTATCCATATATACAACCAAGGTAATGTAACAAACAGCAAACAAACAAGTGCTTTAGTTTCCCTTTTATGTCTATAAGGTGTGTATATGATTTCAGGTCTTTTTATGTGTTACTTATCCCTATTCGGGGGATATTTCTTAGTGAGAAAAAGAAAAAAAACAAACAAACAGAAAAAAACAAACAAAAAAACCCCCCCAAAAAACAACTCAACGTGTATATTCAAAATACAAAAGTGCACCACAAACCAGTGTGATTACCACTGTGATTACTCTAAGGAAGGATATCTCCCCCTGGGTAAGCAAACTATTTTTAAAAAATGGTTGGAGCTAACCTTATCTTGTTTAGGGGCTAGGCTTAGTGGGGATATGCACCTTTATAACTGGAATTTAGTTGAGTCTATAGGGTTATATCTATAACTTCTACTAATGAAAGTAAACACCTCTGTATTCCGTGTTTTTGTTAATTATATCTGTAATCTATATCAATGAGAATAACCACCTTTATATTCAGTATTGGTGTTATATTTACAGGTTTATGCCTGTACCCTGCGCACATAAAAACAAACACCTTTATATATGTTATCTCTATGCAGTTATATCTATGACATAAGCTGAGGGTACCACCTTTATATTCTATATTATACCTGCTACTATAGGATATATTCTAGATCTCTAAGCATGTGTTTTTAATATACTTTTACTACACAAGTATCCAAAATACGTAGCTTATAGGGCTGCAAATATATATACACGAATAGACCGTTTTGTCATTTAACACTTAAAGACTTGCTAAACAACCCTTATACTTAATGTGTCTGCTTATACCAAACAGCTCCAATACTACCAGCTTTTAAATGGGTTCCTGGACTCTCATTATATATAATTCATCAAAGTTCTATTTATGCCTAGAGTCCGTTTCCAAATGTTTAGACCGTTAGTCTTTTTAATTGAGTTTTCTTGTTGTACACAGGTCCATCTTTCAAATGAATACAGAAATAAAGAATAGTCCTCCTGTTTTGGAGTACATGCTCCTATTTTCATATGACTTCTGAAACACTTATGTCCTGTTCTCTCCACGAATATAAGTGCCTTTTCCCAGCTTCTCAGCTCTTGTAAATACTAGGCTAGTATATGAACAGGAGGTATGATGCACACTACGATCTTCAATTAGCACCAAAATCTAATTATATAGCCCTCTCCAAGAGCAATGTCCCTTGTTTAGTAAAACAAGTTCAATTATTTAGGCTGTCTTGTAACTCCGAACATAAACTCTTAGAAATTCTTTTAGCACCGCTGAGCCTCAGCTACTGGTTTTTAACCCTTTGTGGCTATTGCTACTTCTATCATTTCCCAGCCTATGGGTTTTTAGCAGCATATGTTTGCCCAGGGACCGATATAAGTGCAAAAGCGAGGTCTTATCCCAGACGCTCTGTGTTTCCTCTATTTAATGTCCCTTAATTCAGTTACTGTTCCTTTTAAGAAACCAGCCGTTATACATAATCTTGCAACGAAGCCTTTTTTAAAACAAAAACCGCTTATAACAATGAGCGTATACTTGCTTAAAGGATTCGTGGTCCATAATCCAGAAGTCTCTTCCCAGCCTGTGGGTCCGACTTGATCTTTTGTTCCAGCTTCCACTCCGGGTGTTAAGCCGTTATCTCCTCCGTTAGGCTTCTGCTGGGCCGACTTGCTCACCTAGTTGTACCCATTTCTCCACGCTGTGGTGCTTATTGCGTTGCGGTTACTTGTTTGTTGTATACGCCGCTGCAGATTTACACCAGCTGATGCGTCACACGTGTTCCTAACGGATAGTAGTGATGTGCCGTATAGTAGAAAAGGGGGTGTCGGGGCAAATAGACACTGTAGCCTAATATTTAGAGTTCCAACTGCTTAATACTGCTCTCCCTTTCCCGGGTGTTTTTTTCAGGCCCGCTAAACTTGTGGCCAAGAATCTAGCAGTTTACTGGGATCTTCCAGGACGCTCACACTGAGCGATGCACCAGCACCTCCATTAGCTGGCTCCTCCTACCGGAACTTCTTTATGACTTTATCTTGAATATCGCTCTCAGTTCTAGATTATTTATCGGGAGGAGAACCTCCTCCTGAGTCCACAAACCCTGTGCTTTCAGGGAATTCCAGACTGCACCCCAGCCCAATAGGCTCGTCACTATGACCCACGCTGGCCTGCGGAAACACATTCCCTTGGACAGATGATCCTGTGACAACCACCAAAGAAGAGAGTCTCTGGTCTCTTGATCCAGATTTATCTAAGGAGATAAATCTGCATAATCCCCATTCCACTGTTTGAGCATGCAAAGTTGCAGTGGTCTGAGATGCAAGCAAGCAAACGGAACTATGTCCATTGCCGCTACCATTAAACCGATTACCTCCATACACTGAGCCACTGACGGCCGAGGAATGGAATGAAGAGCTCGGCAGATGGATAAAATCTGTGATTTCCTGACCTCCGTCAGAAAATTTTTCATGTCCACCGAATCTATCAGAGTTTCCAGGAATGGAACTCTTGTGAGAGGGAGAAGTGAACTCTTTTTTTACGTTCACCTTCCACCCGTGAGATCTTAGAAAAGCCAACACAATGTCCGTGTGAGACTTGGCTAGTTGGTAAGTTGACGCCTGGATTAAGATATCGTCCAGATAAGGCGCCACTGCTAAGCCCCGCGGCCTTAGAACCGCCAGAAGGGACCCTAGCACCTTTGTGAAAATTCTGGGAGCCGTGGCCAACCCGAAGGGAAGAGCCACAAACTGGTAATGCTTGTCCCTCTTGATTGAAGAAATTAAAAACTAATATTTTATCGCCTCTTTCACTTTACCCTTCCTAGTACTTAGAGTAGGCAAAGAGAATGACTGGGGGGTGGAGCTAAGGGAGGAGCTATATAGACAGCTCTGCTGTGGTGCTCTTTGCCACTTCCTGTAGGGAAGGATAATATCCCACAAGTAAAGGATGAATCTGTGGACTCGTCTTACCTTTATAGAAGAAAACAACTGCGCAACTGAGGCGCGAAAATATGCCCCGCCCATCTCACTTGATGTCTCTTAGCCCAAATGAACCGCACCAGAGCGGTCTAAAACTAGCCATGTGGGTTCATAAACCCAAAAAGTAAGCCATGTGTACCCTTCTCAATAAACAAGAAAAACGTTCCTCATAAAAACGTTATCAGCACTCCCTGTAATGTAAACGTTTGCCCACAAACATTCAAAACTCAGTGTCAACCATTTTTTCTTAGCCCATATATGCAAGCTCAGTAATGCCCCTCTAAATATTTTAGGATTACTGCTTACCCTTTCCCTCATGGGGATACTGTCAGCCAAATCTGAAATACCACAGTCTCTCCAGAAAAAAAAATGACTGAACATACCTCACTGCTTATAGCATGAAAAACGTTTCTCACACTGAAGTTTCTTAAAGGGACATTAAACACTTTGAGATGGTAATATAAAATGATAAATTGTATATAATTAAACAACTCTGCAATATACTTTCATTATTTATTTTGTCCTCTTTGCCTGTAATTCCATTCTGAAATTGTGAGCTTTTCAGTTCCTGTTAGAAATGGAAGTGCAGAACACTGTTAAATCCAGCACAACCATTGGCTGCACACTCTAGTGACCTATGTATAACTGTCCCTAATTGGCAGAGAAGGTAACACAGGTTACAACATGGCCGCTCCCAGTGTTTTATAGACACTAAAACTTTACGCTTATTTTGTCACTTTTTAAACAACTAATGAAACTTTAAAAAAAACATCTACATGTTAGTCATGGACTAATCTTTTCTTTGAATGCATCATTCTATCTAGCATGTATTCAGTGTTTAATGTCCCTTTAAGTACTCCTCAGTCATTCTGTGGGAACTGCTCTGAATCTTAGTGACAACTGCTAAGATCATCAGCCTCCAAGCAGAGGTCTTCATCCATCTGCTGCCTGATGGAAAATAGTACACACCGGTAACATTTAAAATAAAAAACTCTTGCTTGAAGAAAATAAAAACTAACATTTTATCACCTCTTTCACTTTACCCTTCCTAGTACTTAGAGTAAGCAAAGAGAATGACTGGGAGGTGGAGTCAAGGGAGGAGCTATATAGACAGCTCTGCTGTGGTGCTCTTTGCCACTTCCTGTTAGCAGGAGGATAATATCCCACAAGTAAAGGATGAATCCGTGGATTTGTCGTATCTTATAGAAGAAAAGGAGAAACTAAAAGGTACAGAGGTGACTGAAGTTTTAAAGCAAAAAATATAATCTGTCTTAAAATGACAGGGTGGGCCGTGGACTCGTTGTATCATAGAAGAAATCAATTTATCAGGTAAGCATAAATTTACTTTTCTTCTATAAGATACGACAAGTCCACGGATTCATCCTTTACTTGTGGGATACAATACCAAAGCTAGAGGACACGGATGAACGGGAGGGACAAGACAGATGCCTAAACAGAAGGCACCACTGCTTGAAGAACTTTTCTCCCAAAAATAGCCTCCGAAGAAGCAAATGATCAAATTTGTAAAATTTGTAAAAGGTATGAAGGGAAGACCAAGTCGCAGCCTTACAAATCTGTTCAACAGAAGCATCGTTTTTAAAAGCCCAAGTGGAAGCCACCGCTCTAGTAGAGTGAGCTGCAATCATTTCAGGAGGCTGCTGTCCAGCATTCTCGTATGCCAACCGGATTATGATTTTCAGCCAAAAAGAAAGAGGTAGCCGTAGCTTTTTGACCTCTACGTTTTCCAGAATAGACAACAAACAGAGAATGTTTGACGGAAATCTTTGGTCGCTTGCAAGTAAAACTTTAAAGCACGAACCACGTCCACGTTGTGTAACAGACGCTCCTTCTTAGAAGAAGGGTTAGGACACAGAGAAGGAACAACAATTTCCTGATTAATATTCTTATTAGTAACAACCTTAGGAAGAAATCAAGATAAGGCGACTCGCATTGCAATGCAGATAGTACAGAAACTCTTCGAGCCGAAGATATAGCAACCAAAAACAGAACTTTCCAAGATAGAAGCTTAATACCTATGGAATGCATAGGTTCAAATGGAACCCCTTGAAGAACTTTAAGAACTAAATTCAAACTCCATGGCGGAGCAATAGGTTTAAACACAGGCTTGATTCTAACCAAAGCCTGACAAAACGACTGAACGTCTGGAACATCTGCCAGATGCTTGTGCAGTAAAATTGATAAAGCAGATATCTGTCCCTTTAAGGAACAAGCTGATAACCCCTTCTCCAATCCTTCTTGGAGAAAGGACAAAATCCTAGGAATCCTGATCTTACTCCATGAGTAGCCTTTGGATTTGCACCAATAAAGATATTTACGCCATATCTTATGGTAAATTTTCCTAGTCACAGGCTTTCGAGCCTGAATCAAGGTATCTATGACCGACTCAGAGAATCCCC
The DNA here is from genome assembly GCF_027579735.1 of Bombina bombina. Classification (NCBI taxonomy): domain Eukaryota; kingdom Metazoa; phylum Chordata; class Amphibia; order Anura; family Bombinatoridae; genus Bombina; species Bombina bombina. The sequence goes on along the minus strand of NC_069505.1, from coordinate 574,522,443 downwards.
GCTTAGATAAAATCAAGAGTTCAATCTCCAGGCAGTCAGCCGCAGAGAAACTAGATTTGGATGCTGGAACGGACCTTGAATGAGAAGGTCCTGTCTCAGTGGCAGTTTCCACGGTGGCAGAAATGACATTTCCACCAGGTCTGCATACCAAGTCCTGCGTGGCCACGCAGGTGCTATCAAAATTACCGGAGCCCTCTCCTGTTTGATTCTGGCAATCAGACGAGGAAGGAGAGGAAAAGGAGGAAACACATAAGCCAGGTTGAACGACCAAGGTACTGCTAGAGCATCTATCAGTACTGCTTGGGGATCCCTTGATCTGGACCCGTAACAAGGAAGTTTGGCATTCTGAGGAGATGCCATCAGATCCAATTCTGGTGTGCCCCATTGACGAATCAATTGTGCAAACAGTGTAAACACCTCCGGATGGAGCTCCCACTCCCCTGGATGCAAAGTCTGACGACTTAGAAAATCCGCTTCCCAGTTCTCCACTCCTGGGATATAGATTGCTGATAGATGGCAAGAGTGAGTCTCTGCCCATCAAATTATTTTGGAAACCTCTATCATCGCTAGAGAACTCTTTGTTCCCCCTTGATGATTGATATATGCTACAGTCGCAAAACGAAAAACAATCCATCAGCCCATCTACTTGCGGTGAGAGGAAAGGGCGCTATGTGATATGTTTGCTGTATATTCACAGTGCATCTCCAATATGAAAGAGTTACCCTCCTATAGATCATGCAGTCTTTGTAACATATGGTATTTACACTTTCGATTGCTACAGTATCTCTGACTCCGAAGTACCTATTTTCACAATGTGTCCGCCACTTTCTCCTGAGATTATTCCCAGCGTCTCACCCGCTCTGCTCACAGCTTGCCGCTTCCATAAACAGCCTCCATGCTGGAGCTGTGCCGTAAACCTTATAATCCAAACACCATGAGCCCTATGAGTGTCCTTGATGAAGGTAGGTAAATTAGGCAAAAAAAGATACCCAGATCGGCTCCAATGGTAAGATAAAAGGATACTTTATTTCTTCACATCAAATTAAAAAATGTGTTAAACAAACCACTGACGAGTGTATCGCCATATGTAAAAGCAAAAAGCTACAACCTCGGCCCTGTCAGTGGTTTGTTTAACAGATTTTTTTAATTTGATGTGAAGAAATAAAGTATCCTTTTATCTTACCATTGGAGCCGGTCTGGGTATCATTTTTTGCCTAATATGCTACAGTTGTGATATTGTCCGACTGGAATCTTATGAATTTGGCTGAAGCGCGTTGAATATCGCTCTCAGTTCTAGAATATTTATTGGAAGGAGAGCCTCCTCCTGAGTCCACACACCCTGTTGCCTTTAGGGAATTCCAGACTGCACCCCAGCCCAATAGGCTGGCGTCCGTCATCACTATGACCCATGCTGGCCTGCGGAAACACATTCCCTGGGACAGATGATCCTGTGACAACCACCAAAGAAGAGAGTCTCTGGTCTCTTGATCCAGATTTATCTGAAGAGATAAATTGGCATAGCCCCATTCCACTGTCTGAGCATGCATAGTTGCAGTGGTCTAAGATGCAAGCGAGCAAATGGAACTATGTCCATTGCCGCTACCATTAGTCCAATTATCTCCATACACTGAGCCACTGACGGCCGAGGAATGGAATTAAGTGCTCGGCAGGTGGTTAAGATCTTTGATTTTCTGACCTCCGTCAGAAAAATTTTCATGTCTACCGAGTCTATCAGAGTTCCCAGGAATGGAATTCTTGTGAGAGGGACAATTGAACTCTTCTTTATGTTCACCTTCCACCCGTCAAAGCCAACACGATGTCCGTGTGAGATTTGGCTAGTTGGTCACCTGGACGCCTGAATCAAGATATCATCCAGATAGGGCGCCACTGCTATGCCCCGCGGCCTTAGAACCGCCAGAAGGGACCCTAGCACCTTTGTGAAAATTCTGGGAGCTGTGGCCAACCCGAAAGGAAGAGCCACAAACTGGTAATGCTTGTCCAGGAAAGCGAACCTGAGGAACTGGTGAAGATCTTTGTGGATAGGAATGAAGATATGCATCCTTCAAATCCACGGTGGTTATATATTGACCCTCCTGGATCATTGGTAAAATTGTCCGAATGGTCTCCATCTTGAAGGATGGGACTCTGAGAAATTTAAGATCTTGAGATCTAAAATCGGTCTGTAGGTTCCCTCTTTTTTGGGAGCCACAAACAGATTGGAGTAAAACCCCTGCCCCTGTTCTGCTTTTGGAACAGGGCAGATTACCCCCATAGTATATAGGTCTTCTACACAGCGTAAGAACACCTCTCTTTTTGTCTGGTTTACAGACAACCGTGAAAGATGAAATCTCCCCTTTGGAGGAGAATCTTTGAATCCTAGAAGATACCCCTGGGTCACAATTTCTAATGCCCAGGAATCCTGAACGTCTCTTGCCCAAGCCTGAGCGAAGAGAGAAAGTCTGCCCCCCACTAGATCCGGTCCCAGATCGGGGGCTGCCCCTTCATGCTGTCTTGGTAGCAGCAGCGGGCTTCTTGGCCTGTTTACCTTTATTCCAGGTCTGGTTAGGTCTCCAGACAGACTTGGACTGAGCAAAATTCCCCTCCTGCTTTGTGGCAGGGGAGGAGGTAGCGGGACCACCTTTGAAGTTTCGAAAAGGAACGAAAATTATTCTGTTTTGCCCTCATTCTATTTGTCTTATCCCGAGGAAGAGCATGGCCTTTTCCTCCAGTGATGTCAGAAATGATCTCCTTCAGTTCAGGCCCGAATAGGGTCTTACCCTTGAAAGGAATAGCTAATAGCTTAGATTTTGATGACACATCAGCAGACCAGGACTTAAGCCATAACGCTCTACGCGCCAAAATGGCAAAACCTGAATTCTTTGCCGCTAATCTAGCCAGTTGAATAGCAGCATCTGTAATAAAAGAATTAGCTAGCTTGAGAGCCTTAATTTTATCTAAAATCTCATCCAATGGGGTCTCAACCTTAAGAGCCTCCTCAAGAGCCTCGAACCAAAAAGCAGCTGCAGTAGTTACAGGAACAATGCACGCTATAGGTTGCAGAAGAAAACCCTGATGAATAAATATTTTCTTTAGAAGATCCTCTAATTTTTTATCCATAAGATCTTTGAAAGCACAACTGTCCTCAATAGGTATAGTTGTACGCTTAGCTAGGGTAGAAACAGCTCCCTCCACCTTAGGGACCGTCTGCCAAAAATCCCGAATGGTGTCTGATATGGGAAACATTTTCTTAAAAGTAGGAGGGGGAGAGAACGGAATGCCTGGTCTATCCGATTCCTTAGTAACAATGTCCGAAATCCTCTTAGGGACCGGAAAAACATTAGTGTAAGAAGGAACCTCTAGATATCTATCCATTTTACACAATTTCTCTGGAGGAATTACAATAGGGTCCAGTGCCTAAAACCTCCCTGAGTAACAAGCGGAGGTGTTCAAGCTTAAACTTAAAAGCCGTTATATCTGAGTCTGTTTGAGGGAACATCTTTCCTGAATCAGAAAGCTCTCCCTCAGACAGCAATTCCCCTACCCCCAATTCAGAGCATTGTGAGGGTACATCGGAGATGGCTAATAAAGCGTCAGAGGGCTCAGCATTTACTCTCATACCGGACCTACTGCGCTTCCCCTGCAAACCAGGCAGTTTAGATAATACCTCTGTGAGGGTAGTAGACATAACTGCGGCCATATCTTGCAGGGTGAAAGAATTAGACGCACTAGAAGTACTTGGCGTCGCTTGTGCGGGCGTTAAAGGTTGTGACACTTGGGGAGAAGTAGATGGCAAAACCTGATTCTCTTCTGACTGAGAATCATCCTGCAACATACTTTTATCAGCTAAAATATGTTCTTTGCAATGTAAGGCCCTTTCAGTACATGAGGGACACATTTTAAGTGGGGGCTTCCACAATGGCATCTAAACACATGGAACATTGGCTTTCCTCAATGTCAGACATGTTAAACAGGCTAGTAATGACCACAAACGGGCTTGAAAACACTTTATTTAGTGAAAAAATAACAATCTTAAAAAACGGTACTGCGCCTTTAAGAGAAAAAAAGCATACAATTTTTCCAAAACTGCTTAAAAACAATAAAATTGTCCCAATTTTATGGTAGAAGCATCCCAATTCTGCAGCTAAGTTTGCCCCACAAGGAAAGGAATACTTAACCCTTACAGGAAAAAACGGAAAAATACAAAACGTTTATTTCAATAAAAAGCACCCCCTGCACCTCGCCACAGCCCTGCTGTGGTGCCTACCTGCCCTCAGGGGTCTGTAAAACCGGGTTAAACCTTCGTTTTGGCCCAATACAGCTCACAAAGGCCCACCGGATCTGGAGCTTGCTGCTTGCTTGAGAAAAACTGCGCAACTGAGGCGCGAAAATAGGCCCCGCCCATCTCACTCGATGTCTTACAGCCCAAATTAAGCACACCAGAGCGGTCTAAAAACCTAGCCATGTGGGTTCATAAACCCAGAAATGAAGCCATGTGTACCCTTCTTAAATAAAGCATAAAAACGTCTCTCCTTTAAAAACGTTATCTGCACTCCCAAACATGTAAACGTTTGCCCACAAACATTCAAACATCAGTGTCAACTATTTTTATATAGCCCATATATGCAAGCTCAGTAATATCCCTCTTTATACTTTAGGATTACTGCTAACCCTCTCCCTTCATGGGGATACTGTCAGCCAATGCTGAAATAACACAGTCTCTCCAGAAAAAAATGACTGAACATACCTCACTGCTTATAGCATGAAAAACGTTCCTCACACTGATGTTTCTTAAGTACTCCTCAGCCATTCTGTGGGAACTGCACTGGATCTTAGTAACAACTGCTAAGATCATCAGCCTCCAGGCAGAAGTCTTCATCCATCTGCTGCCTGAGGGAAAATAGTACACACCGGTACCTCTTCCTATCACTAACACAGGCAAAGAGAATGACTGGAGTGGGAGGGAAGGGAGGAGCTATATATACCGCTCTGCTGGGGTGCTCTTTGCCTCCTCCTGTTGACCAGGAAGCGATATCCCATAAGGATGAAATCCGTGGACTCATCGTATCTTGTAAAAGAAAAGGGTCTTCCCAGTCCCAGTACCAAGCACCAAATACTGTCCAAATACTACTCCTGACCAAGGAGAGTCATATGTCAGATTAAGTGTTTTTCTATTATAACACATAAATCTGTTTTTTTTTTTTTTTTTTTTTAAAGGCAATGGTGTGCTAGCTCCTTCCTGGGACCCACCAGAAATAAATAAGTAGCACTTACCTTTATATCTACCTGACAGCTAGGTAGATCACAAGTTTAAGAGGTCCTCTCCCTCCCATTGACCTGTGGAAAAAAACAATTTATGTAAGAACTTACCTGATAAATTAATTTCTTTCATATTAGCAAGAGTCCATGAGCTAGTGACGTATGGGATATACATTCCTACCAGGAGGGGCAAAGTTTCCCAAACCTCAAAATGCCTATAAATACACCCCTCACCACACCCACAAATCAGTTTAACGAATAACCAAGAAGTGGGGTGATAAGAAAAAAGTGCAAAGCATAAATATAAGGAATTGGAATAATTGTGCTTTATACAAAAAAATCATAACCACCACAAAAAAGGGTAGGCCTCATGGACTCTTGCTAATATGAAAGAAATGAATTTATCAGGTAAGTTCTTACATAAATTGTTTTCTTTCATGTAATTAGCAAGAGTCCATGAGCTAGTGACGTATGGGATAATGACTACCCAAGATGTGGATCTTCCACGCAAGAGTCACTAGAGAGGGAGGGATAAAATAAAGACAGCCAATTCCGCTGAAAAAATCCACACCCAAAAATAAAGTTTAAATCTTATAAAGAAAAAAACTGAAAATATAAGCAGAAGATTCAAACTGAAACAGCTGCCTGAAGTACTTTTCTACCAAAAACAGCTTCAGAAGAAGAAAACACATCAACATGGTAGAATTTAGTAAAAGTATGCAAAGAAGACCAAGTTGCTGCTTTGCAAATCTGATCAACCGAAGCTTCATTCCTAAACGCCCAGGAAGTAGAAACTGACCTAGTAGAATGAGCTGTAATCCTTTGAGGCGGAGTTTTACCCGACTCGACATAAGCATGATGAATTAAAGATTTCAACCAAGCACACACGTACAGCGCTGGGGTGTTTGGGATCTGAAAATAATCTCCCAGCTATATCCCTCGGACACTTTGGTGGGCCCGAGCAATATAGGATCTGTCATTCCAAACCCCCCTATATGGCTTAAATTCGAGTACTCTAGACTATACGCCTTCCTGGTCTCTTGGGGATTCCCTAAAGGCCCTAATAGACCTCTGACTGCCTGGGAGAAATTGTGGCAACTCCCTGTCAGGACCCCTAAACTTATCTCATTCCACTATAGCCTATTACATTCGTCCGCAAACAGGGACAGACCTTGGCAACTTAGAGCATGGGAGGGAGACTTGTCCAGACCAATCACTGACAAAGATCTACACATGGCTATGACACTAACTAAGAAGACAGTGCACTGTGCGAACACTCTAGAATCATATATGAAACTGTTTCTGAAATGGTACTACACCCCCTCTAGACTCTCACAGATGTTTCCTGCAACTTCCCCTCTCTGTTGGAGAGACTGCGAATCAAGAGGGTCCGATATTCATATATGGTGGGAATGTCCTAAATTAAAACATCTGTGGACGCAGGTGTCCTCCCTCTGCTCTAACCTTGGGCTGAATAGATCACTTACCCCTGATATGGCTTTGCTGCATGTATTCCCGAGACACATTCAGGCTCCCCTGTCTAAATTGTTAATTTTTGTTCTCGCTGCCACTAAGTTGGCGATAGCGAGAGCTTGGAAACAGACACAACCCCCGGACATTGCAGCTATTATCTCCATAATACAGACATATGCCAAAATGGAACAGAGTTTCTACCTCAATATAGATAAAGAAGATCTCTACTGGCAGATCTGGGAACCTTGGTTCTATTACCAGGAAAATTATAGGCAGGCGGATAGACCTTGACTCTTGTAACAAACCCACCCGCCTACTCTCTTTCATCTGCAATCACTGATCTATGCTTTCACATCTCCTTCCTCCATTCCCCTAACCCCCACCCCCTCTCCCTACACTGTGCAACCTATTTCCCCTACCCCTGCTCCTATTTTCTGCTGTCTCTACTTCTTGTGGGGCGATTTGCCCCGCCTGGAGGTGCGCGCTGGAATTGATCTGTCGGATCACTGAGAGAAGTAAGATAATGATTTTCATTAGACTGACTTGCTGTAATTATCATAATGCTGAGTTAATACCTATAATTATTATCTCCTGCCAATCATCATAATTAAGGTCGGTCAAACTGTAATGTCCCTTTTTCTATGTTTGTGTACACTGAAAAACCCTTGCGGGTATATGATATGACCTGTGTTTGCCTATGATGACATTCTCACCGTGATTCCAGAAAGACCTATGTATATGCAAGAAACTGTATAACATGTTGTTGTTATTCACAAGTTAATCCTAAAATAAAAATTCTTTTTGAAAAAAAAAAAAAAATAATATGCACAAAAAAAAAGATTTCAACCAAGATGCCAAAGAAATGGCAGAGGCCTTCTGACCTTTCCTAGAACCGGAAAAGATAACAAATAGACTAGAAGTCTTTCGGAAATTCTTAGTAGCTTCAACATAATATTTCAAAGCTCTAACTACATCCAAAGAATGCAATGATTTCTCCTTAGAATTCTTAGGATTAGGACATAATGAAGGAACCACAATTTCTCTACTAATGTTGTTAGAATTCACAACCTTAGGTAAAAATTTAAAAGAAGTTCGCAACACCGCCTTATCCTGATGAAAAATCAAAAAAGGAGACTCACAAGAAAGAGCAGATAGTTCAGAAACTCTTCTGGCAGAAGAGATGGCCAAAAGGAACAAAACTTTCCAAGAAAGTAATTTAATGTCCAATGAATGCATAGGTTCAAACGGAGGAGCTTGAAGAGCCCCCAGAACCAAATTCAAACTCCAAGGAGGAGAAATTGACTTAATGACAGGTTTTATACGAACCAAAGCTTGTACAAAACAATGAATATCAGGAAGATTAGCAATCTTTCTGTGAAAAAGAACAGAAAGAGCAGAGATTTGTCCTTTCAAGGAACTTGCAGACAAACCTTTATCCAAACCATCCTGAAGAAACTGTAAAATTCTCGGAATTCTAAAAGAATGCCAGGAAAAATGATGAGAAAGACACCAAGAAATATAAGTCTTCCAGACTCTATAATATATCTCCCTAGATACGGATTTACGAGCCTGTAACATAGTATTAATCACAGAGTCAGAGAAACCTCTTTGACTAAGAATCAAGCGTTCAATCTCCATACCTTTAAATTTAAGGATTTGAGATCCTGATGGAAAAAAGGACCTTGTGACAGAAGGTCTGGTCTTAACGGAAGAGTCCATGGTTGGCAAGAGGCCATCCGGACAAGATCCGCATACCAAAACCTGTGAGGCCATGCTGGAGCCACCAGCAGAACAAACGAGCATTCCTTCAGAATCTTGGAGATTACTCTTGGAAGAAGTACTAGAGGCGGAAAGATATAGGCAGGATGATACTTCCAAGGAAGTGATAATGCATCCACTGCCTCTGCCTGAGGATCCCGGGATCTGGACACCTACCTGGGAAGTTTCTTGTTTAGATGAGAAGCCATCAGATCTATTTCTGGAAGACCCCACATTTGAACAATCTGAAGAAATACCTCTGGGTGAAGAGACCATTCGCCCGGATGTAATGTTTGGCGGCTGAGATAATCCGCTTCCCAATTGTCTATACCTGGGATATGAACCGCAGAAACTAGACAGGAGCTGGATTCCGCCCATACCAGAATTCGAGATACTTCTTTCATAGCCAGAGGACTGTGAGTCCCTCCTTGATGATTGATGTATGCCACAGTTGTAACATTGTCTGAAAACAAATGAACGATTCTCTCTTTAGAAGAGGCCAAGACTGAAGAGCTCTGAAAATTGCACGGAGTTCCAAAATATTGATCGGTAATCTCACCTCCTGAGATTCCCAAACCCCTTGTGCTGTCAGAGACCCCCAAACAGCTCCCCAACCTGTCAGACTTGCATCTGTTGAAATTACAGTCCAGGTCGGAAGAACAAAAGAAGCCCCCTGAACTAAACGATGGTGATCTGTCCACCACATCAGAGAGTGTCGTACAATCGGTTTTAAAGATATTAATTGAGATATCTTTGTGTAATCCCTGCACCACTGGTTCAGCATACAGAGCTGAAGAGGTCGCATGTGAAAACGAGCAAAGGGGATCGCGTCCGATGCTGCAGTCATAAGACCTAGAATTTCCATGCATAAAGCTACCGAAGGGAATGATTGTGACTGAAGGTTTCGACAAGCTGAAATCAATTTTAGACGTCTCTTGTCTGTCAAAGACAGAGTCATGGACACTGAATCTATCTGGAAACCTAAAAAGGTTACCCTTGTCTGAGGAATCAATGAACTTTTTGGTAAATTGATCCTCCAACCATGATCTTGAAGAAACAACACAAGTCGATTCGTATGAGATTCTGCTAAATGTGAAGACTGAGCAAGTACCAAGATATCGTCCAAATAAGGAAATACCACAATACCCTGTTCTCTGATTACAGACAGAAGGGCACAGAGAACCTTTGTAAAAATTATTGGAGCTGTAGCTAGGCCAAACGGTAGAGCCACAAACTGGTAATGCTTGTCTAGGAAAGAGAATCTCAGAAACTGATAGTGATCTGGATGAATCGGAATATGCAGATATGCATTCTGTAAATCTATTGTAGACATATAATGCTCTTGCTGAACAAAAGGCAGGATAGTCCTTACAGTTACCATTTTGAATGTTGGTATCCTTACATAACGATTCAATATTTTTATATCCAGAACTGGTCTGAAGGAATTCTCCTTCTTTGGTACAATGAAGAGATTTGAATAAAACCCCAGCCCCTGTTCCAGAACTGGAACTGGCATAATTACTCCAGCCAACTCTAGATCTGAAACACATTTCAGAAATGCTTGAGCCTTCGCTAGGTTTACAGGGACACGGGAAAGAAAAAAAATCTCTTTGCAGGAGGCCTTATCTTGAAGCCAATTCTGTACCCTTCTGAAACAATGTTCTGAATCCAGAGATTGTGAACGGAATTGAACCACATTTCTTTGAAAAAAACGTAATCTGCCCCCTACCAGCTGAGCTGGAATGAGGGCCGCACCTTCATGTGGACTTGGGAGCTGGCTTTGGTTTTCTAAAAGGCTTGGATTTATTCCAGACTGGAGATGGTTTCCAAACTGATACCGCTCCTGAGGATGAAGGATCAGGCTTTTGTTCCTTGTTGTAACGAAAGGAACGAAAACGATTATTAGACCTAAATTTACCTTTAGATTTTTTATCCTGTGGTAAAAAAGTTCCTTTCCCTCCAGTAACAGTTGAGATAATAGAATCCAACTGAGAACCAAATAATTTATTACCCTGGAAAGAAAGGGAAAGCAGAGTAGACTTAGAAGACATATCAGCATTCCAAGTTAAGCCATAAAGCTCTTCTAGCTAAAATAGCTAGAGACATATACCTGACATCAACTCTAATGATATCAAAGATGGCATCACAAATAAAATTATTAGCATGTTGTAGAAGAATAATAATGCTATGAGAATTATGATCTGTTACTTGTTGCGCTAAAGCTTCTAACCAAAAGGTTGAAGCTGCAGCAACATCCGCCAAAGATATAGCAGGTCTAAGAAGATTACCTGAACACAAGTAAGCTTTTCTTAGAAAGGATTCAATTTTCCTATCTAAAGGATCCTTAAAGGAAGTACCATCTGCCGTAGGAATAGTAGTACGCTTAGCAAGAGTAGAGACAGCCCCATCAACCTTAGGGATTTTGTCCCAAAATTCTAATCTGTCAGATGGCACAGGATATAATTGCTTAAAACTTTAGAAGGAGTAAAAGAATTACCCAAATTATTCCATTCCCTGGAAATTACTTCAGAAATAGCACCAGGGACAGGAAAAACTTCTGGAATAACTACAGGAGATTTAAAAACCTTATCTAAACGTTTAGATTTAGTATCAAGAGGACTAGAATCCTCAATTTCTAATGCAATTAGGACTTCTTTAAGTAAAGAACGAATAAATTCCATTTTAAATAAATATGAAGATTTATCAGCATCAACCTCTGAGACAGAATCCTCTGAATCAGAAGAAACAATATCAGTATCAGAATGATGATGTTCATTTAAAAATTCATCTGAAAAAAGAGAAGTTTTAAAAGACTTTTTACGTTTACTAGAAGGAGGAATAACAGACATAGCCTTCTTAATGGATTTAGAAACAAAATCTCTTATGTTATCAGGAACACTCTGAGTATTAGATGTTGACGGAACAGCAACAGGTAATGTAACAGTACTAAAGGAAATATTATCTGCATTAGCAAGTTTGTCATGACAAACAGTACAAACAACAGCTGGAGGAACAGATACCAAAAGTTTACAGCAGATACACTTAGCTTTGGTAGCTCCAGCACCAGGCAGGGATATTCCAGAAGTATCTTCTGACTCAGCTTCAACGTGGGACATCTTGCAATATGTAATAGAAAAAACAACATATAAAGCAAAATTGATCAAATTCCTTAAATGACAGTTTCAGGAATGGGAAAAAAATGCCATAGAACAAGCTTCTAGCAACCAGAAGCACAAAATAATGAGACTTAAAAAATATGGGCGTCACTATTGTCTCCACATTATTTAAGCGCCAAAAAAGATGCCCACATTATTTGGCGCCTAAATGCTTTTGGCGCCAAAATGACGCCACATCCGGAACGCCGACACCTTTGGCGCAAAAAAACATCAAAAAATGACGCAACTTCCGGCGACACGTATGACGCCGGAAACAGAAAAAAAAATTTGCGCCAAAAAAGTCAGCGCCAAGAATGACGCAATAAAATTAAGCATTTTCAGCCCCCGCGAGCCTAACAGCCCACAGGGAAAAAGTCAAATTTTTAAGGTAAGAAAAAATGATTTATTCATATGCATTATCCCAAATATGAAACTGACTGTCTGAAATAAGGAATGTTGAACATCCTGAGTCAAGGCAAATAAATGTTTGAATACATATATTTAGAACTTTATATAAAAGTGCCCAACCATAGCTTAGAGTGTCACAGAAAATAAGACTTACTTACCCCAGGACACTCATCTACATGTAGTAGAAAGCCAAACCAGTACTGAAACGTGAATCAGTAGAGGAAATGGTATATATAAGAGTATATCGTCGATCTGAAAAGGGAGGTAAGAGATGAATCTCTACGACCGATAACAGAGAACCTATGAAATAGACCCCGTAGAAGGAGATCACTGCATTCAAATAGGCAATACTCTCCTCACATCCCTCTGACATTCACTGCACGCTGAGAGGAAAACCGGGCTCCAACCTGCTGCGGAGCGCATATCAACGTAGAATCTAGCACAAACTTACTTCACCACCTCCATAGGAGGCAAAGTTTGTAAAACTGATTTGTGGGTGTGGTGAGGGGTGTATTTATAGGCATTTTGAGGTTTGGGAAACATTGCCCCTCCTGGTAGGAATGTATATCCCCTACGTCACTAGCTCATGGACTCTTGCTAATTACATGAAAGAAATGAGAAGTTTTAAAAGACTTTTTACGTTTACTAGAAGGAGGAATAACAGACATAGCCTTCTTAATGGATTTAGAAACAAAATCACTTATGTTATCAGGAACACTCTGAGTATTAGATGTTGACGGAACAGCAACAGGTAATGTAACAGTACTAAAGGAAATATTATCTGCATTAACAAGTTTGTCATGACAATCAGTACAAACAACAGCTGGAGGAACAGATACCATACGTTTACAGCAGATACACTTAGCTTTGGTAGATCCAGCACCAGGCAGCGACTTTCCAGAAGTATCTTCTGACTCAGTGTTAACGTGGGACATCTTGCAATATGTAATAGAAAAAACAACATATAAAGCAAAATTGATCAAATTCCTTAAATGACAGTTTCAGGAATGGGAAAAAAATGACAGTAAACAAGCTTCTAGCAACCAGAAGCAATAAATAATGAGACTTAAATAATGTGGAGACAATAGTGACGCCCATATTTTTTTTTTAGCGCCAAAAGAGACGCCCACATTATTTGGCACCTAAATGCTTTTGGCGGCAAAAATGACGCCACATCCGGAACGCCGACACCTTTGGCGCAAAAAACGTCAAAAATTACGCGACACGTATGACGCCGGAAACAGAAAAATTTTTGCGCCAAAAAAGTCCACGCCAAGAATGACGCAATAAAATGAAGCATTTTCAGCCCCCACGAGCCTAACAGCCCACAGGGAAAAAAGTCAAATTTTAAGGTAAAAAAAATTGATTTATTCATATGCATTATCCCAAATATGAAACTGACTGTCTGAAAAAAGGAACGTTGAACATCCTGAGTCAAGGCAAATAAATGTTTGAATACATATATTTAGAACTTTATAAAAAAGTGCCCAACCATAGCTTAGAGTGTCACAGAAAATAAGACTTACTTACCCCAGGACACTCATCTACAAATTGTAGAAAGCCAAACCAGTACTGAAACGAAAATCAGTAGAGGTAATGGTATATATAAGAGTATATCGTCGATCTGAAAAGGGAGGTAAGAGATCAATCTCTACGACCGATAACAGAGAACCTATGAAATAGACCCCGTAGAAGGAGATCATTGAATTCAAATAGGCAATACTCTCCTCACATCCCTCTGACATTCACTGCACGCTGAGAGGAAAACCGGGCTCCAACCTGCTGCGGAGCGCATATCAACGTAGAATCTAGCACAAACTTACTTCACCACCTCCATAGGAGGCAAAGTTTGTAAAACTGATTTGTGGGTGTGGTGAGGGGTGTATTTATAGGCATTTTGAGGTTTGGGAAACTTTGCCCCTCCTGGTAGGAATGTATATCCCATACGTCACTAGCTCATGGACTCTTGCTAATTACATGAAAGAAAAGGCATGCTGAGTAATCTTTTTCCTCAGACTAAGGCATACAGGGCAGCAAATGTATGGGAGGCGCAGTGAGAATAATGTCCCACAAGTTCCCATTGCTTTAAAGCCATCAAAGCCCTACTGAAGAGACTGATATGGACTACGGCTACACCCTAGAACAAAGCAGCACAATCTTGTACTACTTTAAAAATAATAAACTCTTGATTGAAGAATCTAAAACTAACAGCTCACTTTGCCACTTCCTATCACTAACGCAGGCAAGAGAATGACTGGGTTGGGAGGGAAGGGAGGAGCTATTTAACAGCTCTGCTGTGGTGCTCTTTGTGTCTTCCTGTTGACCAGGAGGTGAATATCCCATTAGTAATTGAGATGATCCGTGGACTCATCGTGTCTTAAAAAAGAAAAGACGTTATCACACATCAAAGCTAAGAACTGTGTCTTTATGATTGATTTTATCTTACCATATTCACATTATATGTTTTAAAACATTGTGCATTATTTTTAAAACATTGTGCATTATTTTGAATTTTTTTTTTTTTTGCAATTATTTTGATATTATTATGATATTATTATTAGTTTCAATAGAGAGTGCACAGCTGGTTTTCAGCCAGGAGCTGTGTCCCCTGACTGTTAAACACACACACCACAATCCGGCCTTCATAGTGACCCATTAAGCTTTGCTTTATGCAAATATTTGTCACTTGCTATTGAAGCAAATCCCTACTGACAGATATACAAAAGGCTGTGTTTGATTTCATTAACATAGCTGCCTTGTATCACAAACTGTGCTATGGTGAGCTTAGGCTGCACAGTGACAAAAGGAAGCAAATAAATAGATATGAGTTATTAAAAAAAATGAAGTTTATTATTATTTTAATGATGAGAGGCTATGTGCTATACAAATCTAGGAAGGGGTTAAAATGAAAGACGCTGCTATAAGAGCTTTTGAAAAGAAGTCAATGATCGGTACGTCTCTGGATGAACAGTGGTTAACAATAATAAAATGTACATGGTCTCTGGAGAGAAAGGTAATAATCACATGATGCTGTGAAATGTCACTTGAAGGGCTAATGAAATAATGCTCTGCATAATCTTACATGAAAGGAGATTGGATCAACACTTTGCAGGCTCCTCCCATGAGGAAGGGGGAAGTTTTTTTGTGGTTTTTTTTTTTAACACACTGCAACATCCTCTGTTGAAGGAGCAAATTACCAAATGATCAGCCAGGATCTCTTTAACAGGGAGAAGAGGCTAATGGCACAATGCTCGTCAGGCTCCTCTCTGAAGTGTGAGGGTTTATTCAGTAACATTCGGAAAAGGTTTGTTCTGTGGAAGAGCAACGTTCCACAATAGCCACTTTTGAAGAGGCTAAATGTGCTCTGCAGGGCCAAATCTGGCAGAAGTTCATGAAGCAATACGATAGGGGGGTGGGAGGTCACACTGGTTGAGGGGGAGGTGCCGGTACAGACGCAGACTCTGGCACTTCCAATCGGGCAAGGCGGCTCTGCTCCAGTGCGATTGCCTCAGCTGAGTGCTTGCATCTCTCCGAGCCACACTGACATGTAAAATATCTGCTTTTAATGTCCCAGAAACGGTCACCGTAATCAAACCTGAGAGTGCAAAAGGGGAAATAAAAACAAATTAAAAAAGAACAAACACGAAGATGGATGAGAAAATTGTGCTAGAACCTACTTGAAGAAAAGCTACCAATTAAAAGACTTAGATTCATTTTTCTTCAGAGCACTATCTTCGCTTCCTCCTTGTTACAAAGGGGGGACTGGGGGAGTATGGGTAGTGGGAGGGATATTTAAGCTCTTGCTGGGGTGTAATTAATGGAATCGTGGACAAAAAGGAAAACATGAAAAGAAGAAAAAAAAGAAGAAAAAAAAGAAAAATCCCACTAAAGAGAAAAAAGCAAGAAGAAAAAAAAATCTAAGTTTATAGTTTGAGTTTTCACAGAGGTGTAGGAAAGTTAAAAGAGCAGCAAATACTTTGATATTTTTATAGTAAATATTTACTTGTATTTAGTGAAACAAGTTTGCTTTATATTTTCATTATTTATTTTGACCACATTTCATGTAATTTTAGCTCTGAAAATTGGGGATTTTCTATTTCTTCAAACTTGAAATGCACCTGCTTACTTCTAAATGCTAATCCCTAATTTTTCTTTCTCCCAGAACATCTTGAAAACAATGTACTTTATATTAACATTATGACAGTGGCTAGCCTTGTTGTCTGCAGACTCAAGATGGGATTGGCTCCTCCAAATAAGGCAAATGGTGGGTGGAGTTTTGCTGTAGGAAATCAATTTCAGTAAAAACTTATGCTTACCTGATAAATGTGTTTCTTTCTTGAAACGGTGAGTTCACAGATCATCTCTAATTACTATTGGGAATATCACTCCTGGCCGGCAGGAGGAGACAAAGAGCACCACAGCAAAGCTGCCAAATATCACCTCCCCTCCCTCAAACCCCAGTCATTCGACCAAAGGAAAAGGAGAGAAAGGAAGTAACAAGGTGCAGAGGTGCCTGAGGTTTACAAAACAAAAAACTGTGCAATATAAAACAGGGCGGGCCGTGGACTCACTGTGTCAAGAAAGAAATACATTTATCAGGTAAGCATAAATTTTATTTTCTTTCTAATGACACGGTGAGTCCACGGATCATCTAATTACTATTGGGAATCAATACCCAAGCTAGAGGACATAGATAATAAGGGAGGGACAAGACAGGGAACCTAAACAGAACGCACCACTGCTTGAAGAACCTTTCTGCCAAAAGAAGCCTCAGCCGAGGTAAAAGTATCAAATTTATAGAATTTAGAAAAAGTGTGTAGAGAGGACCAAGTTGCAGCCTTGCAAATCTGTTCCACAGAAGCTTCATTTTTGAATGCCCAGGAAGAGGAAACAGCCCTCGTGGAATGAGCCGTGATTTTCTCAGGGGGTTGTTGTCCAGCGGTTTCATAGGCCAAGCGAATTATACTCCTCAGCCACAGAGAAAGAGACGTAGCAGTAGCTTTCTGACCCTTGCATTTCCCAGAGAAAAGTACAAACAAGGAAGAGGACTGGCGAAAATTCTTAGTCGCCTGCAAATAGTACTTCAATGCACGTACCACATCCAGATTGTGCAGTAAATGCTCCTTATGAGATGAAGGGTTAGGACACAAGGAATGAACAACGATTTCCTGGTTAATATTTGTATCTGAAATCACTTTCGGAAGGAAACCTAACTTAGTACGCAGAACTACCTTATCCAAATGAAAAAACAAGGTAAGGGGATTACCACTGCAAGGTTGAGAGTTCAGAAACTCTTCAAGAAGAAGAAACAAAACATTCCAAGATAACATCTTAATGTCTAAAGAATGCATAGGCTCAAATGGAGCCTGCTGAAGAACTTTAAGAACAAGGTTAAGACTCCACTAACATATTTGAACACAGGCTTGATTCTGACCAAGGCCTGACAGAAGGACTGCACATCCGGTACGTCTGTCAGATGCTTATGCAACAATATAAGGCAGAAATTTGACCCTTCAAAGTACTAGCTGATAATCCCTTCTCCAGACACTCCTGGAGAAAGGACAAAATCCTAGGAGTTCGAACTCTACTCCAAGAGTAGCCTTTGGATTCACACCAATACAAATATTTACGCCATATCTTATAGTAAATTTTTCTAGTAACAGGCTTACGAGCCTGAATCATGGGCTCAATGACCGACTCAGAAAACCCACGCTTATATAAAATTAAGCGCTTAATCTCCAAGCAGTCAGCTTCAGAGAAACGAGACTTGGATGAAGGAAGGGGCCATGCCGATGCAATGAGGATCACTGATGCCCTCTCCTGCTTGATTCGAGCAATGACCCGAGGGAGGAGAGCGAACGGAGGAAACAGGTATGCCAGACTGAAAATCCAAGGAACCGCCAGAGCATCTATCAGTACAGCCTGAGGATCCCTTGACCTCGACCCGTACCCTCGGGAGCTTGGCATTCTGTTGAGATGCCATGAGATCAAGCTCCAGCTGTCCCCCCATTTGAGAATAAAGTTGGAAAACACCTCCGTATGGAGTTGCCACTCCCCCGGGTGAAAGGTCTGTCTGCTCAGAAAATCCACTTCCAAGTTGTCCACCCCTGGAATGTGGATTGCAGAGACGGCAGTTGTGGGTCTCTGCCCACTGAATAATCTTGGTTACTTCTGTCATAGCCAAGGAACTCAGAGTTACTCCCTGATGGTTGCTGTAAGCCACTGAAGTTATGTTGTCCGACTGGAACCTGATAAACCGGGCAGAAGTTAACTGAGGCCAGGCCAGAAGAGCATTGACGATTGCCCTCAGTTCTAGGATGTTTATGGGGAGAACTGACTCCTCCCGAGTCCATATCACCCGAGTCTTTAGCGAGCCCCAGACTGCTCCCCATCCCAGCAGGCTGGCATCCGTGGAATCTCTTGTCGCCTGATCCAGTTCTACTCACGAAGACAGATCCGGATAATCTCTGTTCCATTGACTGAGCATGCATAAATGCAGAGGTCTAAGATGGAACCGAGCAAACGGAATGATGTCCATGGCAGACACCATCAGACCAATTACCTCCATACATTGGGCCACTGACGGCCGAGGAGAGGACTGAAGATCTTTGTTTTTCTGACCTCTGTCAGAAAATGTTTCATTGATAGAGAATCTATTATTGTTCCCAAGAACACCACCCCTGTGGCTGGAATTAAGGAACTCTTTCCCAAATTCACCTTCCATCCGTAAGAGCACAGAAAAGATAACATCTCCGTGTGGGAGCTTGCCTGTTGAAAAGATGGCGCCTGAATGAGAATATCGTCCAAATCCTTTGAGAAAATCCTGAGAGCTGTGGCAAGGCCGAATGGGAGGGACACAAACGTGCAAAAACGCGAACCTTAGAAACTTGTGATGGTCCCTGTGAATGGGAATGTGCAGGTACGCATCCTTTAAATCTACTGTTGTCATGAATTGACCCTCTTGGATTAAGGGAAGAATGGAACGAATCATTTCCATCTTGAAGGAAGGGAAACTTGTTTAGACTCTTGAGGACTAGAATTGGTCTGAAGGGTCCCTCTTTTTTGGGAACCCACGAAAAGATTGGAATAGAATCCCAGGCCCTGTTCCTGCATTGGAACAGGAACTATCACTCCCAGTTTGGATACATCGTGTACACAAAGTAAGAAGGCCTCTCTTTTCATCTGGTCTACAGAGAACCTTGAGAGAAGGGAACCTGCCCCTCGGAGGATAAGCCTTGAATTCCAGTTTGTATACCTGGGACACAATGTCCACTGCCCAGGGATCCGGAACATCCCGAACCCTTGCTTGAAGGAAGAGAGAAAGTCTGCCCCCAACCAGATCCGCTCCCGTACCAGGGGCAGAGCCTTCATGATGATTTTAAATCACTTAACGGGTTTCTTGAATTGCTTTCCCTTGTTCCAAGACTGATTGGGCTTCCAGGAGGACTTGGACTGTTCCTGCTTGGAAGAAGGGGTAAACCCTTAAAGTTTTGAAAGGAACGAAAATTACTCTGACATCCTGTTTGTTCCTCTTATCCTGAGGGAGAAAGTGCCCCTTTCCTCCCGTAATATCTGAAATGATTTCAGCCAAACCCGCCCCAAACAAGGTCTTACCCTTGTAAGGAATTGCCAAGAGCTTAGACTTAGATGACACATCCGCAGACCAGGATTTCAACCATAAGGCTCTACGAGCCAGAACAGCAAAGCCAGAAATCTTTGCCCACGCCGGTGCAATGAGGATCACCAACGCCTTCTCCTGCTTGATTTGAGCAATGATCCGAGGGAGGAGAGCTAAAGGAGGAAACAGGTATGCCAGACTGAAAATCCAAGGAACCGCTAGAGCGGTTCTTCCTTAAGAGAATTAAAATTGGCCCTTACCTCAATGTAAATCTGCCCGGCAGCAGGGCGGTTTGAGAAGGCTTCCTCCCTCACATGGACCTGTGGAAAGAAGAAAGACTGAATAATCTTATTCAGGCTTTCAAGTTAGAGCAGCAATAATTGATTGAGAAGCACATTGGGGATTATATCCCACAAGTTCCCAAATGCTTAAAAGCCACCAGTGCTCTACTGAAGAGACTGACATGAGCTACGGCTATACCCCAGGAAGGAGCAGAACAAACTTGCTTTGCTGAAAATTAAAAAAACATAATTTATGTAAGAACTTACCTGATAAATTCATTTCTTTCATATTAGCAAGAGTCCATGAGCTAGTGACGTATGGGATATACATTCCTACCAGGAGGGGCAAAGTTTCCCAAACCTCAAAATGCCTACAAATACACCCCTCACCACACCCACAAATCAGTTTAACGAATAGCCAAGAAGTGGGGTGATAAGAAAAAAGTGCGAAAGCATAAAAAATAAGGAATTGGAATAATTGTGCTTTATACAAAAAAAATCATAACCACCACAAAAAGGGTGGGCCTCATGGACTCTTGCTAATATGAAAGAAATTAATTTATCAGGTAAGTTCTTACATAAATTATGTTTTCTTTCATATAATTAGCAAGAGTCCATGAGCTAGTGACGTATGGGATAATGACTACCCAAGATGTGGATCTTTCCACGCAAGAGTCACTAGAGAGGGAGGGATAAAATAAAGACAGCCAATTCCGCTGAAAAATAATCCACACCCAAAATAAAGTTTACATTTTATAATGAAAAAAACTGAAAACATAAGCAGAAGATTCAAACTGAAACAGCTGCCTGAAGTACTTTTCTACCAAAAACAGCTTCAGAAGAAGAAAACACATCAAAAAGGTAGAATTTAGTAAAAGTATGCAAAGAAGACCAAGTTGCTGCTTTGCAAATCTGATCAACCGAAGCTTCATTCCTAAATGCCCAGGAAGTAGAAACTGACCTAGTAGAATAAGCTGTAATCCTTTGAGGCGGAGTTTTACCCGACTCGACATAAGCATGACGAATTAAAGATTTCAACCAAGATGCCAAAGAAATGGCAGAGGCCTTCTGACCTTTCCTAGAACCGGAAAAGATAACAAATAGACTAGAAGTCTTTCGGAAATTCTTAGTAGCTTCAACATAATATTTCAAAGCTCTAACTACATCCAAAGAATGCAATGATTTCTCCTTAGAATTCTTAGGATTAGGACATAATGAAGGAACCACAATTTCTCTACTAATGTTGTTGGAATTCACAACCTTAGGTAAAAATTCAAAAGAAGTTCGCAACACCGCCTTATCCTGATGAAAAATCAGAAAAGGAGACTCACAAGAAAGAGCAGATAATTCAGAAACTCTTCTGGCAGAAGAGATGGCCAAAAGGAACAAAACTTTCCAAGAAAGTAATTTAATGTCCAATGAATGCATGGGTTCAAACAGAGGAGCTTGAAGAGCCCCCAGAACCAAATTCAAACTCCAAGGAGGAGAAATTGACTTAATGACAGGTTTTATACAAACCAAAGCTTGTACAAAACAATGAATATCAGGAAGATTAGCAATCTTTCTGTGAAAAAGAACAGAAAGAGCAGAGATTTGTCCTTTCAAGGAACTTGCAGACAAACCTTTCTCCAAACCATCCTGAAGAAACTGTAAAATTCTCGGAATTCTAAAAGAATGCCAGGAAAAATGATGAGAAAGAAACCAAGAAATATAAGTCTTCCAGACTCTATAATATATCTCCCTAGATACAGATTTACGAGCCTGTAACATAGTATTAATCACAGAGTCAGAGAAACCTCTTTGACTAAGAATCAAGCGTTCAATCTCCATACCTTTAAATTTAAGGATTTGAGATCCTGATGGAAAAAAGGACCTTGCGACAGAAGGTCTGGTCTTAACGGAAGAGTCCACGGTTGGCAAGAGGCCATCCGGACAAGATCCGCATACCAAAACCTGTGAGGCCATGCTGGAGCTACCAGCAGAACAAACGAGCATTCCTTCTGAATCTTGGAGATCACTCTTGGAAGAAGAACTAGAGGCGGAAAGATATAAGCAGGATGATACTTCCAAGGAAGTGACAATGCATCCACTGCTTCCGCTTGAGGATCCCTGGATCTGGACAGATACCTGGGAAGTTTCTTGTTTAGATGAGAGGCCATCAGATCTATTTCTGGAAGTCCCCACATTTGGACAATCTGAAGAAATACCTCTGGGTGAAGAGACCATTCGACCGGATGCAACGTTTGGCGACTGAGATAATCCGCTTCCCAATTGTCTATACCTGGGATATGAACCGCAAAAACTAGACAGGAGCTGGATTCCGCCCAAACCAGAATTCGAGATACTTCTTTCATAGCCAGAGGGCTGTGAGTCCCTCCTTGATGATTGATGTATGCCACAGATGTGACATTGTCTGTCTGAAAACAAATGAACGATTCTCTCTTTAGAAGAGGCCAAGACTGAAGAGCTCTGAAAATTGCACGGAGTTCCAAAATATTGATCGGTAATCTCACCTCCTGAGATTCCCAAACCCCTTGTGCCGTCAGAGACCCCCACACAGCTCCCCAACCTGTAAGACTTGCATCTGTTGAGATTACAGTCCAGGTCGGAAGAACAAAAGAAGCCCCCTGAACTAAACGATGGCGATCTGTCCACCACGTCAGAGAGTGTCGTACAATCGGTTTTAAAGATATTAATTGAGATATCTTTGTGTAATCCCTGCACCACTGGTTCAGCATACAGAGCTGAAGAGGTCGCATGTGAAAACAAGCAAAGGGGATCGGGTCCGATGCAGCAGTCATAAGACCTAGAATTTCCATGCATAAGGCTACCGAAGGGAATGATTGTGACTGAAGGTTTCGACAAGCTGATATCAATTTTAGACGTCTCTTGTCTGTCAAAGATAGAGTCATGGACACTGAATCTATCTGGAAACCCAAAAAGGTTACCCTTGTCTGAGGAATCAATGAACTTTTTAGTAAATTGATCCTCCAACCATGATCTTGAAGAAACAACACAAGTCGATTCGTATGAGATTCTGCTAAATGTGAAGACTGAGCAAGTACCAAGATATCGTCCAAATAAGGAAATACCACAATACCCTGTTCTCGGATTACAGACAGAAGGGCACCGAGAACCTTTGTAAAAATTCTTGGAGCTGTTGCTAGGCCAAACGGCAGAGCCACAAACTGGTAATGCTTGTCTAGGAACGAGAATCTCAGAAACTGATAGTGATCTGGATGAATCGGAATATGCAGATATGCATCCTGTAAATCTATTGTAGACATATAGTGCCCTTGCTGAACAAAAGGCAGCATAGTCCTTACAGTTACCATTTTGAATGTTGGTATCCTTACATAACGATTCAATATTTTTAGATCCAGAACTGGTCTGAAGGAATTCTCCTTCTTTGGTACAATGAAGAGATTTGAATAAAACCCCAGCCCCTGTTCCAGAAGTGGAACTGGCATAATTACTCCAGCCAACTCTAGATCTGAAACACATTTCAGAAATGCTTGAGCCTTCGCTGGATTTACTGGGACACGGGAAAGAAAAAATCTCTTTGCAGGAGGCCTTATCTTGAAGCCAATTCTGTACCCTTCTGAAACAATATTCTGAATCCAAAGATTGTGAACGGAATTGATCCAAATTCCTTTGAAAAAACGTAATCTGCCCCCTACCAGCTGAGCTGGAATGAGGGCCGCACCTTCATGTGGACTTAGAAGCTGGCTTTGCTTTTCTAAAAGGCTTGGATTTATTCCAGACTGGAGATGGTTTCCAAACTGATACCGCTCCGGAGGATGAAGGATCAGGCTTTTGTTCCTTGTTGTGACGAAAGGAACGAAAACGATTATTAGACCTAAATTTACCTTTAGATTTTTTATCCTGTGGTAAAAAAGTTCCTTTCCCTCCAGTAACAGTTGAGATAATAGAATCCAACTGAGAACCAAATAATTTATTACCCTGGAAAGAAAGGGAAAGCAGAGTAGACTTAGAAGACATATCAGCATTCCAAGTTTTAAGCCATAAAGCTCTTCTAGCTAAAATAGCTAGAGACATATACCTGACATCAACTCTAATGATATCAAAGATGGCATCACAAATAAAATTATTAGCATGTTGAAGAAGAATAATAATGCTATGAGAATTATGATCTGTTACTTGTTGCGCTAAAGCTTCCAACCAAAAAGTTGAAGCTGCAGCAACATCCGCCAAAGATATAGCAGGTCTAAGAAGATTACCTGAACACAAGTAAGCTTTTCTTAGAAAGGATTCAATTTTCCTATCTAAAGGATCCTTAAAGGAAGTACCATCTGCCGTAGGAATGGTAGTACGCTTAGCAAGAGTAGAGACAGCCCCATCAACCTTAGGGATTTTGTCCCAAAATTCTAATCTGTCAGATGGCACAGGATATAATTGCTTAAAACGTTTAGAAGGAGTAAATGAATTACCCAAATTATTCCATTCCCTGGAAATTACTTCAGAAATAGCACCAGGAACAGGAAAAACTTCTGGAATAACTACAGGAGATTTAAAAACCTTATCTAAACGTTTAGATTTAGTATCAAGAGGACCAGAATCCTCAATTTCTAATGCAATTAGGACTTCTTTAAGTAAAGAACGAATAAATTCCATTTTAAATAAATATGAAGATTTATCAGCATCAACCTCTGAGACAGAATCCTCTGAACCAGAAGAGGCATTATCAGAATCAGAATGATGATGTTCATTTAAAAATTCATCTGAAAAATGAGAAGTTTTAAAAGACTTTTTACGTTTACTAGAAGGAGGAATAACAGACATAGCCTTCTTAATGGATTTAGAAACAAAATCTCTTATGTTATCAGGAACACTCTGAGTATTAGATGTTGATGGAACAGCAACAGGTAATGTAACTTTACTAAAGGAAATATTATCTGCATTAACAAGTTTGTCATGACATTCAATACAAACAACAGCTGGAGGAACAGCTACCAAAAGTTTACAGCAGATACACTTAGCTTTGGTAGCTCCAGCACCAGGCAGCGATTTTCCAGAAGTATCTTCTGACTCAGGTTCAACATGGGACATCTTGCAATATGTAATAGAAAAAACAACATATAAAGCAAAATTGATCAAATTCCTTAAATGACAGTTTCAGGAATGGGAAAAAATGCCAGTGAACAAGCTTCTAGCAACCAGAAGCAATAAAAAATGAGACTTAAATAATGTGGAGACAAAAGTGACGCCCATATTTTTTTAGCGCCAAATAAGACGCCCACATTATTTGGTGCCTAAATGCTTTTGGCGCCAAAAATGACGCCACATCCGGAACGCCGACATTTTTGGCGCAAAAGAACATCAAAAATGACGCAACTTCCGGCGACACGTATGACGCCGGAAACAGAAAAAAAAATTTGCGCCAAAAAAGTCTGCGCCAAGAATGACGCAATAAAATGAAGCATTTTCAGCCCCCGCGAGCCTAACAGCCCACAGGGAAAAAAGTCAAATTTTAAGGTAAGAAAAAAAATTGATTTATTCATATGCATTATCCCAAATATGAAACTGACTGTCTGAAATAAGGAATGTTGAACATCCTGAGTCAAGGCAAATAAATGTTTGAATACATATATTTAGAACTTTATAAAAAAGTGCCCAACCATAGCTTAGAGTGTCACAGAAAATAAGACTTACTTACCCCAGGACACTCATCTACATGTTGTAGAAAGCCAAACCAGTACTGAAACGAAAATCAGCAGAGGTAATGGTAAATATATAAGAGTATATCGTCGATCTGAAAAAGGAGGTAAGAGATGAATCTCTACGACCGATAACAGAGAACCTATGAAATAGACCCCGTAGAAGGAGCGCATATCAACGTAGAATCTAGCACAAACTTACTTCACCACCTCCATAGGAGGCAAAGTTTGTAAAACTGATTTGTGGGTGTGGTGAGGGGTGTATTTGTAGGCATTTTGAGGTTTGGGAAACTTTGCCCCTCCTGGTAAGAATGTATATCCCATACGTCACTAGCTCATGGACTCTTGCTAATTACATGAAAGAAATCTTGATTGAAGAATC
Source organism: Bombina bombina (assembly GCF_027579735.1). NCBI lineage: Eukaryota > Metazoa > Chordata > Amphibia > Anura > Bombinatoridae > Bombina > Bombina bombina. Next base: position 574,496,434 of record NC_069505.1, on the reverse strand, counting down.
TTCTTTCAGACACCTAAACTTTACCACCTCCTTGCTTTTAACGTAGGCAAAGAGAATGACTGGGGTTTGAGGGAGGGTATATTTGACAGCTTTGCTGTGGTGCTCTTTGCCTCCTCCTGCTGGCCAGGAGTGATATTTCCAATAGTAATTAGAGATGATCCGTGGACTCACCGTGTCATTAGAAAATGATGTTAAAAATGTTTTAAAAATGTTTAGACTTGGCCGCTATGTTATTCTATAGCAACACAACAGAAATGTCTTGTTATTACAAGGTGTTTTACTGTCCCTTTAAACAAGAGTGAAACGCGTAAGGGTATGGCAAGAGATAGGGTGTTTGAGGGTATATGTGCATACAAAAAAAAATGGTAGAAAAGATCAAAGGGGTGTAAATGGTTTACAGACAGGAGAGAGAACTATTTACAGGAGACAAAGCCTCTACTTCCTAGTTACATTCTTCTAAGTTCCTGAAGTCCACTCTTACCCTAGTTCTTCTCCTGACCGTATTTCTCTTCCACTGAAGAAAGCGATTCGGGGGAAGCGTAGGTCTTGATGAGACATGAAGACTCGCACTGGGATTAGATTTGGCTCACAGAGGTGGTTAATAAAGCGGCTGATGTTGCCATAGTATCGCGCATCGATACAATAAACTTCTCCATCCTGAGAAGGGGAAAAAAAAAAAAAGAGATAATAAAGCTGTGACTGAAAAGACAATTGTGGAAATAGAATGGGAATACAATTAATGAAATTCTCACCTTGTTATCCAAGTCAAATAGGTAGGAATCGTCTTCTCTTACATCAGCCTCAGCATCTGAGATCAGTTCCCCAACATACCTATTGTGGGGACAAGATGTCAGAAAGACCAGGGTTTAAAGAGATGAAAAAGGGAGGAGACAAGAAAGGGATTCCTTGGGGAATAGTGGTTACGTTGGTTTGTTAAAGAGAAATTAAACCTCAGAATTGTTCTTTCATGATTCAAATAGTGCATACAATTATAAACAACTTTCCAATTTACTTGTATTATTTTTGCTTCATTCTCTTGGTATTCTTTGTTGAAAGAGCAGCAATGCACTACTGGCTGAGCCGATAACAGGTATGTATGTGTGCCCACCAATCAGCAGCTGGCTCCCAGCTCCTAAGCTTACCTAGGTATTCTTTTCCACAAAGGATTCCAAAGAGAACAAAGCAAATTAGATAAGTAAATTGGAAAGTTGTTTAAAATTGTATGCTCTATCTGAATCATGATAGATACAATTTGGGTTTCATGTGCTTTTAAAAGGACCATAAAGGAGACCCGTTACTGAGGGGAACGATAGAGGAAGGCTAAAGACATTCAGAAAACTCACTCGCAGATGAAGGTTCCTTGTGGGATTCCCTGAAGGGCTCTCACGCCCCAGCCCATCTTTGCTGTGCGGTACAACTGGAGTCTGACTCTGGAAGATAAATGAAAGGATTTAAAGATCCAGTAAACAGTAAAATTGCATAATAAACAAATACATAATAGAAAGACAGTGCAGTAACACTTAGTCAGAATTACAAATAAGTAGTAGATTTGTTTTCTGAAAAAATGTAAAGCTATTTCTATTTCCCTTCCCCCTTTATCAGCCAATAACAAATGCATATACGTATACTCTGAACTCTTGCACATGCTCAGTAGTAGCTGGTGCCTCACAAAGTGTTAATATCACAGGACTATGCATATTGTGATAATGGAAGTAAATTGGAAAGTTGTTTAAAATTATATGCGCTATCTTAATCATTAAAGAAAAAGTATGGGTTTCATGTTCCTTTAAGTCTCTTTACAAGCTCAGAGATAATAAATATTGGCCAGTGGCTGTATTTGTGGGGCCCCACTTACTTGATACCACTCTGCACCACTCGATTCTTGCATGTCTGCCAACAAGCACAGGCCTGGTTACATTCAAAGATGAGCGGAGGTTCAATTTTGTTAAACTCCTGAAGCAGACGGCCATCCTGAAAAAAAAAGACAATGAGGAAGGAAGTACGTAGGTCAAACGACCTAAGAAGTACTTCTGCATCACACTTACCTTGTCATACCAACAGCGAATACTGAGTTGTCCGCAAAGGCAGTTGCTTGACGAGCAATCGTCAAGGCAGCTGCAATTCTGTTTGGATACAGAAAGTTAGTGATGAAGTAGTGGAGTGTATAAGTCGTCATGCGTACCCAGAAGTATGCTGTACCTGTAAGTGTGTGATGTTGCGGTCAATGCTCATGGCCGAAGTTTCGCAGTTTTCAGATACATATTTGTAGTCATCTGGTGTTGGCTCCTCGTCCACTCCATTCACACATGGGATTGGGACCCGCTCATACCCATGCGCTATGTCCCTGAAAGATGGGGAACATTCTCTAAAGAAATGCTATGCAAACTGCTCACCTTCCACCTTATAAATAGAGATATGAAACTAAAAAACATAATTTATGCTTACCTGATAAATTCCTTTCTTCTGTTGTGCGATCAGTCCACGGGTCATCATTACTTCTGGGATATAACTCCTCCCCAACAGGAAATGCAAGAGGATTCACCCAGCAGAGCTGATATAGCTCCTCCCCTCTACGTCAGTCCCAGTCATTCGACCAAGAATCAACGAGAAAGGAGTAACCAAGGGTGAAGTGGTGACTGGAGTATAATTTAAAAAATATTTACCTGCCTTAAAAAACAGGGCGGGCCGTGGACTGATCGCACAACAGAAGAAAGGAATTTATCAGGTAAGCATAAATTATGTTTTCTTCTGTTATGTGCGATCAGTCCACGGGTCATCATTACTTCTGGGATACCAATACCAAAGCAAAAGTACACGGATGACGGGAGGGATAGGCAGGCTCATTATATAGAAGGAACCACTGCCTGAAGAACCTTTCTCCCAAAAATAGCCTCCGAAGAAGCAAAAGTGTCAAATTTGTAAAATTTGGAAAGGTATGAAGCGAAGACCAAGTTGCAGCCTTGCAAATCTGTTCAACAGAGGCCTCATTCTTAAAGGCCCAAGTGGAAGCCACAGCTCTAGTGGAGTGAGCTGTAATTCTTTCAGGAGGCTGCTGTCCAGCAGTCTCATAGGCTAAACGTATTATGCTACGAAGCCAGAAAGAGAGAGAGGTAGCAGAAGCTTTTTGACCTCTCCTCTGTCCAGAATAAACGACAAACAAGGAAGAAGTTTGGCGAAAATTTTTAGTTGCCTGCAAGTAGAACTTGAGGGCACGAACTACATCCAGATTGTGTAGAAGACGCTCCTTCTTTGAAGAAGGATTTGGACACAAGGATGGAACAACAATCTCTTGATTGATATTCCTGTTAGTAACTACCTTAGGTAAGAACCCAGGTTTAGTACGCAGAACTACCTTGTCTGAGTGAAAGATCAGATAAGGAGAATCACAATGTAGGGCTGATAACTCAGAGACTCTTCGAGCCGAGGAAATAGCCATTAAAAATAGAACTTTCCACGATAACAATTTTATATCAATGGAATGAAGGGGTTCAAATGGAACACCTTGTAAAACGTTAAGAACTAAGTTTAAACTCCATGGCGGAGCAACGGCTTTAAACACAGGCTTGATCCTAGCTAAAGCTTGACAAAAAGCCTGGACGTCTGGATTTTCTGACAGACGCCTGTGCAACAAGATGGACAGAGCTGAAATCTGTCCCTTTAATGAACTAGCCGATAAACCCTTTTCTAGACCTTCTTGTAGAAAGGACAATATCCTAGGGATCCTAACCTTACTCCAGGAGTAACGTTTGGATTCGCACCAGTATAGGTATTTGCGCCATATTTTATGGTAAATCTTTCTGGTAACAGGCTTCCTAGCCTGGATCAGGGTATCAATAACCGACTCAGAAAAACCACGCTTTGATAAAATCAAGCGTTCAATTTCCAAGCAGTCAGTTTCAGAGAAGTTAGATTTTGATGTTTGAATGGACCCTGTATCAGAAGGTCCTGTCTCAGAGGTAGAGACCAAGGCGGACAGGATGACATGTCCACTAGATCTGCATACCAAGTCCTGCGTGGCCATGCAGGCGCTATTAGAATCACAGATGCTCTCTCTTGTTTGATTTTCGCAATCAATCGAGGAAGCAGCGGGAAGGGTGGAAACACATAAGCCATCCCGAAGTTCCAAGGTGCTGTCAAAGCATCTATCAGAACCGCTTCCGGATCCCTGGATCTGGACCCGTAGTGAGGAAGTTTGGCGTTCTGGCGAGACGCCATGAGATCTATCTCTGGTTTGCCCCAACGTCGAAGTATTTGGGCAAAAATCTCCGGATGAAGTTCCCACTCTCCCGGATGAAAAGTCTGGCGACTCAAGAAATCCGCCTCCCAGTTTTCCACTCCCGGGATGTGGATTGCTGACAGGTGGCAAGAGTGAGACTCTGCCCAGCGAATTATCTTTGATACTTCCATCATTGCTAGGGAGCTTCTTGTCCCTCCCTGATGGTTGATGTAAGCTACAGTCGTGATATTGTCCGACTGAAACCTGATGAACCCCTGAGTTGTTAATTGGGGCCAAGCTAGAAGGGCATTGAGAACTGCCCTCAATTCCAGAATGTTTATTGGAAGGAGACTCTCCTCCTGATTCCATAATCCCTGAGTCTTCAGAGAATTCCAGACAGCGCCCCAACCTAGTAGGCTGGCGTCTGTTGTTACGATTGTCCAGTCTGGCCTGCTGAATGGCATCCCCCTGGACAGGTGTGGCCGATAAAGCCACCATAGAAGAGAATTTCTGGTCTCTTGATTCAGATTCAGGGTAGGGGACAAATCTGAGTAATCCCCATTCCACTGACTTAGCATGCACAATTGCAGCGGTCTGAGGTGTAGGCGTGCAAAAGGTACTATGTCCATTGCCGCTACCATTAAGCCGATCACCTCCATGCATTGAGCCACTGACGGGTGTTGAATGGAATGAAGGACACGGCATGCATCCTGAAGCCTTGTTAACCTGTCTTCTGTCAGGTAAATCTTCATTTCTACAGAATCTATAAGAGTCCCCAAGAATGGAACTCTTGTGAGAGGAAAAAGAGAACTTTTCTTTTCGTTCACTTTCCATCCATGCGACCTTAGAAATGCCAGAACTAACTCTGTATGAGACTTGGCAGTTTGAAAGCTTGAAGCTTGTATTAGAATGTCGTCTAGGTACGGAGCTACCGAAATCCCTCGCGGTCTTAGTACCGCCAGAAGGGCGCCCAGAACCTTTGTGAAGATTCTTGGGGCCGTAGCCAATCCGAATGGAAGAGCTACAAACTGGTAGTGCCTGTCTAGGAAGGCAAACCGTAGATACCGTTGATGATCTTTGTGAATCGGTATGTGAAGGTAAGCATCTTTTAAATCCACTGTGGTCATGTACTGACCCTTTTGGATCATAGGTAAGATTGTCCGAATAGTTTCCATTTTGAACGATGGAACTCTTAGGAATTTGTTTAGAATCTTTAAATCTAAGATTGGCCTGAAAGTTCCCTCTTTTTTGGGAACCACAAACAGGTTTGAGTAGAAACCTTGTCCTTGTTCCGACCGCGGAACTGGATGGATCACTCCCATTAATAACAGATCTTGTACACAGCGTAGAAACGCTTCTTTCTTTATCTGGTTTGTTGACAACCTTGACAGATGAAATCTCCCTTTTGGGGGAGATAATTTGAAGTCTAGAAGGTATCCCTGAGATATGATCTCCAGCGCCCAGGGATCCTGAACATCTCTTGCCCAGGCCTGAGCGAAGAGAGAAAGTCTGCCCCCCACTAGATCCGGTCCCGGATCGGGGGCTCTCGGTTCATGCTGTCTTTGGGGCAGCAGCAGGTTTCCTGGTCTGTTTGCCCTTATTCCAGGACTGGTTAGGTTTCCAGCCTTGTCTGTAACGAGCAACAGCTCCTTCCTGTTTTGGTGCAGTGGAGGTTGACGCTGCTCCAGGTTTGAAATTCCGAAAGGAACGAAAATTAGACTGTCTAGCCTTAGCTTTGGCTTTGTCTTGAGGTAGGGCGTGGCCCTTACCTCCTGTAATGTCAGCGATAATTTCTTTCAACCCGGGCCCAAATAAAGACTGCCCCTTGAAAGGTATATTAAGTAATTTAGACTTAGAAGTAACATCAGCTGACCAGGATTTTAGCCACAGTGCTCTACGTGCCTGTATGGCGAATCCAGAGTTCTTAGCCGTAAGTTTAGTTAAATGTACTACGGCCTCCGAAATGAATGAATTGGCTAGTTTAAGGACTCTAAGCCTGTCCATAATGTCGTCTAGCGTAGACGAACTAAGGTTCTCTTCCAGAGACTCAATCCAAAATGCTGCCGCAGCCGTAATCGGCGCGATACATGCAAGGGGTTGCAATATAAAACCTTGTTGAACAAACATTTTCTTAAGGTAACCCTCTAATTTTTTATCCATTGGATCTGAAAAAGCACAGCTATCCTCCACCGGGATAGTGGTACGCTTAGCTAAAGTAGAAACTGCTCCCTCCACCTTAGGGACCGTTTGCCATAAGTCCCGAGTAGTGGCGTCTATTGGAAACATCTTTCTAAATATTGGAGGGGGTGAGAACGGCACACCGGGTCTATCCCACTCCTTAGTAACAATTTCAGTTAATCTCTTAGGTATAGGAAAAACGTCAGTACTCGCCGGTACCGCAAAGTATTTATCCAACCTACACATTTTCTCTGGTATTGCAACGGTGTTACAATCATTGAGAGCTGCTAAGACCTCCCCTAGTAATGCACGGAGGTTCTCCAATTTAAATTTAAAATTTGAAATATCTGAATCCAATCTGTTTGGATCAGAACCGTCACCCACAGAATGAAGCTCTCCGTCCTCATGCTCTGCAAGCTGTGACGCAGTATCAGACATGGCCCTAGTATTGTCAGCGCACTCTGTTCTCACCCCAGAGTGATCACGCTTGCCTCTTAGTTCTGGTAATTTAGACAAAACTTCAGTCATAACAGTAGCCATATCATGTAATGTTATCTGTAATGGCCGCCCAGATGTATTAGGCGCCATAATATCACTCACCTCCCGGGCGGGAGATGCAGGTACTGCCGCGTGAGGCGAGTTAGTCGGCATAACTCTTCCCTCGCAGTTTGGTGAAATTTGTTCACATTGTACAAATTGACTTTTATTTAAAGTAGCATCAATACAGTTAGTACATAAATTTCTATTGGGCTCCACCTTGGCATTGGAACAAATGACACAGATATTCTCTGAGTCAGACATGTTTAACACACTAGCAATAACTTGCAACCTGGTTATAATCTTTTTTAGCAAAAACGTACTGTGCCTCAAAGAGGTACTTTAACGATTAAATGACAGTTGAGATAATGAACTGAAACAGTTATAGCATCAAGTTTAAAATAACACAACTTTTAGCAAAGGTTTGTTCCCATTAGTAAATAACTAAATTTGACATAAAAAATTATAGAGTAACGTTTTTATTCACAGTCAATAAAAATTCTCACAGCTCTGCTGAGAGAATGTACCTCCCTTCAAAGAAGTTTGAAGACCCCTGAGATCTGTCAGTGAACCGGATCATGCAGGAAATATAATAGTAGCTGACTGGAATTTTTTGATGCGTAGCAAAAGAGCGCCAAAACGGCCCCTCCCTCTCACACACAGCAGTGAGGAGAAACGAAACTGTCACAATTTAAAGCAGACAACTGCCAAGTGGAAAATAATGCCCAAACATTTATTTACTCAGTACCTCAGCAATGTAAACGATTCTACATTCCAGCAAAAACGTTTAACATGACAATATTTATTAAAAGGATTAGTGACCTTTAACAGAGTAGTTCCGGTGAAAAACCATTCCCAGAATACTGAAGTGTATACATACATGTCATTATAACGGTATAGCAGGATTTTTTCATCAATTCCATTCAGAAAATAAAAACTGCTACATACCTCAATGCAGATTCATCTGCCCGCTGTCCCCTGATCTGAAGTCTTTACCTCCCTCAGATGGCCGAGAACAGCAATATGATCTTAACTACTCCGGTTAAAATCATAGTAATAAACTCTGGTAGATTCTTCTTCAAACTCTGCCAGAGAAGTAATAACACGCTCCGGTGCTATTGTAAAATAACAAACTTTTGATTGAAGTCATAAAAACTAAGTATAATCACCATAGTCCTCTCACACATCCTATCTAGTCGTTGGGTGCAAGAGAATGACTGGGACTGACGTAGAGGGGAGGAGCTATATCAGCTCTGCTGGGTGAATCCTCTTGCATTTCCTGTTGGGGAGGAGTTATATCCCAGAAGTAATGATGACCCGTGGACTGATCGCACATAACAGAAGAAATAACCTTTATAAAAACTGCAAAATGTAGAAGGAAAACAAATATACTTCTATGTGTTACTCCGAGATCAGCTCCTCTGACACATACCCAATCATGGAGCACAAAGAGGTTCTGATTGATGCATGCATGCTGTGCACGCATTTCACCATACACCAGAATATATCTAAGCTCCAAGAACCACTGTAGGGCATGTAAAGGAAATTATCACATTATTAAATATAGAAGCTTTAAAATGTGTCATATTGTACATTTTTAGAAGCATTATTCTAGGGGACTAGATAACCCCATTTATAATTTTGCATTTAAGTGCTCATTACATATGTAACAGCTTTTGGCCCTTTGCTGGTGGGGTTTTCACACTATTATACTCATGCTGAGGGCTTCCTCTGTGACTTTTGCAGACCATCTCTACACCTCTTTTTTTTTTTAGGACACCTCTATCTCACCCTCCTGGAATTAATTACTTCCACAATTCATTATCTCTCAATATATATCTGGTTGATAATCCGTTGATAACCTCTGGTCCTTCTTAGGACCTTTCACTCAGAGATGACATTTGATTAATTTCCTTCATCTCCAGCATAATCTCTCCCTAAGAGTAGAAGAGGATTCTCATCTACATGCCTGTGGAGGGAACATCTCTTACAGATAACAATGTATTACTAATTTCTCACCTGCAGATGATGCGCTCTGTCCGCACTGCTCTGTTGCCGACTCCTTGTCGAATCTTTCGGTTTAACTGCAAGGCATACCACACCTCCGTGTGCTCCAGGGTCAAGTCACATGGTGTATCCCCTTCGTTGTTTCTAACTTCTGTGTCTGCCCCTCGAGACAGGAACAAGCTGGGGAGAAAAAATTATAATAATTAAGCATATCCCAGTGTCTGTCATTCGGGAATAACAAAATTCATACTTACCTGATAAATCTATTTATTTCTGGATATGGTGAGTCCACGGATCATCATCAATTACTGTTGGGAATATCACTCCTGGCCAGCAGGAGGAGGCAAAGAGCACCACAGCCAATCTGTTAAGTATCACTCCCCTACCCACAACCTCCAGTCATTCGACCGAAGGGAAATGGAGAAAAAAAAAGGAGTAACACAAGGTGTAGAGGTGCCTGAGGTTAGTAAAAAAATAATGGTCTTAAAATAAAGGGCAGGGCCGTGGACTCACCATATCTGGAAAGAAATAGATTTATCAGGTAAGCATAAATCTTGTTTTCTTTCCCAAGATATGGTGAGTCCAAGGCTTCACCAATTACTGTTGGGAATCAATACCCAAGCTAGAAGACACAGATGAAAAGGGAGGGACAAGACAGGAAAACCTAAACAGAAGAACCTTTCTCCCAAAAGAATCCTCAGCCGAGGCAAAAGTATCAAATTTGTAAAATTTTGAAAAAGTATGCAGAGAACAACAAGTTGCAGCCGTGCAAATTTGTTCTAAAGAAGCTTAATTTTTGAAAGCCAAAGAAGAGGAAAGAGCTCTAGTGGAATGAGCCGCAATTCTCTCAGGAGGCTGCTGCCCAGCAGTCTCATAAGCTAAACGAATTATACTTCTCAACCAAAGAGAAGTAGCAGTCGCCTTCCGACCCCTACGTTTCCCAGAGAAAACCGACAAACAAGGCAGAAGACTGGCAAAAATCCTTAGTCGCCTTTAGATAGAATTTAAGCACCCGCACAACATTCCAAGTTGTGCAACTAACATTCCTTAGGAGAGGAAGGATTAGGACACAGAGAAGGAACAATAATTTCCTGATTAATATTTCTGTTCGAAACCACTTTAGTAAGGAAACCTAACTTCGTACAAAGAACCGCCTTATCGACATGAAAGATAAGATAAGGCGAATCACACTACAAAGCTGAGAGCTCCGAGACTCTGAGCAGGAGAAAAGCAAGAAACAAAACCTTCCAAGATAATAACTTAATCTCTATGGAATGCAAAGGCTCAAACGGAGTCTGCTGCAAAACTTTAAGAACAAGGTTAAGGCTCCAAGGAGGAGCAATAGACCGAAACACAGGCCTGATTCTGACCAGGTCCTGACAAAAGTATTGCACATCTGGCACGTACACCAGACGCTTATGTAGCAAAACAGATAAAGCAGAAATCTGACCCTTCAGGGTTCTGACAAACCCTTCTCCAGACCTTCCTGGAGAAAAGACAAAATCTTAGGAATCTGAACCCTACTCCAGGGAGTAGTCCTTGGATTCACACCAATAAAGATATTTACGCCATACCTTATAGTAAATCTTTCTAGCGACAAGCTTGCAAGCCTGAATCATGGTCTCAATTACAGACTCAGAAAAGCCACGCTTAGAAAACACTAAGCGTTCAATCTCCAAGCAGTCAGCTTCAGAGAAACAAGATCTGGATAAATGAATGGACCCTGAAGTAGAAGGTCCTTCCTCAGAGGCAGTTTCCATGGTGGGAGAGATGAAATCCCCACTAGGTCTGCATACCAGATCCTGCTAGGCCACGCAGGAGCTATTAGAATTATCGATGCTCTCTCCTGCATGACTCATGGAACCAGAGAAAAAGGAAGAAACAGGTAGACTAGACTGAAATCCCAAGGAACTGCCAGAGCATCCTTGGAAGCTTGACATTCTGCCGAAATGCCATCAGATCCAACTCCAGGCAGCCCCCATTTGAGGGTTTATCTAGAGAACACCTCCGGATGGAGAGCCCACTCCCCAGGATGAAATATCTGTCTGTTCAGAAGTCCGATTCCCAATTGTTCACCCCTGGAAAGTGAATGACAGACAGCAATTGTGAGCTTCCACCCACTGAACAATCCAAGTCACGTCCAGTGTTCCCTCTAAGGACAGTTTTGTGTGCAGCCCAGCAGTGAAACAGTTAACAAGAGAACCAGTGAAACAGTTAACAGGAGAACCATACCTTACCATCTGCATTGTGCAGCGTTTACTAATTGCAGGGTGTGGTTACCTAATTAACTGTTTCACTGCTGGGCCGCACACAAAACGGGCCTTAGAGGGAACACTGGTCACGTCCTACATGGCTAAGGAACTCAGAGTTCCTCCCTGGTGGTTGATATAAGCCATTGAGGTGATATTGTCCGACTGGAACCAAGCTAAGGACGACTGAGGCCAAGCCATCAGAGAAATGTAAATCGCTCTAAACTCCAAGATGTTAAAGAGGAGAGCAGACACTTCCGAGACCGTAATCCCTGCGCCACAAACAAGTCCCAGACTGCTTCCCAGCCCAGCAGGTTGGCATCCGTGGTCACATCACAAAAAAGGTTTGTAAAAGCCTCAGTGCTGAGAGTAATCACACAAAGCAACTAGAAGTTTTAAGGAATCCCTAACTCCTTAATGAAATTATATTTGAAAGAACAATCACACTGACTGCAGTGGAAACTGCAGGCAAGTGATAGGGTACAGCTGCGCTGTCAAGAAGACAGCTTAATGTGTGTAGTATACAAATTAGTAGGCAATTCTCAATGAGTGGTGGTTCAATTGTGCAAATATAAACAAATGAATTATTTACTACATATACAATCCTTATGTTTAGCACAATGAAAAACATTAACAAATCATTACATAAAGAAACATAAAAAAATACAGTACATAAAATCAATATTGCATAAAAAATTATAAAACAATTCTTAGCAAAAATACTGCTGACAGGTGTATCCAACAGACAAATAATGCTTACATTCCAAGCCTTTTAGAGCAAACAAACAGAAAAGGCTTTTTAGTAAGTCTTTTTAGTAGGCAGAATCAAGGCAAAAATTGCTCCAGTTGAAAATCGTTTGTTAGAGCAAACAAAGCAGACAGTCTTTTTAGTAAGCAAAAAGAGAAGCGTTTTCACAAGCATAAGCTGATTAGTGGTTAGTCTTTTTTCCTTTCCGGGCTGCAGAGTTGATAAAGCTGCAGAATATAGGTAAGAAGAAAGGACAAAAAAGATCCTTTTACACACAAAGTTCAATTGGCAAGGTGTTTAGGTGAATCTCTGTAGGTGATGTCGGTCAAAGCGGCAACTACTGAGCGCTCCTATGCCTTCGTGGAGGGATAAAGACATTCTCAGAGACCATTCTATGGACCGTTACAGCACTCGAGTAAGCCATCAATCACGTGTCAACCATGTGATATACGTAGCAGGCAGACGGAAACCATGAATCTACTATCCTGTTGTCCGTGATCGCAATAATGTTAGGGCGTATACTTTTTGAGCCTCTTCAGCTTCCGTAAGGTCTGGAGCCCCTATTTAAAAGTTACAGCTAGCAATTTAGCAATGATTGAGACTTCCGCATCCACAATTTCTCAGGAATTTTCCTGTTCCTTGGAGCCATTTCTGCAACAAAGAAAAACTGCTCTGAAACAAAAAAAGGTTAGTGAGCCCATCTTCCTGTCTCACCTGCCCCTTATCCATGGTCACATCACCCAGGAATGTCTCCAAAAGCACGCGCCCGGAGACCGATACTCCTGAAAAACCACTGTGGGAGAGAGTCTCTTGTTGACTGATCTAGATCTATCATCTGAGACAGATCCCAATATTCTCCATTTTATGGAAAATAGCAAAGGGAATGATGTCCATGGTAACCATCAGACCAATTCCCTCCATACGTTAAGTCACTGAAAAGTGAAAGTAAAATTAACTGCAGCTAGATCCAAACTCCCAACCTTCTGGTTGCAAAAGGCTAATCTATCTACCGGACCACTAGAGCTTGCTGTTGGCCGGACAGTAGACTGCAAAGAGAGGATAAGGAATAAATCCTTGATTATCTGACCTTTGATAGAAATCTTCTCCTAGATAGAGAATCTATTAATGTCCCCAAGTAAATCACCCTTGTAGATGGAACAAGGGAACTCTTCTCCCGATTCATATCCCATCCATGAGAAACTAGATTGGACAAGATCTCTTGAAAGAGAGTTTGCTCAAAGGAAGGATGACACCCGAACCCTATATTGTCCAGAAAAGCACCCTAAAAGTCTTTCTAGGATGACGAAACTCAGAACTTGAGAAGATCCCGAATCATGGGAACAAAAAATACACATCCTTCAGGTCTATGTTCGTTATGAACGGGCCCTGTTGGACCAGAGAAGAATGGATACTGCTTTGAAGGTCAAAACCTGAGAAACTTGAGGTTAATACCTAGATCCCGTTCCCAGACTGGGACTGGAACTATCACTCCCAGAGAGGCGGGTCCTGAACCCAGTTCAAGGAATGTCTCTCTTATCATACCTGGATAGAAGATATTTTAGAAGGAGAAATCTGCCCCTGTGAGGAAATCTCAACAGAAAAAAGTAGTATTAGAAATATTTCCAGATAAAACACAGCTCTCTAGCCTTTACAAAAAGAAAATTTATGCTTACCTGATAAATTTATTTAACAGGTAAGCATACATTTTCTTTTCTTTTTTATGACAGGATGAGTCCACGGATCATCTTAATTACTAATGGGATTCAATACCCAAGCTAGTGTACACAGATGACACGAGAGGGACAAGACAGGGAACGTAAACGAAAGGCACCACTGCTTGGAGAACCCTTCTCCCAAAAGCGGCCTCAGCCGAAGCAAAAGTGTCAAATTTATAGAACTTTGAAAAAGTGTGGAGAGGACCAAGTTGCGGCCTTGCAAATCTGTTTCACAGAAGCTTCATTCTTGAATACCCATGAGGAAGCAACGGCCCTCGTGGAATGAGCCGTAACTCTCTCTGGAGGCTGCTGTCCAGCAATCTCATATGCAAAAAACGTATGATACTCTTCAGCCAAAAAGAAAGAGAAGTTGCCGTAGCTTTCTGTCCCTAACGTTTTCCTGAGAAAATCACAAACAAAGAAGACGACTGACTTAAATCCTTAGTCGCCTGCAAGTAAAACTTTAAAGCACGGACCACGTCCAAATTGTGCAAAAGTCGTTCCTTCTGAGGAGGAGGATTAGGACACAAGGAAGGAACAACAATCTCCTGATTAATGTTCCGATCGGAAACAACCGTAGTAAGAAATCCTAATTTAAAACTTAAAACCACCTTATGAGAATGGAAAATAAGGAAAGGGGACTCAAACTGCAATGCCGAGAGCTCTGACACTCTATGAGCAGAAGAAATTTCCAAGATAACAACTTAATATCTATGGAATGCATAGGCTCAGACGGAGCCACTTGAAGGACTTTGAGAACTAAATTCAGACTCCATGGAGGAGTAACTGGTTTGAACACAGGCCTGATCCTGACCAAGGCCTGACAAAATGACTGCACGTATGGGACATCCGCCAGACGTTTGTGTAACAAAATAGATAAGGCCGAAATTTGACCCTTTAGGGAACTTGTCGATAAACCTTTCTCCAAACCTTCTTGGAGAAAAGACAAAATTCTAGGAATCCTAACTCTACTGCATGAGTAGCCCTAGGATTCACACCAATAGAGATATTTACGCCATATCTTATGGTAAATCCTTCTAGTTACAGGCTTACAGGACTGAATCATGGTCTCTATGACCGAGTCAGAAAAACCCTGCTTGGATAAAATTAAGCGTTCAATCTCCAAGCAGTCAGTTTCAGAGAAACTAAATTTGGGCGAAGGAAGGTCCCTTGAATTAGAAGGTCCTTCCTCAACGGAAGTCTCCAAGGTGGCAGAGATGACATGTCCACCAGATCTGCATACCAAATCCTGCGAGGCCAAGCAGGTTGAAACATGTTGCTCTTGTACCTTGAAGTGTTTTATCCCTCTAAGGCTTCCGTAGATATTGTCCTCAGCTACCCTCCGGCAAAAGAGTGATTCGGACGAATATTCCATTCCAACCTATCGCCATATTGGATTGCCGCATTGAAGTGTATGCTGTCGGGAGCCGCCTGCCACAGAGGGGAGATTCATACATCTTTTCACTGTGTCCAATGTAAGTAAAAGTGAATACCTTTGATTGGTGTCTTTTCTGCCGTGTGATCCGGTTCCTTATTTCATTTCAGCTTCACTCCGTGACAAAACGTCTGGCTTGTCGTTTGAATTTATCCTTACATTCGCCTGGAAACCATCTGTACCTTTGTTTTATTGTTTTTATTGCTAGCACTTTACATTGATACATTGTAATTATTTTTGCAACATAGCTCCAATATATTGTTGCGAGTTGTTTCAAAATTTGTATGCTACACTTTATATTTGCGCCTGATCGACGCATGTGGAGTTCTGTATTTGTTCTAATGTTTTAATATATTTGTATTAAATTTATGCAGATTTTGCACTTTATCCTATTCTGTTTTTTATTTAGCCGGTTGTAGGCTTCACTTAATACACAATCTTTAAGGTTTATTAGTCTGTAGGTTAACAATTGTTTTATTCATTTTTTCACATAGTTTTTTATGCATCACTGTCACCTATTTTAAGCTTTTAATAGCGCTTATGATTAGAAGATTTTTTCTGTTTTTTTATATCCAGTCTTTTTCTTATTTAATTTATTCAACAGAGGTTGGGGTATCCTCACGTTTATCACAGGCTTAATAGGGTTTCTTAGCGCAGTAACCAATATTCTTTTGCACTCACAGAGGCCAAGCAGGTGCAATGAGGATCAACAATGCCCTTTCCTGCTTGATTCGAGCAATGACCCGAGGAAGAATTGCAAACGGAGGAAAGAGGTATGCTAGACTGAAGGTCCAAGGAACCGCCAGAGCATCCATCAGTTCCGCCTGGGGGTCCCTGGACCTCGACCCATATCTCAGGAGCTTGGCATTCTGTTGAGATGCCATGAGATCTAATTCCGGCTAACCCTACTTGAGAATCAGGCTGGAGAACACTTCCGGATGGAGTTCCCACTCCCCCGGATGAAAGTTCTGCCTGCTCAGGAAGTCCGTCTACCAGTTGTCCACCCCTGGGATGTGGATCGCCGACAGGCAACAAGAATGGGCCTCTGCTCACTGAATTATCTTGGTTACCTCTGTCATCGCTAACGAACTCCTCATTCCTCCCTGATGATTGATGTAAGCCATTGAAGTTATGTTGTCCAACTGGAACCTGATAAACTGGACCAAGGCTAACTGAGGCCAGTTCAGAAGAGCATTGAAGATCGCTCTCAGCTCCAGAATGTTAATAGGAAGAAAAGACTGATTGAGTCCAAACTCCCTGAGCCTTTAGGAAACTCCAGACTGCTCCTCACCCTAGAAGGCTGGCGTCTGTTGTCACAATCACCCAAGAGGGTCTGCGAAAGCAGGTTCCCTGGGAAAGATGATCCAGAGACAACCACCATTGAAGAGAATCCCTTGTCTCCTGATCCAGTAGTATTCGAGGAAACAAATCTGCATAATCTCTGTTCCATTGCCTGAGCATGTTTAACTGCAGAGGTCTGAGATGGAACAGAGCAAGCGGGATGATGTCTATTGCCACCATCAGCCCGATTACCTCCATGCACTGAGCCACTGATGGCCGAGGAGTGGACTGAAGGACTAGACAAATATTGATAAACTTTGATTTCCTGACCTCTGTCAGAAAAATCTTCATAGATGGGGAATCTAATATAGTTCCCAAGAAGGGTACCCTTGAATTTGGGACTAAGGAACTCTTTTCCAGATTTACCTTCCACCCGTGATGATCGCAGGAAGGATAACACCATGCCCGTTTGAGATCTTGCTTGATAAAATGATGGCGTCCAAATACGGTGCCACTGTAATGCCCTGGAAACGAAGCACCGCCAACATCGACCCCAGAACCTTTGAGAAAATTCTGGGAGTTGAGGCAAGACCGAAAGGAAAAAAGTGACAAACTGGTAGTGATTGGCCAGAAAGGCAAACCTTAGGAACTTCTGATGATCCCTGTGAATGGGAACATACAGGTACACGCCTTTTAAATCCACTGTTGACATAAATTGACCCTCTTGGATCAAGTGAGAATGGAACAAATAGTTTCCATCTAGAAGGACGATACTTTGAGCAATTTGTTTAGACTCTTGAAATCTACAATTGGAATGAAGGTTCCCTCTTTTTTTGGGAACCATGAACAAATAGGAGTAAAATCCCAGACCCTATTCCTGTATCAGAACAGGAACTATCACTCCCATGTCGGAGAGGTCTCTTACACAGTGCAAGAACACCTTTCTCTTTGTCCGGTCTACAGATAATCTCGAGAACTGAACTACCCTCCTGCTCGTAGGAAGAATAGAAAAAATTCCCTTGAATTTCTGAAAGCAATGAAAAATAAATCTTAGTTAGAGGGAGGGAATGACCCTCACCTCCCGACACCTAGGCCCAAAAAAGGAGGAATCGCCAAAGACTAGTCTTAGATGACGCATCCTCAAACCAAGATCTTAACCATTAAGATTTTCGAGCCAATATGGTAAGCCTGAAAGCTTAGTTTTCCCACTTTAAACTTAGCTAATAGAAAGAAATTCTTATTCTGGAATTCCTCGAGAGGAATGTCTGGTCCGAATAGAATTAGACAACGTATGAACCAGTATGCTGCCACATAAGGTAGTCATATCCACCTAGGTTGCCATCCTGGGCAACCCCCCTATATCCTTGGGCTCCTTAAAGGAACAACTATCCTCTATGGGAATAGAAGGTCTCCTGGCTAGCGTGGAAATTGATCCACCTTGTATACCGTCTGCCGAGACTCCTTGAGGAGTCCGCTAAGGAAAACCGCTCTTTCAATATAGGAAATGGAGAAAAAGGAGATACCCGTTCTCTCTTTAGTAATGACCTGAGAAACTCGATCTGACATAAGAACAACGACCATGATGTCGTTCCAGAGTAGCTAAAAACTCCTTAAGTAATAGACGGAGGTGGTCTAGCTTAAACCTTAAAGATACCACTTCAGTATCAACAGGAGAAATTATACCGTCAGAATCTGAGTATTCTCAGGCGCTACCGAAGTATACTCAGGCATCTGGAAGAGGACCTCAGAGATAGCAATAACTGTGACCCTGTTCACTGAATGTTTATTTTTCCTCTTGCGCTCTCCCTGCAGCATGGGAAAAACCAACAACGCATCCTGGACTCTTGCAAGGTAACTCCAGGAGGAGTCGTGGAGGAAGCGCAGGGCACTGGTTGAATGGACGCTAAGTTTTTGAGACACTTGAGGAGAAGGCTGCAGAATATATTGAACATTGTCAGAATGCAACCGAGACAATTTTGGCTCTGAACAAGAGGTTTATCTCTGAACTGTAAAACCCAGAACAGAAAGTTTTGTTTGGCAAAGCATAAAGTATATGTAACATCCTTATTCACATTCTTGATCACATAAAATGTAAATATCCTAGAGATACTGTGTCTTTAAATATTAAAAATAACTTTATTAACATATACAGGGATCTTTTGGACAACTGATCACAAATTTGTAAACTAAAATTTTGATGTTACTGTGACTTTAAATGGCAAAACAAAATACTTTTTTTTAGGGAAAAATAATTCTTTAGCCCATAAGGTAAAAACCCCCGACCTCAGCTCAGCTTTACTGAGGCATGTGTCTACCAACTGGAAGGAAAGTACAAATAGTAGGCATCCAGAGTTCATAAGAACACCCTTTTAACACAGAATGTGAAGCCTCTCTGCTGCGTGATAAAACACAGCAGAGGAGATCCACCGTCACTGTCCGTTACATCGGGCTTAGGGCTATGTGTAAAAAAAACACGCAATGTCATGTAGTCCATCTCCGCCCATCGTGGGCGTAACAAAGTAAACCTCCCGGCGGCAACACTCCGCTTCAGAAATAGAGCCATCGGGAGAATGAACCGCATAGCGCACATTGCATATTCACTAGATAAACCTCCCGGTCGGCTAGACAATTTTTAAAACAGCCGTTTGGAGTATGAAAGGGTTAGCAAAGATAACAGGGCTAGCTGCGCAACAAAGTTAAACCTCCCGGTCTGCTAGAATACCAAATAAGTGATAGCAAATACCAGGATATCACAAAAACCAAAGAAATGTGACATAAATGTGATAAAGTAATGAACGTGACAAGTGATAAAGTATACTTAAAATAAACTAAATGCTTATAAAAGTTCATATAAGGATATGTATGTTCTTCTACAATCTTCACGCTTCTATTTTCTTTTGATCCTCATATGAAAAGAAAGAAAGAAATGCCACATAGCGTAATTCTGTAACCTTTTCAAATGTAGAATGCGTGTGTACAAGTGCTTACTCACATGGGATGGAGCTATAGCCAAGCTCAGGTTTACGCGCACACCCAATGTTATACTGTTGGGTAAACAGTTGCTTGAACCGGATATTTGAATAAAATGGATTTATTAAAATATAAGTATAAAAAGCGCCACAAGAGCTGCAGAGACCACCAAATACAATCGGATTGGCAATACAATCAAGTAATTGCTCAAATTGAGCTTATACACAATGCTAGAGACCGTGGTAAGGAGTGCAGAAACTTAACCACACAACCTTCCCCTTAAGAGTCCAGCATATGTTGCTCTCCTCACTGGTGTGCAGATTCTTGGAAGGACGCCAAAGAACAAGAAACAATGTATCCGACGTACGTTTCGCAAAAGAGCTTTTTCAAGGAATGGTGTGCGCATGTCTGAAAGTCCTATTTGAATGTTTTAGGTTTAAGCCGGATATCCGGTATTTAGTCCTCCATTTTGGAAGTGGGCATAATCATGATTAATTTTCTTTAGACTGCCGATATTTCAACACAAAAACTCTAGACAATATATATATATGCACATGTTAAGGAAAATATTGGTTTACACATATCTTCATTTAAAAACGTCCAGAGCCTATCTTAATAAAGCGACAACTGCCAACATGAGCAATTACTTGATTGTATTGCCAATCCGATTGTATTTGGTGGTCTCTGCAGCTCTTGTGGCGCTTTTTATACTTATATTTTAATAAATCCATTTTATTCAAATATCCGGTTCAAGCAACTGTTTACCCAACAGTATAACATTGGGTGTGCGCGTAAACCTGAGCTTGGCTATAGCTCCATCCCATGTGAGTAAGCACTTGTACACACGCATTCTACATTTGAAAAGGTTACAGAATTACGCTATGTGGCATTTCTTTCTTTCTTTTCATATGAGGATCAAAAGAAAATAGAAGCGTGAAGATTGTAGAAGAACATACATATCCTTATATGAACTTTTATAAGCATTTAGTTTATTTTAAGTATACTTTATCACTTGTCACGTTCATTACTTTATCACATTTATGTCACTAGAATACCAAATAAGCCATTGGGAGAGGGAGATTGTCAATTATACATAATCAGACTAGCTGCGCAGCAAAAATAAACCTGCCGATCGGCTGCTAAATTAAAATAAAGCCATTGGGAGTTGCCATCCTGTTGTACCAAACGTAAGAGCTACTTCTCCACGTCCCCAGTGTCTGCAGAAACTGCCCTATGACTTAACCCCTCCTAAGGATAATGTCATCTTGTGTCCATTTTTTGTATACAAGTGCCAAATTTTTCTGTGTACGTACCCCAGAAAATACAAGTTAGAACTTACCTTAGAAGTCTGCCCGGCAGTAAGGCAGCTCACCTGGCTTGCAAGGTACTCTCCCTCACATTGGCCTGTGGAAGACCAAAAGTACTGAGCATTTCTCCCTCAGACTTTCACAAACAGGGCAGCATACAATCTATGGGAGGCGCAGTGAGAATTATGTCCCATAAGTTCCCATTGCTCTAAAAACACCAATGCTCTACTGAAGAGACGGATATGGACTACGGCTACACTATAGGACAAAGCAGCACAATCTTGCACTACTTTAAAAATAATAAACTCTTGATTGAAGAATCTATACTAACACCTGACTTTACCACTTCCTATCACTTACATAGACAAAGAGAATGACTGGAGTGGGAGGGAAGGGAGGAGCTATTTAACAGCTCTGCTGTGGTGCTCTTTGCCGCCTCCTGCTGACCCGGAGGTGAATATCCCATTAGTAAGTAAGATGATCCGTGGACTCAGCTAGCCTAACCTACAAAGTCTGAAACCTACTTTGTATGTCTATTACTAATCATAGTAATAACATAGTCAGACTTGAGGCTGCTTCCCGTCACCAGAAAAAAGCTAGACCAACTTGGCCCTATAAGACCACAATATGAAACCGACCCAAAAAGATATGACTGACCCTGCAGAAAGAGGAAAAGGAAATCTTTCCTTTAGTCTTACTCTCTTGACGTGTGGTAGAAAAAACACCAAAACTTCACCTCCTCCTTGCACCGAAGGCAAAAAGAATGACTGGGGGTTGTGGGTAGGGGAGTGATACTTAAAAGGGACAGTCTAGTCAAAATTAAACTTTCATGATTCAGATAGGGCATGTAATTTTAAACAACTTCTCAATTTAATTTTATTATCAAATTAGCTTTGTTCCCTTAGTGGTATTTTTGAATAGCTAAACCTAGCTACGCTCAAACTGATTTCTAAAACCATTGAAAACTGCCCCTTAGCTCAGAGCATTTTGAAAGTTTTTCACAGTTAGACAGTACTAGTTCATGTGTGTCATATAGATAACACTGTGCTCACTCTTGTGGAGTTATTTAGGAGTCTGTACTGATTAGCTAAACTGCATGTCTGTCAAAAGCACTAAGAAAAGGGGCAGTTTGCAGAGGCTTAGATACAAGGTAATCACAGAGCTAATAAGTGTATTAAACCAACTGTGTTGGTTATGCAAAACTGGGGTAATAAAGGGATTATTTATCTTTTTAAACAATAACAATTCTGGAGTAGACTTTCCCTTTAACAGCTTGGCTGTGGTACTCTTTGCCTCCTCCTGCTGGCCAGGAGTGATATTCCCAACAGTAATTGATGAAGCCGTCGACTCACTATATCTTAGGAAAGAAATATACATACACACATACACATGTTTCCCTCTCACTAAAGCCCTTCCTCCATAGTTACTTAGCTCACATTTCTAGCATCTCATCTCTCCTTGTGTCTACTTTTCTTTCCCACCCTTCTCCCTTATTAACTCATTAAGATAAATGCGTGGGTGAGCGCTTACTTGACACAGCCAATGAAGCCTTCCCGTGCAGCGATGTGCAGAGGGGTGTCTCCGTGGAAGTTGACCGCATGCAGATCACACTGAGCATTGAGCAGAACCTCAGCAATTTCAGCGCTACCAGTGAAAGATGCCCAATGCAAACAAACGTTCTTCTCCTGAAGAAGGAAAGAGACAGGGTGTTTAAGGAGGAAAAAAATTATTCCTAATGAAAAACTCCAATTTAGGAATAACTAAAAAAAAAATAAAAAAAAATTAGTTTAACAAAATGTAATAATTTTTATTGTTTATAGTTTTTTTAATTTTAAATAATTTCCTTTTTTTTTTAGACTATACCCCACTAACGAGTTAAACACGCAAAACCTGGTGTGCACCCTTGTGCTGGCCAGCCAATCAACAGCGGCATACATGTGCCTCCAATTAAGAGTGAATTTGCTTACATGTTTAACACCTTTAGCAAGGTGAGAGCTATTTTTTCAATAAGTAACCAGCCAATGAAGGAGAAGCAAATTAATTTGTGACGCAGAGGCTTTGAATGAAAAAGGGTGATAAGAAAAAGGATACAAGTGAAAGAAATATGAAGCTAGGAAGTATTAGAAATGTAAAATAAGACAGGAAGAATGCAGAGCAGACAGATTGCTACTCACATTGTCCTGCAGGGTGACATCTGCTCCTCGGGTCAGTAATGTGCGTATCACCTCAATGTGCTTGTGCTCTGCGGCCCAGATGATCGGTGTCCAACCTCCATTATCCTGACAAATGGTGGAAAGCGTTAAAGGGATATTGCCAGGTTTGCTTATGGGACAATCATATTAGGGTGTTTCTCTCACCTGGGCATTTACATTTACTTGCCCCGTAGACAACAGGAAACTCAACATGGGCAGGTTTCCACTCTTTGCAGCATGGTGAAGGCAGGTTGAGCCATCCTCCTCCTGGGTGCAGAGGATAAATGTTGGACAGTTAATTCTTTGCATGACCATAAAAGGGGCAGTTTACCCAAAAACTTTCTCCCCTTTGTTACCAAGGATCCATTTTGTGTGTTGTATTAATTTGTTTTCTAATTTTCCCTATGGGCCTTGCACCCAGAATTGTCTGGGGTTAACTGCCTGTGACTGGGAACATAGCAGCTTCCTGATAGTGCTATTGAGCACCCAGGGCTGTGCATGTTGCAGGGTCATATGATTTGTACCCAGTCCAGTCTGAAACTGCAGTCCCCTTCCGTGTTTTGTATGTTTTCTATATGTCCAGGGTGATTACATAAGTCTGTGAACCATGACTTGTTCCCAGTTTGTTTGAGAGCTTGCATTTGTATTGCTGTATCAGGGACCCCGGTTTTGGGAGAGACCTTGACGTGGTACCTGGGCTTGTCCCTTTTGGCCAGATGTGTAACTAACTCTTCCAGTTTTGCTTTTAATCTTAGCTGAGAGCTTGCAAGTGAGTGCTGGACTTCCTCTATGCGTTGTATGTGTACATGTATATATATATATATATATATATATATATATATATATATATATATATATATATATATATATATATATATATATATATATATATATATATATATATATATATATATATATATATATATACACATACACACATACATATATATATATACACATACACACACAGTAGATAAGTCAGGTTTCTGTGATGTAAAAAAATGAGACAAAGAAATCATTTCAGAACTTTTTCCACCTTTAATGTGACCTATAAACTTTACAACTCAATTGAAAAACAAACTGAAATCTTTTAGGTAAAGGGAAATAAAAAAACTAAAATAATATGGTTGCATAAGTGTGAACACCTTTAGACTAATGATTTTATTACAGCACTCAGTCTTTTTGGGTATGAGTTTTTCAGCATGGCACATATTGACTTGGCAAGATTTGCCCACTCTTCTTTGCAAAAACACTCTAAATCTGTCAAAATGCGAGGGCATCTCCTGTGCACAGCTCTCTTCAGATCACCCCACAGATTTTGAATTGGATTCAGGTCTGGGCTCTGGCTGGGCCAATCCAAAACTTTAATCTCCTTCTGGTGAAGCCATTCCTTTGTTGATTTGGATGTATGCTTTGGGTCATTGTCATGCTGAAAGATGAAGTTCCTCTTCATGTTCAGCTTTCTAGCAGAAGCCTGAAGGTTTTGTGCCAATATTGTCTGGTATTTGGAACTGTTCATTATTCCCTCTACCTTGACTAAGGCCCCAGTTCCAGCTGAAGAAAAACAGCCCCAAAAGCATGATGCTGCCACCAAAATGCTTCACTGTGGGTATGGTGTTCTTTTGGTGATATGCAGTGTTGTTTTTGTGCCAAACATATCTTTTGGAATTATGGCCAAAAAGTTCAACATTAGTTTCAACAGACCAGAACACCTTTTGCAACATGCTTTTGGGAAACTTCAGATGCGTTTTTGCAAAATTTAGCTGGGCTTGGATTTTTTTTTCGTAAGCAAAGGCTTCCGTCTTGCCACTTTACCCCATAGCCCAGACATATGAAGAATACGTGCGATTGTTGTCACATGTACCACACAGCCAGTACTTGACAGATATTCCTGCAGCTCTTTTAATGTTGCTGTAGGCCTCTTGGCAGCCTCCCAGACCAGTTTTCTTCTTGTCTTTTCATCAATTTTGGAGGGACATCCAGTTCTTGGTAATATCACTGTTGCGTCATATTTTCTTCACTTGATGATGACTGTCTTCACTGTGTTCCATGGTATCTAATGCCTTGGAAATTCTTTTGTACCCTTCTCCTGACTGATACCTTTTAACAATGAGATCCCTCTGATGCTTTAGACGCTCTCTGAGGACCATGGCTTTTGCTGTAGGATGTGACTAAGAAAAGGTCAGGAAAGACCTACTAGAGCAGCTGAACTTTATTTGGGGTTAATCAGAGGCACTTTAAATGATGACAGGTGTGTACTGACTCCTAATTAACATGATTTGGAATGTGATTGCTTAATTCTGAACACAGCTACATCCCCAGTTATAAAAGGGTGTTCACACTTATGCAACCATATTTTTTTTATTTCCCTTTATCTAAAAGATTTCAGTTTGTTTTTCAATTGAGTTGTACAGTTTATAGGTCACATTAAAGGTGGAAAAAGGTCTGAAATGATTTATCTTTGTCTCATTTTTTTATATCACAGAAACCTGACATTTTAACAGGGGTGTGTAGACTTTTTATATTCTATATATATATATACATACATATATATACACATATATACATACACACATATATAAACAAGCACTCCAGCTAACAATACACAGGTGTCTGGGGTGCAACAGATAGAATTGTACAAGCAAAAGAAGGAGTGCACTCACCAGGTCTTTTTCAAAAGTTTATTCCAAATATGTGAACGTTTTCGGGGGTTTAGCCCCTTCCTCAGACATACAAAATGACATATATATATATATTATCAAGAGGGAACGCCACAAATGCTGAAGCTTTTCCGCTCCCACGCCAGAGAAAGTTCTAGATAGACAACCTTTGTAGGGGTTACACACAGCTAGGGGCGGTAATACAAAAGGAACATGCTCCAATAAATGAGATAAATAAGTCCCTTTGCAGACATCCTCAAACTTGACCCTCCAGAGGTTTTGGAACTACATTTCCCATGATGCTCAGCCAGCAAATCAGCTGGCTGAGCATCATGGGAAACGTAGTTCCAAAACCTCTTAAGGGCCCAGTTTGAGGATGTCTGCAAGGGTCTGATAGAATATAGTACAAATACGTACATCTAATATGGCTGATATAATACAACATGGCTGTTTACTTCTGTTCAGTATCCAGGAGATTCTGGCCCAGGGACCCAACCTGCACACCCCTTTTAGGAATGTGTTTATCTGTACTAGGCTTTGCTTAGTACTAATCATAACTCACTTATTTTCTCATCTAAATAGAATATTTCTGACTTGGCTAGTGGCCTTTATCCTATATTTAACAGGCGCCACCTGGTGTATTTTAATCTATTTACTTTAAGCTGTTCCTTGCCATTCTAGGAAGAAATATAATAAAAACGTATTAACGTATAATATACGTTAATACGTTTTTATTATATTTCTTCCTAGAATGGCAAGGAACAGCTTAAAGTAAATAGATTAAAATACACCAGGTGGCGCCTGTTAAATATAGGATAAAGGCCACTAGCCAAGTCAGAAATATTCTATTTAGATGAGAAATAAGTGATAGAAATAAGTGATAGCCAACGTCCCAGCACATGGGAGCTGCAGATCAATATTTTAGAAGCCTTAAAAGGGACAGGAAAGTAAAAATTAAACAACTCCTATTATCAAGTTTGCTTAGTTCTCTTAGAATCCTTTATAAGAGTAATCCTAGGTGAGCTCAGGAGCATGCATGTGTCTCAAGCCATATCGCAGCTGTGTTGGCAACATTTGTTATAGCAATGTTATACATCATTGCAAGCACTGCCATTGACTGCTATAGACACGTGCACAATCCTAAGCTCCTATCAGCCTACCTAGGTTTAGTCTTCAACAAAGAATACCAAAAGAACAAAGCAAGTTTGATATTAGAAGTAAATTGGAAAGTTGCTGCTCTATCTAAATTATGAATGTTTAAAGGGACACTGAACCCAAACATTTTCTTTCGTGATTCAGATAGAGCACAACATTTTAAGCAACTTTCTAATGTACTCTTATTATCAATTTTTCTTCGTTCTCTTGCTATCTTTATTTGAAAAAGAAGACATCTAAGCTATTTTTTTTTTTGTTTAGAACCCTGGACAGCACTTATTATTGGTGGGTGAATTTATCCACCAATCAGCAAGAACAACCCAGGTTGTTCACCAAAAATGGGTCCGCATCTAAACTTACATTCTTGCTTTTCAAATAAAGATACCAAGAGAATGAAGACAATTTGTTAATAGGAGTAAAATAGAAAGTTGCTTAAAATTGCTTGCTCTGAATCACCAAATAAAAAATTCCACTCCAAAGCACGTATTTTTAGATATGCTTTATCCTAGGCACGCGCTTGTTAGTTCTGATTTTCCTAAAGGACCGCAAAAACTAGTGCCAAGGGTCGCATTTAGTACTCTGGTCACCAGTTGGCCTTCCCTCACACCAGACTCAAAATTAGGCATGTGCATTCAGATTATTCATTAGGAAACGAATGCTGAATATGATCAGCCAGCACCATTCAGCTCTTTTTTGAGTTGGATGTCTTCTTGTGAAAGGGCGACACACTTAGATCTGTGCAAATCCAGATATTTTAGTGCACTTCCACAAAAAGAAATCTGGCTCTGAAAATAGCGAAATGGATCTGGCAGTGGCAACATTCGGCATTTGAGACTAATGTGCATGCGCAGTGTAGGGCCATCCCAATCCCACTGCCTCTGCTGATGGACAACAAACCTGCCTCCCGGGTTAGGAAACAAATTGAAAGGTATCTTTTCCGTGTAACTGCTGCAAATATTGTAGGCACTCTAGAAAGATATCCATTTTTACTTCAACTATTAATGGGAAGACCAACCAGTCCACAAACACTTTTTGAATTGTAAAGCTAAACTGGAAGATATGGGTAGGGGAGATATAAAAAAGGAAATTTATGCTTACCTGATAAATTGATTTCTTATACGATATGCCGAGTCCACGGGTTTCATCCTTACTTGTGGGATTTATCCTCCTAACAGGAAGTGGCAAAGAGCACCACAGCAGAGCTGATACATAGCTCCTCCCCTAACTCCTCCCCCCAGTAATTCGACCGAAGGTATAGGAAGAGAAAAGAAAAGCTAAAAGATGCAGAGGTGACTGAAGTTTTGAAAAATAAAATAAATCCTGTCTTAAAATGACAGGGCGGGCCGTGGACTCGGCATATCGTAAAAGAAATCAATTTATCAGGGAAGCATAAATTTCCATTTCTTTTACAACATATGCCGAATCCACGGGTTTCATCCTTACTTGTGGGATACCAATACCAAAGCTTTAGGACACGGATGAAAGGGAGGGACAAGACAGGAACCTAAACGGAAGGCACCACTGCTTGAAGAACCTTTCTCCCAAAAATAGCCTCAGAAGAAGCAAAAGTATCAAATTTGTAAAATTTGTAAAAAGTGTGAAGGGAGGACCAAGTCGCAGCCTTACAAATCTGTTCAACAGAAGCATCGTTTTTGAAAGCCCATGTGGAAGCCACAGCTCTAGTAGAATGAGCCGTCATTTTTTCAGGAGGCTGCTGTCCAGCAGTCTCGTATGCCAGGCGGATGATACTTTTCTGCCAAAAAGATAGAGGGATAGCCGTAGCTTTTTTACCCCTACACTTTCCAGAATAAACAACAAAAAGAGAGGATGTTTGTCTGAAATCCTTGGTCGCTTGTAAGTAAAACTTCAAAGCACGGACCACATCCAAGTTATGTAATAGACGTTCCTTCTTAGGAGGATTAGGACAAAAGGAAGGAACAACAATTTCCTGATTAATATTCTTATTTGAAACAACCTTAGGTTTAGTACGCAAAACCACCTTATCAGAATGGAATACAGTACAAGATAAGGCGAATCACATTGTAAAGCAGAAAGCTCAGAAACTCTTCGAGCAGAAGAGATAGCAACTAAAAATAAAACCTTCCAAGATAACAGCTTAATATCTATGGAATGCATGGGTTCAAACGGAACCCCTTGAAGAACATTAAGAACTAAATTCAGACTCCATGGTGGAGCAACAGGTTTAAACACAGGCTTGATTCTGATTAAAGCCTGACAAAAAGACTGAAAAGTCTGGGACATCCGCCAGACGCTTGTGTAATAAAATTGACAAAGCAGAAATTTGTCCTTTTAAAGAACTAGCAGATAATCCTTTCTCCAATCCTTCTTGGAGAAAGGACAAGATCCTAGGAATCCTAATCTTACTCCATGAGTAACCCTTGGATTCACACCAATAAAGATATTTACGCCATATCTTATGGTAAATAGTTTTAGTGACAGGCTTGCGAACCTGAATCAGAGTATCAATGACCGACTCAGAGAATCCCCGCTTAGATAAGATCAAGCGTTCAATCTCCAGGCAGTCAGCTGCAGAGAATTTAGATTTGGATGTTGGAACGGACCTTGAATGAGAAGGTCCTGTCTCTATGGCAGTTTCCACGATGGCAGAGACGACATGTCCACTAGATCCGCATACCAAGTCCTGTGTGGCCACGCAGGCGCTATTAGAATTACAGAAGCACTCTCCTGTTTGATTCTTGCAATCACACAAGGAAGGAGAGGAAATGGTGGAAACACATAAGCCAGGTTGAACGACCAAGGTACTGCTAGAGCATCTATCAGTACTGCTTGAGGATCCCTTGATCTGGACCCGTAGCGTGGAAGTTTGGCATTCTGTTGAGATGCCATCAGATCCAATTCCGGTGTGCCCCATTGATGAATCAACGATGTAAACACCTCCGGATGGAGTTCCCACTCCCCGGATGAAAAGTCTGACGACTTAGAAAATCCTCCTCCCAGTTCTCTACTCCTGGGATATAGATTGCTGATAGGTGGCAAGAGTGAATCTCTGCCCATCGGATTATCTTTGATACCTCTATCATCGCAAGAGAACTTCTTGTTCCCCCCGATGATTGATATATGCTACAGTCGTGACATTGTCTGACTGGAATCTTATGAACTTGGTTAGTGCCAACTGAGGCCACGCCTGAAGCGCATTGAATATTGCTCTCAGTTCCAAAATATTGATTGGCAACTGAGACTCCGTCAGAGTCCAAGTTCCCTGAGCCTTCAGGGAATTCCAGACTGCACCACAGCCTAAGAAGCTGGCGTCCGTTGTCACTATAACCCATGATGGCCTGCGGAAGCACATCCCCTGGGACAGATGATCCTGTGACAACCACAACAGAAGAGAGTCTCTGGTCTCTTGATCCAGATTTATCTGAGGAGATAAATTTGCATAATCCCCATTACACTGTCTGAGCATGCACAGTGGTCTGAGATGAAAGCGAGCAAACGGAACGATGTCCATCGCTGCTACCATTAATCCAATGACCTCCATACACTGCGCCACTGATGGCCGAGGAATGGACTGAAGAGCTCGGCAAGTATTTAGAATTTTTGATTTTCATGTCTACCAAGTCTATCAGAGTTCCCAAGAATGGAACTCTTGTTTGTGGAACAAGTGAACTCTTTTCTATATTCACTTTCCAACCGTGAGTTCTTAGAAATGACAACACGATGTCCGTGTGAGATTTGGTCAGATGATAAGTTGACGTCTGAACCAAAATATCGTCCAGATAGGGCGCCACTGCTATGCCCCGCGGCCTGAGAACCGCTAGAAGGGACCCTAGCACCTTTGTGAAGATTCTGGGAGCTGTGGTCAACCCAAAGAGAAGGGCCACAAACTGATATTGTTTGTCCAGAAAGGCAAACCTTAGAAACTGATGATGATCCTTGTGGATAGGAATGTGAAGGTACGCATCCTTTAGGTCATGTATTGACCCTCCTGAATCCTTTATCAAGATAAAGGCCCCTGGCAGCTGAAACGCGTAGAGATTGTTGACCCTGAACCCCTACACTACCAGCTGGTGCATTCTATATCCAGCAATATATAACGGTTAGGACAGGTACATTGAGCTATATCCAAAATAGGAATAGTCTCTGTATGTATAATTCCTGCCCCATGATCCGGTATTTCCAAACTAACGTACCAGTCTGAAATTCATTCTAATCAAGCGGAAAATCACCTGATACCGCAATTCTTTTTTCGGTGTATCACGGACTGCTAGTGAGCCCTAACCCGGAACCACATCTAAAGAGTAGTATCGACCACTGGACTCCCCTGAGGAACGGCTAAGTCTGTCTCTGAACTTGCTGACAGCATCCACGGGAACGGACACTGTAATAAGGTTATTCTTTAATAACACTCGCTATTTGTGGTACATATTACCGATAACACACCATCAGGATGCATTACGGTATCCGCTTCAATATATGAGACTAACACTGTAATGTATATGAATAGAATACCTGTTGTATAACTTGACACAAATCTACTGTTTGAGTAAATAACGTATTGCTCTTTATTCAACACGCCTAATAAGTATCTAGTTACGCTGAATTAGTATTAAGTCATTCTGTGTACATAAAACGCTAAAGATGCAATATACACTTATAACTCGATTTAAGATTTATCATTTTTCAGATGCCGGCATCATTCATAGGATTTATTGTATCTATTTGGTTTTAAATGTGGATGTTTCCACATATATTCTTTACATTAGATGTTTTAAATGTTTTCTTATGTACAATATTAAATAAGTTTTAATACAAATTAGTTCTGTGGGAGGAACTTATTTTCTGGGTATTAACCCATATTACACCTGATTTAACTAATCTTTACTCAAAACATTTTTCGCCACTGGATTGACATCTCCTTTAAATTCCTTCTTATATTTGACATACTGATACATTTTAACTATCTGCTATCTCGCCCACATTGAAGTTAAATTACACTTGTGGATTAGACTATCTTTGGTTATACCACCAAACTACGACACCTTAAGGTCAGGTTTATCACCTACTTAAGAATTTGACATACTCCACTCTCCTAATCAGGACAAATACTAACGCTCATCTTAAACAAACATATGATATATATTTTTACCTTTTTGAACACATCGGATTATCACACAATTAATTAGAGCAACCGACTCAGCTCTTGCAGCGCTATCCCACATCCCCCCCTATTGCAGTATTCATTTGAGATGATCTTTTGAGGTTATATCATCTACTGTGGGATCAGCTAAAGAGTCTGAGTGTAGTATCTATGAATTAACCTATTCTTGTATTTTAAAAGAATTAGACGCACTAGATGTACTAGGTGTCACTTGTGTGGGTGTTAAAGGTTGGGACACTTGAGGAAAATTACATGGCATATCCTGATTCTCTTCAGACTGAGACTCATCCTTAGACATACTTTCATTTCCTAAAATAAGTTGCTTACAGTGTAAGGCTCTATCAGTACAAGAGGTACACAATGTAAGAGGGGGTTCCACAATGGCTTCTAAACATATAGAACAATGAGTTTCCTCAATGTCAGACATGTTGAACAAAGTAGTAATAACCACAACAGTTGGTAAATACTTTATTTGTTGACAAAAACAATTTTGCAAAAAACGAGTACTGTGCCTTTAAGAAATAAAAACACACAAAGCACACTTAAAAACGTCTATGAACGTTTAAAAAGTAGATATAGACATATAAATTTCCAAAAATTATTGCATTCACATGCAAGGATTGAATTTACTCTTTACAGGAATATTACTTTCAAAAAATAATAAAATTTTCTAAATAATGACCCCTGCACCTCGCCACAGCTCCTGTGGCGCCTACCTGCCCCCAGATAATCGCCAAACGAATCAACACCAATCCGGATAGTGTAAAACACAGATAGGGCCCAACCGGAGCTAATGTCTGCTGTCTCCTTCAGAGTAAACTGCGCATCTGAG
The DNA here is from genome assembly GCF_027579735.1 of Bombina bombina. Taxonomy (NCBI): domain Eukaryota; kingdom Metazoa; phylum Chordata; class Amphibia; order Anura; family Bombinatoridae; genus Bombina; species Bombina bombina. Next base: position 574,463,812 of record NC_069505.1, on the reverse strand, counting down.
GCGCGAAAATAGGCCCCGCCCACAATGGACGTCGCACTAAGAAATTCAACTACCGCATGGGAAGAGGTTAAAAACAGCCATGTGGTCCCCAAACAACTATTTATCAAATAAAACTTATTTTACTGTTTTATAATAAAATTTGTGAAAATAAAAGTCCCAGTGTCAATTAATATGCTGCTTATGAAATGTGCTGCAATGATGTAGGAAATAAAACACCCGACATAACAGTAACTCCCCTTATGGTTTAGGACTACTGTTTACCCTGTTCCCCTTATAAGGAACCAAATACAGCCAATTCTGATATACCAAGTTTCCGCAGAGAAAAATAGGCTGACACATACCTCAAATGCTGTTTACTGCATGAGACCGTCCTCACACTGAAGTTTCCATCATTACCTTCAGATTAATGGGAACCATAATTGAACTTAGTAACTGCTGCTAAGATCATCAATTTCAGGGAGAAATCTTCTTCCATATCCTCCCTGATCAAAATAGTACTCACCGGTACCATTTAAAATAAAAAATATCTTGATTGGAGAAATTAAAACTATCATTTTGTCACCACTATCACTTTACCCTTCCTATTACTAGCAGAGGCAAAGAAAATGACTGGGGGGAGGAGTTAGGGGAGGAGCTATGTAACAGCTCTGCTGTGGTGCTCTTTGCCACTTCCTGTTAGCAGGAGGATAAATCCCACAAGTAAGGATGAAACCCGTGGACTTGGCATATCTTGTAAAATAAATATATTCTACAATTGGAATCTAAATGGGTATTTAACCTGGATAACTTAACTCCTAACGGCCTCAATTTAGAGATGGACTTATCCCGTTTCCTTAAAGGGACACTGAACCCAACATTTTTCTTTTGTGATTCAGATAGTGCAGCAATTTTAAGCAACTTTCTAATTTACTCCTATTATCATTTTTTCTTCGTTCTCTAGCTCTAGCATCTAAGCTAAGGAGCCAGACAATTTGTATTATGATATTTATATATATATATATTTAGGCAAAAAGAGTCAGTTGCACTCTCACAAACAGTACTCCAAGGGCCAGGGTGCTAGAGTATATGAAATGTAGCAAAACAGGAAACGGCACTCTCTGGACTTAAGTTTTTAACAGATAGTTTAATCGGTAACGTTTCGGGGAATGCTCCCCTTCATCAGACCAACAACATACAAGTGAATCAAACCTTTAAGCATACATAAACCCCTCCCCTTTGTGCAAAAACCGCCAAAAAACGGTTGCCATGGCAACCAAACATAATGCAATGTAAATATTGTGAATAAAGCAACAATCACATCAAAGAACCCAATTACGAATATAATCACAATTAATTAGTTCCAGGTTAATTAGCAGATAGACATCTAATCACACCACTTGGTACATCTACTGCATATTATAGATTCCAGACAAAACTCTAGTAACAATGTATCATATACAGAGTAACATCACAAACTAATAAGCAAGACCAGAAAAAAAGTTCAAGTGAAACTCCGCAGTTAACTACTTTGAGATGCACTTACTGTCGCAATTCAAAACATATACTATGAGTATTTAATTGTATTAGACCATCCGTAACATTCATGTATTAAACAGCTTTCAAAGAAAAAATAAACAGCGCTTAACCTATACAAAATATAGGATTGCTAGGGATGTTATTCAATTGGTCATATACTATGTAGTAGGCTTATTAAATTAGGATCGTAGATACGTACGGGTAAAATAAGCTGATATTTAATTCAACAAATTCTCAAATCAATACATAAATATGTGTACTTCGCTAATACTTATTCATACATATAAAAACATTCATAAATAAAATGTTCATAGAAAAAACATTCAACAATGCAAATAGGTATCTGAGTATAAAAAGAGGAGAGGACGTCTCCACCTCCTCAACAATAAAATTAAACCTTCAAAAAGGAAAGTTATTGCTTAGAGTAATGTATGCACTTATTAGCACTCCACCTTTAAACGTTGCAAAATCACTTATTTGTGTTGCAGTCCACTCTACAATGTTGCAATTTGTATAGCTCACTTCTTGGTGTTTAATATTCGCCTTTTATCTTAATAGAACTCAGCAAATGATGACGTGATTTTTGCATTAGTATGCATATATTATTATTAAAAAAATGAGTCGTTCGTGTGTTTGTGACTTAAAGATAAAAGTTAATAGTTGTTGGTAAACAGTTAAATAGTTGTTGGCGAGTAGAGGAATAACTCCAAAGACACTCAATCGTATTTAGATGTGAAGAGTCGTAGCATTACAAAATTTCAGTGCTGCAAAGTTCAGTGCAAAAGTATACCTGCTTGTAAACACCAATCCTGCACTGAACTTTGCAGCACTGAAATTTTGTAATGCTACAACTCTTCACATCTAAATACGATTGAGTGTCTTTGGAGTTATTCCTCTACTCGCCAACAACTATTTAACTGTTTACCAACAACTATTAACTTTTATCTTTAAGTCACAAACACACAAACTACTCATTTTTTTAATAATATATGCATACTAATGCGAAAATCACATCATCATTTGCTGAGTTCTATTAAGATAAAAGGCGAATATTAAACACCAAGAAGTGAGCTATACAAATTGCAACATTGTAGAGTGGACTGCAACACAAATAAGTGATTTTGCAACTTTTAAAGGTGGAGTGCTAATAAGTGCATACATTACTCTAAGCAATAACTTTCCTTTTTGAAGGTTTAATTTTATTGTTGAGGAGGTGGAGACGTCCTCTCCTCTTTTTATACTCAGATACCTATTTGCATTGTTGAATGTTTTTTCTATGAACATTTGATTTATGAATGTTTTTATATGTATGAATAAGTATTAGCGAAGTACACATATTTATGTATTGATTTGAGAATTTGTTGAATTAAATATCAGCTTATTTTACCCGTACGTATCTACGATCCTAATTTAATAAGTATACTACATAGTATATGACCAATTGAATAACATCCCTAGCAATCCTATATTTTGTATAGGTGAAGCGCTGTTTATTTTTTCTTTGATTTCTAACCTCAGAATATTTGTGAGATTATTCTATTAAACAGCTCACAGGGTGCAAGTAAGGCGCTCCTTATATACACTAGTTTCACTTTATTAAACAGCTTTCAGTAATCACACTAGTTATTGACAATGTTGCAATCACTCTAATAAACAACTGGAGAACTCAAAATATATATGTGAACCCTACGGGCTAAGTCTGACATGACCTATACGATGTGTAAGTAATATAAGAGCAATAGTGCATTGGCTACTGCACTATTGCTCTTATATTACTTACACATCGTATAGGTCATGTCAGACTTAGCCCGTAGGGTTCACATATATATTTTGAGTTCTCCAGTTGTTTATTAGAGTGATTGCAACATTGTCAATAACTAGTGTGATTTCTGAAAGCTAGTTAATACATGAATGTTACGGATGGTCTAATTCAATGAAATACTTATAGTATATGCTTTGTCAATAACTAGTGTGATTACTGAAAGCTGGTTAATACATGAATGTTACGGATGGTCTAATACAATGAAATACTCATAGTATATGTTTTGAATTGCGACAGTAAGTGCATCTCAAAGAAGTTAACTGCGGAGTTTCACTTGAACATTTTTTCTGGTCTTGCTTATTAGTTTGTGATGTTACTCTGTATATGATACATTGTTACTAGAGTTTTGTCTGGAATCTATAATATGCAGTAGATGTACCAAGTGGTATGATTAGATGTCTATCTGCTAATTAACCTGGAACTAATTAATCATGATTATATTCGTAATTGGGTTCTTTGATGTGATTGTTGCTTTATTCACAATATTTACATTGCATTATATGTTTGGTTGCCATGGCAACCGTTTTTTGGCGGTTTTTGCACAAAGGGGAGGGGTTTATGTATGCTTAAAGGTTTGATTCACTTGTATGTTGTTGGTCTGATGAAGGGGAGCATTCCCCGAAACGTTACCGATTAAACTATCTGTTTAAAACTTAAGTCCAGAGAGTGCTGTTTCCTGTTTTGCTATATAATATATATATTATAATATAATATATATATAAATATTAGAGTTCATTTTTGTATTTTCATATCATCAATTTTTATTAATATTAGCTGTTAATCTGCTGTAATTGAGTCCAGTGGAGGACACCATACGTAGTGTGCGTACCTACAGCTGAACACCAGGAAGTGCAGGGAAGCTGAGCTTGGCGGCTTGCTTCTGTGCAAGTTTTTTGGGAGTTCCAGAGCTTAACAGTGGCTATAATACGCTGATTGTTCTAAATGGTTATAAGTGCATATTGATAAGAGGTCAGTTACAGTGGTAACTTAAATAGATCCCTGCATTAAATAAAAGGTAACCTAAGGAAACTAAAACACAGGAGCTCCTAGGACGCCTCATCAGTACCCTAACGTTTCACCTGAACAGCTTTTTCAAAGGGTGGGCGCGCAACTGAAATGTTGGCTTTTTATAGCGTGTTTCGATTCGTTACCTTTAATTATGTCATCAGTGGACAGCCAATCCGGTCGATATCTCTTAGATACAATATTCAGATATCAATTCTGATATTTGGTATATAGGATCGAAATTGAACTAGGTAATATTCGATTGATAGTTACTAGCATGTATATGGCACTCTCATAAGTATAATGCGTTAATACCAACGGATAGTATTTGCGTGCGTATTACTGTTAAAGATTTCAATGATAATGAGTGCTGTGTATGTTAAAACCATTAGTTTACTTTCAAATGGAACATTCCAATATAGGGTATAGAACTACGCGTAACTGAATTTATTTTATCAAAAGACCCTGAATAATGTTAGAGGTAAAAGTGAAAGGGGATGTTAAGTGTAAACTGTGTAACAGAGATCACTAATGTTGGTGAATAACCAGCATAGTGAATAAACAACATTATACAGAAGAAGCTGTATATTATATAGTGAATAATCAGTGTGTGATGCATACGACTGGTACCAAAATACTGTGCAGTCCACAAGGGTGCAGCTCCGCGTGCTAAGAAGCAAAGTGGAGAGCATATATTTTTGAAAAAAAAAACAGAATTTATGCTTACCTGATAAATTTCTTTCTCTTGTGATGTATCGAGTCCACAAATTCATCAATAATTATGGGATATTCTCTTTCCCTACAGGAAGTGGCAGAAAGAGCACCCACAGAAGAGCTGTCCATATAGCTCCTCCCTTAGCTCCACCCCCCAGTCATTCGACCGAAGGCTAGGAAGAAAAAGGAGAATCTATAGGGTGCAGTGGTGACTGAAGTTTTTAAAATAAAAATATACTACCTGTCTTAAATAGACAGGGCCGGCCGTGGACTCGATACATCACAAGAGAAAGAAATTTATCAGGTAAGCATTAATTCTGTTTTCTCTTGTAAGATATATCGAGTCCACGGATTCATCCATAATTATGGGATACCAATACCAAAGCTTTAGGACACGGATGAAGGGAGGGACAAGACAGGTACCTTAAACGGAAGGCACCACTGCTTGTAGAACCTCTCCCAAAAATACAAATCTGTTCAACAGAAGACTCATTTTTAAAAGCCCATGTGGAAGCCACTGCTGTAGTAGAATGAGCAGTAATTCTTTCAGTAGGCTGCTAGCCAGCAGTCTCATAAGCCAAACGGATGAAGCTTTTCAGCCAAAAGGAAAGAGCGGTAGCCATAGCCTTTTGACCTCTCCGTTTACCAGAATAAACAACAAACAATGAAGATGTGTGACGGAAATCTTTAGTTGCTTGTAAGTAGAACTTTAAAGCACGAACCACATCAAGACACAGAGAATGAACAACAATCTCCTGATCCTATTAGAAACAACCTTAGGAAGAAACCCAGGTTTGGTACGCAAAACCACCTTATCTGCATGGAAAACTAGGTAAGGTGAGTCACACTGTAAAGCAGATAACTCAGAAACTCTTCGAGCCGAAGAGATAGCTACTAAAAACAAAACTTTCCAAGATAGATATCTATGGAATGCATAGGTTCAAACGGAACCCCTTGAACAACATTAAGAACCAAATTTAGGCTCCATGGTGGAGCAACAGGTTTAAATACAGGCTTGATCCTGACCAAGGCCTGACTAAACGCTTGAACGTCTGGGACATCTGCCAGACGTTTGTGTAAAAGAATAGACAAAGCAGATATTTGTCCTTTTAAGGAACTAACTGATAATCCCTTCTCCAATCCTTATTGGAGAAAGGACAAAATTCTAGGAATCCTAATCTTACTCCATGAGTAACCCTTGGATTCACACCAACAAAGATATCTGCGCCAAATCTTATGATAGATTTTCCTGGTGACAGGCTTTCTAGCCTGAATCAGGGTATCAATGACCGACTCAGAGAAACCACGCTTTGATAGAATCAGGCGTTCAATCTCCAAGCAGTCAGACGCAGAGAAGTTAGATTTGGATGCTTGAATGGACCTTGGATTAGAAGGTCCTGCCTCATTGGCAGAGTCCACGGTGGAACAGATGACATGTCCACCAGGTCTGCATACCAAGTCCTGCGTGGCCACACAGGCATTATCAGAATCACCGAAGCTCTCTCCTGCTTGATTCTGGCAACCAGACGTGAGAGGAGAGGAAACAGTGGAAATACATAAGCCAGATTGAAGGACCAGGGCACTGCTAGAGCATCTATCAGTACCGCCTGGGGATCCCGGGACCTGGACCCTTAACAAAGAAGTTTGGCGTTCTGTCGGGAAGCCATCAGATCCAATTCTGGTGTGCCCCATAGCTGAGTCAGCTGGGCAAATACCTCCGGATGGAGCTCCAACTCCCCCGGATGAAAAGTCTGACGACTTAGGAAATCCGCCTCCCAGTTCTCTACCCCTGGGATATGGATTGCTGAGAGATAGCAAGAGTGATCCTCCGCCCATCAGATTATTTTGGTTACCTCCATCATCGCTAGAGAACTCCGTGTTCCTCCTTGATGATTGATAGAGGCTACAGTCGTGATGTTGTCCGACTGAAATCTGATGAATTTGGCCACAGCTTGCTGAGGCCATGCCTGAAGCGCATTGAATATCGCTCTCAGTTCTAGAATGTTTATCGGAAGGAGAGATTCCTCCCGAGACCATAAGCCCTGTGCTTTCAGGGATTTCCAGACTGCACCCCAGCCTAGCAGGCTGGCATCTGTCGTTACTATGAGCCACTCTGGCCTGCGGAAACACATTCCCTGAGACAGGTGGTCCTGAGACAACCACCAGAGAAGAGAATCTCTGGTCTCTTGGTCAAGATGCAGTTGAGGAGATAAATCTGCATAATCCCCATTCCACTGTTTGAGCATGCATAGTTGCAGTGGTCTGAGGTGTAGGCGGGCATAAGGAACTATGTCCATTGCCGCTACCATGAGTCCGATTACCTCCATAGACTGAGCCTCTGATGTCCGAAGAATGGAATGAAGAGCTCGGCAAGTGATTAAAAGTTTTGATTTTCTGACCTCCGTCAGAAAAATTTTCATTTCTACCGAGTCTATGAGAGTCCTTAGGAAGGAAACTCTTGTGAGAGGGACGAGAGAACTCTTTTTTTTTGATCACCTTCCATCCGTGAGATCTCAGAAAAGCCAACACGATGTCCGTGTGAGACTTGGCTAGCTGGAAAGTCGACGCCTGAATTAAGATGTCGTCTAGATAAGGCGCCACTGCTATACCCCGCGGTCTTAGAACCGCCAAAAGGGACCCTAGCACCTTTGTGAAAATTCTGGGAGCCATGGCCAACCCAAAAGGAAGGGCCACAAACTGGTAATGCCTGTCCAGAAAGGCGAATCTGAGGAATTGATGATGATCTCTGTGAATAGGGATGTGTAGATACGCATCCTTTAAATCCACGGTAGTCATATATTGACCCTCCTGGATCAGAGGAAGACTAGTCCGAATAATCTCCATCTTGAAAGATGGTACTCTGAGGAATTTGTTTAGAATTTTGAGATCCAAGATCGGTCTGAAAGTTCCCTCTTTTTTGGGAACCACAAACAGGTTGGAGTAAAAACCTAGCCCTTGTTCCGCTCTTGGAACTGGGCGGATCACTCCCATGGTATGTAGGTCTTCTACACAGCATAAGAACGCCTCTCTCTTTGTCTGGTTTGCAGACAATTGAGAAATGTGAAATCTCCCCCTTGGGGGGGAGTCTTTGAAGTCCAGAAGATATGCTTCGGACACAATTTCTAAAGCCCAGGAATCGTGAACATCTCTTGCCCAAGCCTGAGTGAAGAGAGAGAGTCTGCCCCCTACTAGATCTGGTCTCGGACCGGGGCTACCCCTTCATGCTGTCTTAGAGGCAGCAGCAGGCTTCTTGGCCTGTTTACCTTTGTTCCAAGCCTGGTTAGGTCTCCAGACTGACTTGGATTGGACATAATTCCCCTCTTGCTTTGCTGCAGGGGAAGCTGAAGCGTGACCTTTGAAGTTCCGAAAGGAACGAAAATTATTTTGTTTGGTCCTCATCTTATTGGTTTTATCCTGAGGGAGGGCATGGCCTTTCCCTCCAGTGATGTCTGAAATAATTTCTTTCAGTGTAGGCCCGAATAGGGTCTTTCCTTTGAAAGGGATGTTCAACAACTTAGATTTTGATGACACATCAGCAGACCAGGACTTAAGCCATAACACCCTGCGTGCTAAAATGGCAAAACCTGAATTCTTTGCCACTAATTTAGCCATTTGGAAAGCGGCATCTGTAATGAAAGAATTAGCCAGCTTAAGGGCCTTAATTCTATCCATAATATCCTCTAATGGAGTCTCCACCAGGAGAGCCTCTTCTAGAGCCTCAAACCAGAAAGCAGTAGTTACAGGAACAATGCATGCAATAGGTTGGAGAAGAAAATCTTGATGAAATTTTTTTTTCTTTAGGAGACCCTCTAATTTTTTATCCATAGGATCTTTGAAAGCACAACTGTCTTCGATAGGTATAGTTGTACGCTTAGCAAGAGTAGAATTAGCTCCCTCCACCTTAGGAACAGTCTGCCACGAGTCCTGTATGGTGTCAGATATGGGAAACATTTTCTTAAAAACAGGAGGGTGAGCGAACGGAATACCTGGTCTATCTCACTCCTTAGTAACAATAGTCATAATCCTCTTAGGGACTGGAAAAAAAATCAGTGTAAACAGGAACCTCTAAGTATCTGTCCATTTTACACAATTTCTCTGGGACCACTATAGGGTCACAATCGTCTAGAGTAGCTAATACCTCCTTGAGCAATAAGCGGAGGTGTTCAAGCTTAAATTTAAAGGCCGTCATATCAGAATCTGTCTGAGGGAGCGTCTTTCCTGTATCAGAAATTTCTCCCTCAGATAACAAATCCCTTACCCCTACTTCAGAACATTGTGAGGGTATATCGGATACGGCTCCTAACGCATCAGACGGCTCAGCATTTGTTCTTAACCCAGAGCTGTCACGCTTTCCTTGTAAACCAGGCAGTTTAGAGAAAACCTCTGAGGGTTTTATTCATAACTATGGCCATGTCTTGTAAAGTAAATGAATTTGACGCATTAGAGGTACTTGGCGTCACTTGTGCGGGCGTTACTGGTTGTGACACTTGGGGAGAGCTAGATGCTAAACCCTCATTTCCTTCTAACTGAGAATCATCTATTGCAATATTTTTAAGTTCTAAAATATGCTTTTTATAATTTATAGACATATTAGTGCAAGTGGGACACATTCTAAGAGGGGGTTCCACAATGGCTTCTAAACACATAGAACAAGGATTTTCCTTGGTGTCAGACATGTTAAACAGGCTAGAAATGAAACAAACAAGCTTGGAAAACACTTTAATCAAAGAAAATAACAATTTAAACAAAAACGGTACTGTGCCTTTAAGAGAAAAAAAGCTGCGCAAACTCTGCAAAACAGTGTAAAAAAGAAGTAAACAAAACAAAATTTTTACAGTAGCATCATAAAGCCTTAGTAACTTTGCACCACTATGCAAATAAACAATTAACCCCTTAATGTTAGAACCGGATTGAAAAAACTTCAAAACCGGTAAAATAACGTTCAGCACATTGCCACAGCTCTGCTGTGTCGCCTACCTGCCCTTTAGGAACAATTTGTGGGGAAAAAACCCTCTTTACAGCCCTCAAATACAGCAGGAATCGCTGGAGAAGTAGCTGGATGCTTCTGAGGTAAATAAACTGTAAATAGGCCCCTCCCACCTCACTCGATGTTATGGGGCCTAAAAGAAACACCACAGAGTGTTTCTTATACTAGCCATGTGGGTTAATAACCCTTAAACAAGCCACAAAGACCCCTTAAAGTCCCTCAAAAAACGTTTTATTTGTAATTAAACCAAAACGTTTTTTCCTATTTGTGTCACCAGTAACTATGAGCCCTTTATGCAAGCTTGGATTCCTCTTTAACTGAATACAGCTTACCTTTCCCTCATGGGGATATTGCCAGCCTTTTCTAGAAATAACACAGTCTGTCTAGAAAAAAATAGACTGAACATACCTTAATGCAGTTTAGCCTGCAAACTGTTCCCCCAACTGAAGTTTTCCTGTACTCTTCAGCCGAAATCTGCATCCCTTTTCTGCCAGAGTAAATAGTACACACCGGTACCATTTAAAATAACAAACTTTTACTTGAGAAAATAAAAACTAACATTTTTGTCACCACACTCCCTTTACCCTTCCTAGCAGTTAAGCAGGCAGAGAGAATGACTGGGGGTGGAGCTAAGGGAGGAGCTATATGGACAGCTCTGCTGTGGGTGCTCTCTCTGCCACTTCCTGTAGGGAAGGAGAATATCCCATAAGTATGGATTAATCCGTGGACTCAATACATCTTACAAGAGAAAGTTTAAATAAGAAACTAGATTTGAATAAATCAAGTGTATATAGCTCAAATGACAGATCACAGTAGAAAATAAGCTGGCATTCTCAGTGATAGAGTTCATTTCCCTATTTATACTAACGTGTGAAGTGTTGTATTACGTGATTTATTAAAATAGGGTCCTTTTTCTGCCCAAGAGAAAATGTGTTAAATTGTACTCATTACTGTAATAGCAGCATCGATGAGTAACCGTAAAAACTGCAAGGTCCTAATTCACTCACAACTAGTTATACCAACTTAAGCCACGCCAATATTCAGGTCACGAATCACCCTGAATCTAGATGTACAGCGATTGTTTAACATTAGGGTGACTAACGTGAACATAGATTAAGGTGGCAGTTTTATTCTAGCTGGTGTTAATTTATCCTTTAGGAGTCTCACAGAATCTGGCCACACAATACTACAGCTGCCCGTTAGTTAACACTTTATGTGCATATTATAAGTAACTTGATCATTTACCTCATTTACTAATCCTGCCTACTTTATTATAGGTACCTAAGAGTGTTTTTAACATTTACTTCTATTTTAATTGTTTTGTTTTTTTATTTAATAAAGGCTATATTTTTTTAATTTAGTTGAACCCCTACATACGTGTTACCCCTTTATCTATTCAGCCTTACGGCTGCAAGTTGTATATTATTTTGTTACTCATGAACTGATATAACCCAATTAACCCACTGAGTGCTATATATGTAGTCTTTCTAAAGCGTTGGTCTCTCCACCTCTCTTTATATCCTTGCTAGGTAAAATGACTACAGAGCACCTATATCCCTAAGACAGACTTTTTATTACAAATCTTATTTAGGGGATTTATAGGGATCATTGGGGTTATATATTACTGAAAGTAGTGCCATTGGTCTTCCTCAATTTCTTACCTGTGGTACCTATCTTTTTAAGGATACAAATACTCAGAGCTCCAGAGTTTCATGTAAGGTACCATTGCACTGAAAACTGTAACTTTCCTTTCCCTTCCCATATAGGGGCCGATTTATCATGGCCCGAATAGGGCCAAATACCCGTTGCCGCACGAGCCTTCAGGCTCACCAGAAACCGGAGTTAAGAAGCAGCGGTTTTAAAACTGCTGCTCCTTAACTCGTCCGCCGCCTCTGAGGCGGCGGACATCAATCCGCCCGATCTCATGCGATCGGGTTGATTGACACCCCTGCTAGCGGACGGAAATCTGCAGGGGGCGGCATTGCACAAGCAGTTCACCAGAACTGCTTGTGCAATGATAAATGCCGACAGCGTATGCTGTCAGCATTTATCGATGTCTTGCGGACATGATCGCTACAGCGGATCATGACCGTCAGACAAATGATAAATCGCCACCATAGTTTGCATCGGATCTTATAAGCTTATGGGCTTGTAACTTATTTATGTTGCTTGAGGTTTAGATTTACACTATCTGATGAATCTCTGACTGCAGAAGAGATTTCTATGTGGAATATAGAATATGTCTGATACTTTTTATTCCAGCACTGTATATATTTTAACATGATGATTTTAGATTTATATATGTCTTATATTAAATACTATTCGTTTGATGAAATTTAATATTATTCGTTTTATGTATATATCATTTTGAGTTTTATCCTTTATTAGGATCTCCCTCTGGGTGTATATTACCCCTTTTATTAATAGGATTCTTGTCTGGCTCACACAATAACTTTGTTTATAGTTTATCTTGTTGTAAGATTTTAGGGAATCATATATTGTGGAGGTGGTCTTTATTTTTCATTGTAGCGCAAATGGTTAAGAGTTCTTGTATTTTGTCCCGGAATCCCTCTCACACCTACCGCCGGCACCAGCAAACTGTGATGTAACTGTGACGATCAGACTTCTGTCTTCTTATGGAACTGGAGCCTTGATCGCTCTCCGGTTCCATATGCGGCAGATGCCTGGAGCTCGGGAACTACAGCTCTCAGCAGTAACTTAACAGCAGAGACTGCTGTAGCTTTCTGCAGCTTGGACGTGTATATACTGTTTATTGTGCGGTACAATAAGCAAAGTACTGTACAACGTACGTATATATACGTCGCAATGGCTTAATGGATTAAAAGTATTTTTATATATGCATCAGAAATTAATCTTTTTTTAAAATGTCAGTATACAAAATACTTGTTTTAAAAGCATTTAATTGTCATTTTGTTTGTACTAGAGTTTCCGTTAGTGGTATATCCCTTGAAAAGACTCCTTTGCTTGCCAATAAGGGACAGATTTAAAAAAACAAAAGAAAAAAAACAAACTCCTGCACTGATCAAGGAATCACTTTGTATCATGTTACCGGTTAAAGGGACACTAAACCCCAAAATTTTCTTCCATGATTCAGTTAGAGCAGTAATTTTAAGCAACTTTCTATTTTATTTCTATTATCAATTTTTCTTCGTTCTGTTCGTATCTTTATTTGAAAAGCAGGAATGTAAGCTTAGGAACTGGCCCATTTATGATTTAGCACCTTGGTAGCGCTTGCTGATTGGTGGGTAAATGTAGCCACCAATCAGCAAGCGCTACCCAGGGTGCGGAACCAAAAATGGGCCGACTCCTAAGCTTACATTAATGCCTTTTCAAATAAAGATACCAAGAGAAAGAAGAAAAACGAATAGCAGTAAATTAAAAAGTTGCTTAAAATTACTGCTCTATCTGAATCATGAAAGAAAAAAAATGGGATTTAGTATCCCTTTAAGGGTTCTGAAGTCTGCAGGAAGCGCTCCACCTTCCCTGGAAAACACTAAAGTTTCCAAATTAAAATGATGAGAAAAACAGGCAAATAATAAAAATGACAATGCAGTTTTTTTCACTATGTATAAACAAAGACATTATGACTTTACAAAAAAAATGTTTTGCATTTAAATGTATAATTTTTAGTGAAACAAAAGTCAGACTTTTGTTACCTGGTGGTAAACGCAGGCGCCCTTCTGAATGAGGTATCTGGCAACGTCAATGTAGTTGTTGACAACTGCCTCTAAAAGAGGGGTACGCAGGACTTTGTCATTCGCATTGACGTTAGCGCCGGCCTGAAGAAACAGGAACCATGACGTTATGGAGGTAAAAGATGAGAGGGAAGATAGAGGGGAGAAAAATAAATAAAGGCGGATGATACCTGCAACAGAACGTGACACATCTCCAGACTACCCTTTTGTGCTGCCGCATGGAGAGGACTTCGCTTTAACTGGATATCATTCAGAAAGCTTGAATCTTGATTTTCTGCAAAGAGAAAAAGGAGGTGGTTTCTAAGTGGGAGACAATGGTCATGTTAACGTGAAAAAGGGAATATGAACGAGTGGCCACTCACCCAGCATGAGTAAGACCTTGTGCAGTTCTCCCTGCTTCACAGACAAGTACAGCTGACGGGAGTTGTAGCGAACCTTCTTCCGGCGATCGCGTTTCTGCGGAGACAACCTGTGCACAGGAAGACGGGGGAGGACAAGGAGTTAACTCTGATTTGGGAGGTCGGATAGGTAAGATAATATTAGAAAACAGAAGCAGCGAGAGTAAGAAATGGTAAAGAAATCGGATATATATATATATATATATATATATATATTTTAATTTTATTATAATTTAACATACATTAACCTGTTCTGTTATTCATACACATTTAGACATATTGCATCACATTTAATGTTTTCACATTTTCGTTCCTTGTGGGGTATTTTCTTGTAAGACTATCATATTTTCAGTTATGGCCCTTTAAGAAGAGGCAGCCTGGGAAGATTTATTGAATAGGATTCTGAACATGGGATTAGTCACATGATGTACTATTTTGTCATGTGATTTTATTAGAAGATTCTGATTTGTCAGAGGTTTGGTATAATAAGCCTGATGAAGCTTGATATGGGCAGAGAAACCAATTGCTTACAGTGCTTATAATACACTCTTGCAGCAGTGTTGCACTTTTTTTTTAATTAAAGTTTTTTCATTCTTTGAACCGCTGGAAGATTTTTATGTTTGTTCTATAAACCTAAGTCTGAGAATTGAAACATTTGCAGATCCAAGATTCATGGAGCCAGGAGACAGTGAGAGTTCTCAGCACTCTGAATCTGTGAGTACTAATTTCATCTACTGCCTTGATTTATAACATCCGCGCTATACTACTCTACGTGGCGCCTCTTATGTTTCACAGATTCTACTGAGATGCCCATCTGGTCCTCAGAGAGCTGCCTTTGTGAGAGGAAGAGTGTGGAGATATCTATTTGGACATTTTATATACCACAGACTTGTGCACACTCGCGCCTCTTTTTTTAGTCACAATTTTATGTTTTTATTAAGATTCATAATTGACCGTTCAGCTCCAAGCAGTCTCATATTATCATCATTTATTTGTAGGGCGCCAACAGATTCTGCAGAGCGAAATGATCAATATATGAAGGGAAAAGGTGCAATTTTTTTTTTTTTTATAAACTAAGAAATGATATATATATATATATATATATATATACATATATATACATATATATACATATATATATATATACATATATATATACATATATATATACATATATATACATATATATATATATATATATATATATATATATATATATATATATATATATATATATATATCTATCTATATATCCCATATCATAGCTTTTACTTACCGTGCCAGATCCCCCCCGTCCCAAAGGCGTCATGAACAGAAAACTGACCACCCCCCTTTACCTATTTAGGGACAGTAAAGTTAAAAAAACATAATTTATGTAAGAACTTACCTGATAAATTAATTTCTTTCATATTAGCAAGAGTCCATGAGCTAGTGACGTATGGGATATACATTCCTACCAGGAGGGGCAAAGTTTCCCAAACCTTAAAATGCCTATAAATACACCCCTCACCACACCCACAATTCAGTTTAACGAATAGCCAAGAAGTGGGGTGATAAGAAAAAAGTGCGAAAGCATATAAAATAAGGAATTGGAATAATTGTGCTTTATACAAAAAAATCAAAACCACCACAAAAAAGGGCGGGCCTCATGGACTCTTGCTAATATGAAAGAAATGAATTTATCAGGTAAGTTCTTACATAAATTATGTTTTCTTTCATGTAATTAGCAAGAGTCCATGAGCTAGTGACGTATGGGATAATGATTACCAAAGATGTGGATCTTTCCACACAAGAGTCACTAGAGAGGGAGGGATAAAATAAAGACAGCCAATTTCTGCTGAAAATAATCCACACCCAGAATAAAATTTTTAATGAAAAAACATAAGCAGAAGATTCAAACTGAAACCACTGCCTGAAGTACGTTTCTACCAAAAACTGCTTCAGAAGAAGAAAACACATCAAAAATGGTAGAATTTAGTAAAAGTATGCAAAGAGGACCAAGTTGCTGTTTTGCAAATCTGATCAACCGAAGCTTCATTCTTAAACGCCCAGGAAGTAGAAACTAACCTAGTAGAATGAGCTGTAATCCTTTGAGGCGGAGTGTTACCCGACTCAACATAGGCATGATGAAATAAAGATTTCAACCAAGATGCCAAAGAAATGGCAGAAGCTTTCTGGTCTTTTCTAGAACCGGAAAAGATGACAAATAGACTAGAAGTCTTTCGGAAAGACTTAATAGCTTCAACATAATATTACAAAGCTCTAACAGCATCCAAAGAATGCAATGATTTCTCCTTAGAATTCATAGGATTAGGACATAATGAAGGAACCACAATTTCTCTACTAATGTTGTTAGAATTCACAACCTTAGGTAAAAAATTCAAAAGAAGTTCGCAGCACCGCCTTATCCTGATGCAAAATCAGAAAAGGAGACTCAGAAAAAAAGAGTAGATAATTCAGAGACTCTTCTGGCAGAAGAGATGGCCAAAAGAAACAAAACTTTCCAAGAAAGTAATATAACGACCAAAGAATGCATGGGTTCAAAAGGAGGAGCTTGAAGAGCCCCCAGAACCAAATTCAAACTCCAAGGAGGAGAAATTGACTTAATGACAGGTTTTATACGAACCAAAGCTTGTACAAAACAATGAATATCAGGAAGAATAGCAATCTTTCTGTGAAAAAGAACAGAAAGAGCAGAGATTTGTCTTTCAAGAAACTTGCGGACAAACCTTTATCTAAACCATCCTGAAGAAATATAAGTCTTCCAGACTCTATAATATATCTCTCTAGATACAGATTTACGAGCCTGTCACATAGTATCAATCACAGAGTCAGAGAAACCTCTTTGACCAAGAATCAAGCGTTCAAACTCCACACCTTAAAATTAAGGTTTTGAGATCCTGATGGAAAAAAGAACCTTGAGACAGAAAGACTGGTCTTAACGGAAGAGTCCACAGCTGGCAAGAGGCCATCCGGACAAGATCAGCATACCAAAACCTGTGAGGCCATGCTGGAGCTACCAGCAGGACAAACGAGCATTCCTTAGAATATTGGAGAATACCCTTGGAAGAAGAACTAGAGGCGGAAAGATATAGGCAGGATGACACTTGTAAGGAAGAGATAATGCATCCACTGCCTCCGCCCGAGGATCCCTGGATCCGGACAGATACCAGGGAAGTTTCTTGTTTAGATGAGAAGCCATCAGATCTATTTCTGGGAGTTCCCACATTTGAACAATCTGAGGAAATACCTCTGGGTGAAGACCATTCACCCAGGTGCAACGTTTGGCGACTGAGATAATCCGCTTTCCAATTGTCCATACCTGGGATATGAACCGCAGAGATTAGACAGGAGCTGGATTCCGCCCAAACCAAAATTCGAGATACTTCTTTCATAGCCAGAGGACTGTGAGTCCCTCCTTGATGATTGATGTATGCCACAGTTGTGACATTGTCTATCTGAAAACAAATGAACAACTCTCTCTTCAGAAGAGGCCAAGACTGAAGAGCTCTGAAATTGCACGGAGTTCCAAAATATTGATCGGAAATCTCACCTCCTGAGATTCCCAAACCCCTTGTGCCGTCAGATACCCCCACACAGCTCCCCAACCTGTAAGACTTGCATCTGTTGAGATTATAGTCCAGGTCGGAAGAACAAAGAAGCCCCCTGAACTAAACGATGGTGATCTGTCCACCATGTCAGAGAGTGTCGTATAATCGGTTTAAAGATATTAAGTGAGATATCTTTGAGTAATCTCTGCACCATTGGTTCAGCATACAGAGCTGAAGAGGCCGCATGTGAAAACGAGCAAAGGAGATCGCATCTGATGTGGCAGTCCTAAGACCTAAAATTTCCATGCATAAGGCTACCAAAGGGAATGATTGTGACTGAAGGTTTTGACAAGCTGAAATCAATGTTAAACTTCTCTTGTCTGACAAGGACAGAGTCATAGACACTGAATCTATTCTAGAAACCTAAAAAGGTTACCCTTGTCTGAGGAATCAATGAACTGATTGGTAAATTGATCCTCCAACCATGAACTTGAAGAAACAACACAAGTCGATTTGTATGAGATTCTTCGAAAATGAAAAGACTGAGCAAGTACCCAGATATCGTCCAATAAGGAAATACCAAAACCCTGTTCTCTGATTACAGAAAGAAGGGCACCGAGAACCTTTGAAAAAAATTCTTGGAACTGAGGCTAGAGCCACAAAACTGGTAATGCTTGTCTAAAAAGAGAATCTCAGACACTAAAAGTGATCTGGATGAATCGGAATATGCAGATACACATCCTGTAAATCTATTGTAGACATATAATGCCCTTGCTAAACAAAAGGCAGGACAGTCCTACAGAAACTGAATGTTGGAATCCTTACATAACGATTCAATATTGATAGATCCGGAACTGGTCTGAAGGAATTGACCTTCTTTGGTACAATGAAAAGATAAAATAAAACCCCAGCCCCTGTTCCAGAACTGGAACTGGCATAATTACTCCAGCCAACTCTAGATCTGAAACACATTTCAGAAATGCTGAGCCTTTGCTGTGTTAACTGGGACACGGGAAAGAAAAAATCTCTTAGCAGGAGGCCTTAACTGAAGCCAATGCTGTACCTTTCTGAAACAATGTTCTAAAACCAGATATTGAGAACGGAATTGATCAAAATTTCTTTGAAGAAAACGTAATCTGCCCCATACCAGCTGAGCTGGAATAAGGTCCGCACCTTCATGGGTACTTAGGAGCTGGCTATAGGTTTTCTATAAGGCTTGGATATATTCCAAACTGGAAACAGTTTCCAAACTGATACCACTCCTGAGGATGAAGGATCAGGCTTTTGTTCCTTATTGTGAGGAAAGGAACGAAAAATGAATATTAGACCTAAATTTACCTTAGATTTTTTATCCTATGGTAAAAAAAGTTCCCTTCCTTCCAGAAACAGTTGAAATAATTATTTATTACCCTGGAAAGAAAAAGAAAGCAAAGTTGACTTAGAAGACATATCAGCATTCCAAGTTTAATCCATAAAGCTTTTCTAGCTAAAATAGCTAGAGACATATACCTGACATCAACTCTAATGATATCAAAAGATGGTATCACCAATAAAATTATTAGCATGTTATAGAATAATAATAATGCTATAAAATTATGATCTGTTACTTGTTGCGCTAAAGCTTCTAACCAAAAAGTTGAAGCTGCAGCAACATCCGCTAAAAATATAGCAGGTCTAAGAAGATTACCTGAACATAAGTAAGCTTTTCTTAGAAAGGATTCAATTTTCCTATCTAAAGGATCCTTAAAATGAATTACTATCTACCGTAGGAATAGTAGCACATTTAGCAGGAGTAGAGACAGCCCCATAACCTTAGGGATTTTGTCCCAAAAAAACTCTAATCTGTCAGATGGCACAGGATATAATTGCTTAAACGTTTAGAAGGAGTAAAAGAATTACCCAAATTATTCCATTCCCTGGAAATTACTTCAGAAATAGCATCAGGGAGATTAAACACTTCTGGAATAACTACAGGAGATTTAAAAACCTTATTTAAACGTTTAGATTTAGTATCAAGAGGACCAGAATCCTCTATTTCTAATGCAATTAATACTTCTTTAAATAAAGAACGAATAAATTCCATCTTGAACAAATACCAAGATTTATCAGCATCAACCTCTGAGACAGAAACCTCTGAACCAGAAGAACCATTATCAGTATCAGAATGATGATGTTCATTTAAAAATTCATCTGAAAAAGAGAAGTTTTAAAAGACTTTTATGTAAACTAGAAGGAGAAATAACAGACATAGCCTTCTTAATGGATTTAAAAAATAAAATCTCTTATGTTATCAGGAACACTCTGAAAATTAGATGTTGACGGAACAGCAACAGGTAATGTAACAGTACTAAAGGAAATTTTATCTGCATTAATAAGTTTGTCATGACATGCAATACAAACAACAGCTGGAGAAACAGATACCAAAAATTATAGCAGATACACTTAGCTTGGTAGCTCCAGCACTAGACAGCGATTTTCCTGTAGTATCTTCTGACTCAGATGCAACGTGAGACATCTTGCAATATGTAAGAGAAAAAACAACATATAAAGCAAAATTGATCAAATTCCTTAAATGACAGTTTCAGGAATGGGAAAAAATGCCAAAAAACAAGCTTCTAGCAACCAGAAGCAATGAAAAAATAAGACTTAAATAATGTGGAGACAAAAGCGACGCCCTTATTTTTTAGCGCCAAATAAGACGCCCACATTATTTGGCGCCTAAATGCTTTTGGCGCCAAAAATGACGCCACATCCGAAACGCCGACATTTTTGGCGCAAAATAACGTCAAAAAATGACGCAACTTCCGGCGACACGTATGACGCCGGAAACGGAAAATAATTTTTGCGCCAAAAAAGTCAGCGCCAAGAATGACGCAATAAAATGAAGCATTTTCAGCCCCCGCGAGCCTAACAGCCCACAGGAAAAAAAGAGTCAAATTTTTGAAGGTAAGAAAAAATGATTAATTCAAATGCATTATCCCAAATATGAAACTGACTGTCTGCATTCAAATAGGCAATACTCTCCTCACATCCCTCTGACATTCACTGCACGCCGAGAGGAAAACCGGGCTCCAACTTGCTGCGGAGCGCATATCAACGTAGAATCTAGCACAAACTTACTTCACCACCTCCATAGGAGGCAAAGTTTGTAAAACTGAATTGTGGGTGTGGTGAGGGGTGTATTTATAGGCATTTTGAGGTTTGGGAAACTTTGCCCCTCCTGGTAGGAATGTATATCCCATACGTCACTAGCTCATGGACTCTTGCTAATTACATGAAAGAAAAATGTATTTCATGAATCAAACAAAGCAGGCGATTTTAAAACAACTTTCCAATGTACTTCCATTGTTTAATTTGCTTCAGTCTCTAACTATCTTTTGCTGAAAACCTAGGTAGGCTCAGGTGCAGCATATATGCCTCTTGTCACTGGCTCATCAGATGTGTTCCACTAGCTCCCAGTAGTGCATTGTTTCTCCTTTAACAGAGCATACTAAGAGAATGAAGCAAATTTGATAGCTGAAGTAAACTGTAAAGTTCTGTCTGAAATAATGAAAGAACATTTTTGGGATTTGAGTCCTTAAGAGATCTGGCCTGGTAGCTCCTCGTGGCTTGTGAATGTCCATCAAAGGATGGAAAAGTAGAAAAAAGGATCAGGATGGTAGAAAGTATTAGCAAGGACATAAATAAATTGTTGTAGTTGGCCATCAGTTAAGAAATCGTAGTCTTGGCAAGAAGAGGACGGTTATGAGGACCCTGAAGAATAATGAACAGGTAGTTTATCTTCAGTTTGCACCTTAGCTGAGAGCCCGGCTGAAAGAGAGCAGCACCTCGTGTAGAACAAACACACTGCCGAGGGGGGTATATTTTCACTAAGGTACTGTTTCCGGATATCTTTTCTGGACACGGAATTGCCTAATTATGTTATTATGTGTTAAGTTTATTTTTTTACGGTTTTCTCATTTGATGACACTAACTATTACTGATGTTTGCCATATGATTTATGTTTATATAGACTAGGCAGAAGTCTGTATTAATGATTCTTATATATAGCAGATCTAGCGCATAACGTTCTATTTTCACATAGTCTTTGGAGACCCTTGTCTTTGTAAAACACTAAATAAGGTTTGTCAACTCACAAAGTTTAAAATTATAGAGATTTGTTTCTTTGAGGTGATGACAAAAAGGGAATTTTTTAATGATAAAAACTAAGGAGAAAGAGAACAGAGACCTGGAGGATCCCAGGTAGATCCCTAGGTGGAAAAAGAAAATGTATGCTTACCTGATAAATGTATTTTTTTTTTGACAAGATGAGTCCACGGATCATCTTAATTACTAAAGGGATATTCACCTCCTGGTCAGCAGGAGGAGGCAAAGAGCACCACAGCAGAGCTGTTAAATAGCTCCTCCCTTCCCTCTCACTCCAGTCATTCGACCGAAGTTAGGAAGAAAAAGGAAAAGCCAAGGTGCAGAGGTGTCTGAAGTTTATAATAACCCACAACCTGTCTAAAAGAACAGGGCGGGCCGTGGACTCATTGTGTCAAAAAAGAAATAAATTTATCAGGCAAGCATAAATTTTCTTTTTTAAGACACAATGAGTCCACGGATCATCTTAATTACTAATGGGATTCAATACCCAAGCTAGAGTAAACAGATGATACGGGAGGGACAAGACAGGGAACCTAAACTGAAGGTCCTTTCTCCCAAAAACAGCCTCAGCCGAGGCAAAAGTATCAAATTTGGAGAAAAAAAAAAATGTGAAGAGAAGACCAGTCTTGCAGTCTTAAAAATTTGTTCCACAGAAGCTTCTGGAATGCCCATGAGGAAGCAACAGTCCTCATGGAATGAGCCACAACTCTCTTTGGAAGCTGCTGTCAGCAGTCTCCTATGCAAAACGTATGATACTCTTCAGCCAAAAGAAAGAGAAGTAGCTGTAGCTTTCTGTCACTTGCGTTTTCTTGAAAAAAAAACAAACAAACAAAGAAGACGACTGACGACAGTCCTTAGTCGTCTACAGGTAAAACTTTAAGCACGGACCACGTCCAAATTGTGCAGAAGTCTTTCCTTCTGAGACAAAGGATTAGGACACAAGAACAACAATCTCCTGATTATTGTTCCGATCAGAAACAACCTTAGGAAGAAATCCTAATTTAGTACGTAAAACTACCTTATCTGAATGGAAAATAAGATAAGGAGATTCAAACTGAAATGACGAGATCTCTGACACTCTCCATTAAATGAACAGTACCCGTGGGTAGATTTGAACTCTAAAACTTCTGCTTCTCAACCAGGAGTGCTATCCACTAAGCTACGCCAGAGAGCAACAAGAAATAAAACTTTCCCAGATAACAACATAATATCTAAGGAATTTATAGGCTCAAACTGAGCACCTTGAAGAACTCTGAGATCAAAACTCAGACTCCATGGAGGAGTAACTGGTTTGAACACAGGCCTGATCCCAACCAAGGTCTGACAAAAAGATTGTACATCTGGGACATCTGCCAAATGTCTGAGTAACAAAATAGAAAAAAAAGACAGATTTGACCCTTCAGGGAACTGGACGATAAACCCTTTCTCCAACCCTCTTGGAGAAAGACAAAATGCTAGGAATCCTAACACTACTCCATGAGTAGACCATGGATTCACAACAATAGAGATATTTACGTCATATCTTATGATAAATCTTTCTAGAGACAGGCTTACGAGCCTGAATCATGGTCTCAATGACAGAGCCAGGAAACCCTGCTTGGATAAAATTAAGCGTTCAATCTCCAAGCAGTCCTTTTCAGATAAACCAGAGTTGGATGAAGGAGGAGCCCTTAAATCAGAAGGTCCTACCTCAACGGAAGTCTCCAAGGTGGCAGAGATGACATGTCCACCAGGTCTGCATACCAAATCCTGCGAGGCGCAGCAGGTGCTATGAGGCTCACCGATGCCCTCTCCTGCTTGATGCGAACAATGACACGAGAAAGAAAAGCAAACGGATGAAAAAAAAAATTTGAGAACTCTTCCGGATGGAGTACCCACTCCCCCAGATGAAAAGTCTGCCTGCTTCAGGAAATCCACCTCCCAGTTGACTCCCGCTGGGATGTGGATTGCCGACAGACCGCAAGAATGGGCTTCCGCCCACTGAATTATTTTGGATACCTCTGTCATCGCTAAGGAACTCCTCATTCCTCCCTGATGATTGATGTAAGCCACCAACGTTATTTTGTTTGGCTGGAACCTGATAAACTGGACCGAGGCTAACTAAGGCCAGGCCAGAAGAACCTTGTAGATCACTCTCAGCTGCAAAATGTTTATAGGAAGAACAAACTCTGAGTCCACACCCCCTGAGACCTTAGGGAGCCCCATATTGCTCCCCACCCTAAAAGGCTGGCGTCTGTTGTCACAATCACCCAAGATGGTCTGCGAAAACAGGTTCCCTGGGAGAGATGATCCAGAGACAACCACCATTGAAGAGAATCCCTTGTCTCCTGCTCCAGCAGTATTTGAGGAGACAAATCTGTATGATCTCCGATCCATTGCCTGAGCATGCTTAACTGCAGAGGTCTGAGATGGAATCAAGCAAACGGGATGATGTCCATTGCCGCCACCATGAGACCGATTACCTCCATGTACTGAGCCACTGAAGGCCGAGGAGTGGACTGAATGATTAGACAAGTATCAATCTCTGATGTCCTGATATACTATCAGAAAAATCTTCATTGACATGGAACCTGCTATGGTTCCCAAGAAAGTTACCCTTGTGCTTGGTACTAAGGAACTCCCTCCAAATTAGCCTTCCACCTGTGAGAACGCGGGAAGGATAACACCATGTCTGTGTGAAATCTTGTGAAAACTCTGAGAGCTGTGGCAAGACCGAAAGGAAGAGCCACAAACAGGAAGCGTTTGCCCAAAAAGGCAAACCTTAGAACTTGAAACGATTCTTGAGAATGGCACATGAAGATACGAGTCCTTTAAATCCACTGTTGTCATAAATTGACCCTCTTGGATCAAGGGAAGAATGGAACAAATAGATTCCATCTTGAAGGACGGTACACAAAGAAGTTTATTTAAACTCTTGAGATCTAAAAGGTGGTCTGAAGCTTCTCTCTTTTGTGGGAACCACAAACCGATTGGGATAAAAAACCCAGAACCTGTACCTGTATGGAAACTGGAACAATCACTCCCAGGTCTGAGAGATCTCCTACGCAGTGTAAGAACGCCTCCCCTCTTGTCTGATCTGCAGATAATCCTGAAAGCAGAAACCTGCCTCTGGGAGGAAAACTTTTGAACTCTAGATTGTATCCCCGGGACACTATTTTCTATTGCCCACGAATCCTGAACATCTCGAACCCAAGCCTGAACGAAGACGGAAAGTCTGCCCCCTACAAGATCCAATCCCGGATCGGGGGCATGTCCTTCATGCTGTCTATGATTCTACAGCAGGCTAATTCGATTTTATTTTCTTCTTAATTCTTTAAATCTCAAAAGAAATTATTTCCGTCAAGTCAGGTCCCAACAAGGACTTCTCCTTGTAAGGAATCGCTAAAAGTTTAGACTTAGAGCATACATCCGTAGATCAAGGCTCTAACTATAAGCCTCTGTGAGCTGGAACAGAAAAACCTGAAACCTATGCTCCCAGATTGAAAACTTGAAGGGAAGATTTTGAAATAAAGGAATTAGCCAATCTGAAAGCTTTTATCTTATCCTGGATTTTATCCAGGGGAGATTCTGACTTAGTAGCATCAGACAACGCATCAAACCAATATGCCGTCGCACTAGTGACGGTAGCAAAGTACGCTGGTTGCCATTGTAAGCCCTGGTGTACAACTTTTTCTAATTTTTGTCCATTGGACCTTTGAAAAACCCAACTATCCTCTAGGGGGAATAATAGTTCACATAGCTAAGCTGGAAACTACTCCTTCCACCCTAGGGAATGTTTGCCCAGCCTCCTTAGCTGAGTCGGCTATGGGAAACATCTTTTGAAATATAGGGAATGCGGTCTCTTCCATTCCTTTTAACTTACTGGACGCACAAGGATAGATTACACCGGTATTGTCGGAGTCGCCCAGGGTAGTTAAAGCCTCGTAAAGTACCAAATGGAGGTGTTCAAGCTAAAAAAACTAAAAGAAAAACAACCTCAGGATCATATAATCCCAAAGTATCTTCCTCTTTCAGGTAACAGGGAAGAACCATTCGGAATAGCAACTACTGAATCAATCGCCTAAACAATTGAAAATAACTCCTGTAGAAATGTTTTCTTCCACCTGGGAAAAACATAATGCATGAAATGCAGAGTAACTCTGGATGGAGTGTGAGAGGAAGCGCAGGGCACTGCATGTGAGCCATAACATTTTGTGGGCACTATAGGAGAAATTTGTGGCATAAGGTGACCATTGTCAACAGACTTCAAAACAGCAAACGCCTTAAAAGGAGAAGGTTCAGAAAAAGAGTGCAATTTCTTAATAAAAATTGACACATAAAAAAACGTTACTGTCTCTTTAAATCTTAAAAACTAACTTTATTTTATGTGTGCTCTTGTTCCATCCTAAGACACATGGATGAATTAAGCAAATAAACAGCTGTAATTCCTTTAATAAAAGTAACACCTAAAAAACGTTACTGTCTCTAATTTTAAACTCCAACTTTTTATTTTTATGTGCAGAAACGGGTTAGATATTCCGGACTAAGCCCTTTTGAAACACTGTCTGGTGCAACACTTTCACCTTAACGAGAAAAACACTCTCCACTAAATCTTCCGATACCAGGAAGAACAAACAAAGTGGTGCGCAACAAATTGGCGCCACACATAACTCCGCCCGTTGTGGGCGTTAACATAATCCTCTCCCGGTCGCCATCAATATCTATTACTTAGTAAAACGGCCTTCAGGAGTATAGTAACGGACTGAACAGCTTCTAGTCCGACTAACGTGAAATCACCTATCTGAGCTCGCTCAAGCATAGCTCATTAATTGTGGCCATAAGAGATCTCCCGGTCGGCTATTATTAAACCGCCGGGAGATAAGAATGTAAGTCCCATACATTGCCTCACACGGAGCTTATCTGATATATAGAGTGGATATAAAAAGTCTACACACCCCTGTTAAAATATCACGTATCTGTGATGTAAAAAAATGAGACAAAGATAAATCATTTCAGAACTTTTTCCACCTTTAATGTGACCTATAAACTGTACAACTCAAATGCAAAACAAACTAAAATCTTTTAGGTGGAGGGAAGTAGAAATAAAAAACTAAAATAATATGGTTTCATAAGTGTGCACACCCTTAAACTAATACTTTGTTGAAGCACCCTTTGATTTTATTACAGCACTCAGTCTTTTTGGATATGAGTTTTTCAGCATGGCACATCTTGACTTGGCAAGATTTGCCCACTCTTCTTTGCAAAAACACTCCAAATCTGTCAGATTGTGAGGGCATCTCTTGTGCACAGCCCACTTAAGATCACCCCACAGATTTTCGATTGGATTCAGGTCTGGGCTCTGACTGGGCCATTCAAAAACTTTAATCTTCTTCTGGTAAATCCATCCCTTTGTTGATTTGGATGTATGCTTTGGGTCGTTGTCATGCTGAAAGATTAAGTTCCTTGTCATGTTCAGCTTTCTAGCAGAAGCCTGAAGGTTTTGTGCCAATATTGTCTGGTATTTGGAACTGTTCATAATTCCCTCTACCTTGACTAAGGCCCCAGTTCCAGCTGAAGAAAAACAGACCCAAAGCATGATGCTGCCACCAAAATGCTTCACTGTGGGTATGGTGTTCTTTTGGTTATAAGCAGTGTTTTTGCGCCGAACATATCTTTTGGAATTATGGCCAAAAAGTTTAATCTTGGTTTCATCAAACCAGAACACCTTTTGCAACATGCTTTTGGGAGACTTCAGATGTGTTTTTGCAAAATTTAGCTGGGCTTGGATGTTTTTTTTCGTAAGCAAAGGCTTCCATCTTGCCACTCTACCCCATAGCCCAGACATATGAAGAATACGGGCGATTGTTGTCACATGTACCACACAGCCAGTACTTGCCAGATATTCCTGCAGCTCCTTTAATGGTGCTGTAGGCCTCTTGGCAGCCTCCCAGACCAGTTTTCTAATCATCTTTTCATTAATTTTGGAGGGACGTCCAGTTCTTGGTAACATCACTGTTGCGTCATTTTCTCCACTTGATGACTGTCTTCACTGTGTTCCATGGTATATCTAATGCCTTGGAAATTCTTTTATACCGTTCTCCTGACTGATACCTTTTAACAACGAGATCCCTCTGATGCTTTGGAAGCTCTCTGCGAACCATGGCTTTTGCTGTAGGTTGCGACTAAGAAAATGTCAGGAAAGACCGACTAGAACAGCTGAACTTTATTTGGGGCTAATCAGAGGCACTTTAAATGATGGCTGGTGTATGCTGACTCCTATTTAACATGATTTTGAATGTGATTGCTCAATTCTAAACACAGCTGCATCCCGAGTTATGCAACCATGTTATTTTAGTTTTTTTATTTTTACTTCCC
Organism: Bombina bombina; assembly: GCF_027579735.1. Taxonomy (NCBI): domain Eukaryota; kingdom Metazoa; phylum Chordata; class Amphibia; order Anura; family Bombinatoridae; genus Bombina; species Bombina bombina. The sequence goes on along the minus strand of NC_069505.1, from coordinate 574,435,604 downwards.
TCCACCTAGAAGTTTCAGTTTGTTTTTCAATCAAGTTGTACAGTTTATAGGTAACATTAAAGGTGGAAAAAGTTCTGAAATTATTTATCTTTGTTTCATTTTTTTACATCACAGAAACCTGACATTTTAACAGGGGTGTGTAGACTTTTTATATCCACTGTAGCTCAACGGTTCTGGCAAATCATCTATTATGGCAATATGAGATCTCCGGGTCGGCTATTATGAAACCGCCGGGAGATAATAACATAAGTCTCAAGCATTACCTCACACTGAGCTTATCTGATGTATAGCTCTTCAGTGATGGCTCCGTTATGGCAATATGATCACTTCACACTGAGCTTGTTCTAATGTATAGATCATTAGCTATGAAATGAGAGCCTATGTCCCATACAGCCCCAGTGCCTGCATCTAACTGTCCCAAAGTGCCCCCTAAAACTCTGAGGGAAACTATCTGTAAGCCTCTGAAGGAAGCTAAATCCAATAAGGAATAATAAAAATGAAGTGCCCAACTTTCTTCTGAGTCTCCTTGCTTCAACCCCCAGAATAAAGTTAGCACTTACCTCATTATCTCCTGCCGGACAGTAAGGCAGTTCCCAGGTTTGCGAGGTCCTCTCTCTCACATGGACCTGTAATTTTAAAAGTCCTGTGTAAATATCCCTCAGATTTTCTTGGTAAGGGCAGCAAACCATTACATGGGAGGCGAAGTGAGAATTATGCCCCACCAGTTCCTATTGCTCTAAAGCCACCAAAAGCTCTACTGAAGAGACCGATATGGACTAGGCTACACCCTAGAACAAAGCAGCACAATCTTGCACTACTTTAAAAATAATAAACTCTTGATTGAAGAATCTATACTAACACCTCACTTTACCTCTTCCTATCCCTTACGTAGGCAAAGAGAATGACTGGAGAGGGAGGGAAGGGAGGAGCTATTTAACAGCTCTGCTGTGGTGCTCTTTGCCTCCTCCTGCTGACCAAGAGGTGAATATCCCATTAGTAATTAAGATGATCCGTGGACTCATCGTGTCTTAAAAAAGAAAACTGATCTTCCAACAAGCTAGAGACGTGTGACAGCCTGGGACAAAAGCCCAACATATACCCACAATTTCAGAGATAGCAAATATTTGAACCTTGAGTGTAACTGAACCGATACTTTGCTGAAATAACAGAATATGACACTGATGTAAATCAGCAGTAGAAATAAGTCACTAAACCAACCACTCAGAATGAAAAAACATCCAAAATCATTTAGTAGGCTGAAGTGCTAGATTATTTTTCCGCCCTGCATCAGAGACTATTTACAGGAGCCAAAGATATTTAGTTGCTGGACTCTTGTCCACTAAGCAACTAGGCCTCTAGATTTAATCTGCAAGGATCCGATTAGCAAATTGGCTCCAGCTGAAGAGGCCGGTGTGCTAACAAACTGAAAACCAGGGGGATAATTAAAGGTTCTTTAATCAATCTTCTCTCTGCTAAAAATATTGGCCACTACTATATACTCATCTTACTTGACCTCTCAGCTGCCTTCGACACAGTTGATCACCCCCTCTTCCTGCAGACCCTTAGTTCTTTTGGCCTCTGTGACACTGCTCTTTCCTGGATTCACTCCTATCTTTCTCACAGGTCTTTTTCTGTGTCATTTGCCAGCGACTCCTCCTCTCCAATGCCTCGGTCTGTGGAGTACCTCAAGGATCTGTTCCGTGTCCTCTACTCTTCTCCATTTATACTTCTTCGCTGTGTAAACTTAACAGTTATGGCTTCAAATATCACCTCTATGCTGATGACACCCAGATCTACCTCTCCACCCCTGCTCTCTCTACCTCTGTCCTTTCTCATGTCAGCGACTGCTTATCTGGTATTTCTTCCTGGATGGCCTCTCACCACCTAAAGATTAACATGTCCAAGACTGAGCTCCTTCTTATCCCCCCCTCAAGCTCTACGCCGACTTCTGACTTCTCTATCCCTGTTGACGGCATCACCATTTCCCCATCAGCCCAAGTCCGCTGCCTCAGAGTTACACTTGACTCAAATCTATCCTTCGTCCACCATATCCAATCGCTTTCTACATCCTGCCACAACCATTTACGCAATATTTCCAAGATTGGCCCTTTTCTGAGCGCTAACACCACAAAGCAAATAATCCACTCCTTTGTTATTTCCCGACTTGACTACTGCAATAACCTACTTACTTGCCTTCCTCTTTACTGCCTCTCGCCCCTTCAATCCATCCTAAATGCCTCTGCCAGGCTGATCCACATTTTCCGTCGCTCTATATCTGCTGCACCTCTCTGCGAGTCCCTTCATTGGCTCCCCATTCACAGCAGAATAAAATTCAAAATTATCACCCTTACATACAAAGCTCTCACAAATGCCGCTCCCCACTACCTATCCTCTCTAGTCAACAAGTATACTCCAGCCCGCCCACTAAGATCCAACAATGACCTGCTCCTTGCATCCACGACTATCACCTCCTCTCATGGTAGACTGCAGGACTTCTGTCGTGCAGCACCTACCCTCAGGAACACTCTCCCTCGTGCTGTCAGGCTTTGCCCTAATCTGTCTTCCTTTAAATGCTCCCTTAAGACTTTTTTGTTCAGAGAAGCCTACCACCCAACTCAATAATAAATTAAATTTCTCTTACCTAACAACATTCCCTCTTCTAACTCTGCATTAACATCTTTCTCAATCTTGCAGTCCTCACCTCCTGTTTCTCAAATTCCTACCCTTCTAGATTGTAAGTTCCCACAGGAATAGGGCCCTCGATTCCTCATGTATGTGTTTGTATATTGTGTTCTGTCTCTTACAAGTTTTAGATCAATGTTTTTATTTAAATGAACTGTATCCATGGACAGCGCTGCGGATTATGATGGCGCTTCATAAATAAAAGTATAATAATAATAAAGGTATAGTAAAGTCCAAATTAAGCTTTCATGATTCAGAAAGGGCATGTCATTTTAAAAATGTTCTACTTTACTTTTATCATCAAATTTGCTTTGGAGGAAGCCGGATTCGTCATTTTGGACCCGCAAAGACGGCTTGCGACGGGCAGAGGAAGTGCTGGAGCGGCTGCCAGGATTAAAAGGTAAGTTTTTGAAGAAAACAGTGAAATGTCAATTTTGATTAATTAAAGTGCCCTTGTTTTTAATAGGTTTATTAAAAACCGGCACTAATTCATCAAAAGGAACCTTCACTTTAAGATATGGTAGAATTGCAATGAAAACTCATTTCTTCTTCGTGATCCTGCAGTGCAGACAAGGAATAAGTGCAAATGGATGAACTAGATTAAACAGGCTGAAATTTCACTTGTGCAAAAAAGCATACATTTCAGAGAAAGATAGTTTGTAAGTCTGCTAAAGAACTGACAAACATTTCAGTTGCTACATACAGACAGAAGATCTGCCTATGAAAACAACATTATATCATTATGGAAAATAACATTTCCCAGTGAAGCTGCAATTCAGTGGAGAGAATCTGGATCCTGCTTAAGAAGTCTATCACCAGAGTACAAGACGTATGATCAGGTCTATGAGGCTTAGTCTATTAAAGTGAAAGAAATGTTTTGGAAATTAAAATTCTGCTAGGATGACCCATCGGATGAACAAGAGTTTGCATGAAAATTAAAGGGACATAAAACAGTATGGACTAACATAGGTTTCTAAATATATGATGCAGCCAAGGCATACCTGCAAAACAGTTTCTGTTTTAACCCCCATTAATTCAGGTATAGTTTTGTTTGCAGCAAGATCCCTCCTGGTCATTTCCATATATGGAAGGTGCTATCCAGGCCATAGCTTCTACAGAATGCGCACGTGCACGTTAGGGGGCAGAGTCACAAGGCACCTGATTAAAGCAGTGCACAGTATAATGCTGAAGCTTTCACAAAGCATGTGACATTATCCCCATGGAAACTAGCAAGCCTCTTGGCAACAAGCAATAGCAGTACCTTCTGTCCCCTCCTCAAACCTTGCTTGCATGAGTAATTATCTTTACATGAACACTTTGTTATATGATACCAAAAGGTTTGGAGTAGGACACTGATAAGGGGGGTGGAGCAGCCTACACTTGGCAACATTAAAGTGTAAGTAATTCTGCAGGTTTTTAGTTTTTTTTTTAAAAAAACACATAAGCTTTTTTACACTTTTTTAGCTCAGTTGACCCTTTTATAATATGCACATAACTAGATGTTTTATGGCACTTTAAGAACAGCTTAAATGTTATTTATAGAAGAGTCCAACTATAGTTTATGCTATTTTGTTAAAATTTCTATTGCAACAGATTTCAATTTGGCTGAAGAATGGTCCTGTGCTGGGAACTCTGGAATAACACTGTCACTGTGGAAATGAATATAAATTCTAGTGGTGATATAACAAAACCATAAATTAAATAAAATATGATTAATATACAGAGTGACCGTGGCAAATGTAAAGTGAAAAGATTATTAAGAGGACAGGAGGAGAAGAGATGGGAAGAAGAGAGCAATCATTTAGCCACTCACGTATCAGCATCCTGTGATAGCAATGCCTTCTCAAGGGCCTCCCGGCCGGGGCCAGCAGGCAACCCATCTGCATTTAGAGAAATGCCTGAGGGGAGGAGCAGGCTGGGGCCAGAAGTGGTTCCATTCAGAGAAGGGGATTCAAGAAGGGGACGTTTTCCATCGACTGTGCCACTCATCCGTGCACTGAGTAGGGGGGGGGGGGGGGAGAAAAAGAAAAAAAAAAAAAAAAGGAGGAAATAATTATATATTGCCATATACCACACACTATGTTAAAGAGAAGATAAAAGCCACGATTTACTAGTGGAAATTATATATACAGTATATGTGTGCGTGTGTATATACACATACTCCATGGGCCTTACAATAAAGACCAAAAGTTCTGCTTCTCCTAGTGACATCAGATGTTAGCGCAACTCTGACATAGGCAACACCGCAAAGACATCACTACAGCAATGTCTGAAACCATTAGTAGAGGCAGAGATTTTGCAGAATTTTGAAGGACTTGTCATTTTATTCACAATGTGTTGTGGTCTAGTTAAAACTCGAAGATTGTTTCAACAAACTGAAACTTAGCTCCTTTCCATGAGAGCATACTGAGGTAGTGTACCATATAATTCTGAAGTCACGTGCATGCTCCTGAGCCTACAGCAGTATGCTCTAATGGAAAGGAACTAAGTTACACAAATGAGAAACAAAGAAAGAGGTACATTTAATAATATAAAGTGGAAAACTTGTACACTACTGAAATAATGAAAACTTAATTGACTTGCGTGTCTAAACATATCAGATAGTTTTAATTATATTCATTGGTTGATCATTTGTTATTTTTTGGTAATTTATTGTATTGCCCTTTTTAAAATTCCTATATATTGTTCGTCTTGACAGTTGGTTCATTGCCCCCTTCTTTGGCAAATAAATAGCACAAAAGCCATACCTGGGCTGCGTAGTGTCTGCCCTCCCTGGTCCGCCTCCCTCATGGAAGTGAGGGGCAGGAATGGGCACCTGTACATCCAGCTTTGCTATTGTAATTTGCTCCGCCTCAGAAGCATCTTCACCACAGTGGGGGCAGAAGATCACGCCATTCATTGGATTAACACAAGCTTTGTGGAAACGGTGGTTTATCCGGAAATCAGGGTGGCATTCCAAAAATGTTCCCTAGAAGAATGGGTGATTTAAAAAAAAAAAAAGTTAGAAAAAGAAAATGTATGCTTACCTGATAAATTTGTTTCTTTTTAGACACGATGAGTCCACGGATCATCTTCATTACTTATGGGATTACACCTCCTGGTCAGCAGGAGGAGGCAAAGAGCACCACAGCAGTGCTGTATATATAGCTCCTCCCTTCCCTCCCACTCCAGTCATTCGACCGAAGTTAGGAAGAGAAAGGAAAAGCCAAGGTGCAGAGGTTTCTGAAGTTTACAAAAAAAAAAACCAACCCGTCTTAAAAGAACAGGGCGGGCCGTGGACTCATCGTGTCTAAAAAGAAACAAAATTTATCAGGTAAGCATAAATTTTCTTTTCTTTTTAAAGACACGATGAGTCCACGGATCATCTTCATTACTTATGGGATACAATACCCAAGCTAGAGGACACAGATGATACGGGAGGGACAAGACAGGGAACCTAAACGGAAGGCACCACTGCTTGAAGAACCTTTCTCCCAAAAGTTGCCTCAGCCGAAGCAAAAGTATCAAATTTGTAAAATTTAGAAAAAGTGTGAAAAAGTGTGAAAAGAGGACCAAGTCGCAGCCTTGCAAATCTGTTCTACAGAAGCTTCATTTTTGAATGCCCATGAAGAAGCAACAGCCCTAGTGGAATGAGCCGTAACCCTCTCAGGAGGCTGCTGTCCAGCAGTCTCATATGCAAAACGGATGATACTCTTCAACCAAAATGAAAGAGAGGTAGCCGTAGCTTTCTGACCCTTACGTTTTCCAGAGAAAATTACAAACCAAAAGAAGAGGACTGACGAAAGTCCTTAGTCGCTTGTAAATAAAATTGTAAAGCACGGACCACGTCCAAATTGTGCAGAAGACGTTCTTTATGAGAAGAAGGATATGGACACAAGGAAGGAACAACAATCTCCTGATTAATGTTCCTATCTGAAACAACCTTAGGAAGGAAACCTAGTTTAGTCCGCAAAACTACCTTATCTGAATGGAAAATAAGGTAAGGAGAAGAGTATTTTGTAACGCCGAGAGTTCAGACACCCTACGAGCTGAAGAAATAGCAACAAGAAATAAAACTTTCCAAGATAACTTAATATCTAAGAAATGCATAGGCTCAAACAGAGCCCCTTGAAGAACTTTGAGAACTAAATTCAGACTCCATGGAGGAGTAACTGGTTTGAACACAGGCCTGATCCTAACCATGGCCTGACAAAAAGATTGTACATCTGGAACCTCAGCCATACGTTTGTGTAACAAAATAGATAAGGCAGAAATTTGTCCCTTTAGGGAACTTGTCGACAGACCCTTCTCCAAACCCTCTTGGAGAAAAGACAAAATTCTGGGAATCCTAATTCTACTCCATGAGTAGCCCTTGGATTCATACCAATAAAGATATGTACGCCATATCTTATGGTAAATTTGTCTAGTTACAGGCTTACAAGCCTGAATCATGGTCTCTATGACTAAATCAAAAAAACCCAGCTTGGACAGGATTAACCATTCAATCTCCCAGCAGTCAGCTTCAGAGAAACTAGATTTGGGTGAAGGAAGGGCCCTTGAATGAGAAGGTCCTTCCTCAACAGAAGTCTCCAATGTGGCAGGGATGACATGTCCACCAGATCTGCATACCAAATCCTGCGAGGCCAAGCAGGAGCAATGAGGATCACTGGTGCCCTCTCCTGCTTGATTCGAGCAATGACCCGAGGAAGAAGCGCAAACGGAGGAAATAGGTATGCAAGATTGAAGGACCAAGGAACCGTCAAAGCATCTATCAGTTCCGCCTGGGGATCCCTGGACCTCGACCCGTATCTTGGGAGCTTGGCATTCTGACGAGATGCCATGAGATCCAACTCCGGTCGACCCCATTTGAGAATCAGGGTGGAGAACACCTCCGGATGGAGTTCCCACTCTCCCGGATGAAAAGTCTGCCTGCTAAGAAAATCCACCTCCCAGTTGTCCACCCCTGGGATGTGGATCGCTGACAGATGGCAAGAGTGGGCCTCCACCCATCAAATTATTTTTGCAACCTCGGTCATCGCTAAGGAACTCCTCGTTCCTCCCTGATGATTGATGTAAGCCACTGTCGTTATGTTGTCCGACTGGAACTGGGCCGAAGTCAACTGAGGCCAGGCCAGAAGAGCATTGAAGATCACTTTCAGTTCCAGGATGTTGAAGGCTTGCGTCTGTTGTCACAATCACCCAGGAAGGTCTGCGAAAGCAGGTTCCCTGGGATAGTTGATCCAGAGACAACCACCATCGAAGAGAGTCCCTCGTCTCCTGTTCCAGGGTTATTCGAGGAGACAAGTCTGCATAATCTCCATTCCACTGCCTGAGCATGTTTAACTGCAGGTGAAAACGAGCAAACGGGATGATGTCCATTGCCGCCACCATCAGTCCGATTACTTCCATGCACTGAGCCACTGACGGCCAAGTACTCGGCAGGTATCTAGAATCTTTGACTTCCTGACCTCTGTCAGAAAAATCCTCATAGATATAGAATCTATTAGAGTTCCCAAGAAAGCTACCCTTATCTTTGGGATTAAGGAACTCTTGTCCAGATTTACCTTCCACCTGTGAGATCTCAGGAAGGATAGCACAACGTTGGTATGAGATATTGCTTGTTGACAAGATGGCGCCAGGATTAGAATATCATCCAGATAGGATGCCAAAGCAATGCCCCGCGGTCTTAGAACCGCCAGTAGAGACCACAGAACTTTTGTGAAAATTCTGGGTGCCGTGGCCAACCCGAAAGGAAGAGCCACAAACTGAAAGTGTCTGTCCAGAAAAGCAAACTTCAGGAACTTGCGATGATCTCTGTGGGTAGGAACATGTATATATGCATTCTTTAAATCCACTGTCGTCATAAATTGACCCTCCTGGACCCTCAATGGATGAATGGTACGAATAGTTTCCATCTTGAATGATGGAACTCTGAGAAACTTATTTAGACTCTTGAGGTCTAATATAGGTTTTATCTGGTTTGCAGATAATCTTGAAAGAAGAAATCTTTCTCTGGGAGGAAAATTCTTGAATTCCAGTTTGTATCCCTGAGACACTATTTCTACCGCCCACGGATTCTGAACGTCCCGAACCCAAGCCTGAAAGAAGAATGAGAGCCTGCCCCCTACCAAATCCGGTCCCGGATCGGGGGCATGCTCTTCATGCTGTTTTGGATTCAACAGCAGGCTTCTTGGATTGTTTACCCTTGTTCCAAGACTGGTTGGGTCTCCAAGTAGGCTTAGATTGCGAATAGTTCACTTCCTGTTTAGAGGAGGAAGAGAAAGAATTTCCTTTGAAATTTCAAAAGGAACGAAAATTACTTTGTCGTCCTTTTTGTTTACCATTGCCTCCCATGATATCAGACATAATTTCCTTCAGGCCCGGTCCAAACAAGGTCTTCCCCTTGTAAGTAATTGCCAGAAGCTTAGACTTGGATGATATGTCCGCAGACCAGGGTTTTAACCATAAGGCTCTGTGGGCTAGGATAGAAAACCCCGAACTCTTAGCTGCCAATTTAGTAATTTGCAGAGAAGCATCTGTAATAAAGGCATAAGCCAACTTTAGAGCTTTAATCTTATCTTGGATCTCCTCTAAAGTGGTCTCAGTTCTGAGAGACTCAGACAGAGCATCAAACCAATAAGCTGCTGCACTAGTGACCGTAGCAATGCACGCAGTCGGCTGCAACAGCAGACCCTGGTGAACATAAATCTTTTTAAGTAGACCCTCCAACTTCTTGTCCATGGGATCTTTAAAAGCACAACTATCCTCAATGGGAATAGTAGTTCGCTTGGCTAGGGTGAAAATAGCTCCTTCCACCTTAGGAACCGTCTGCCAGATTTCCCTGATAGCGTCCGCTATAGTAAACATCTTCTTGAAAATAGGAGATGGGGAAAAGGGAATACCTGGTCTATCCCATTCCTTGGAAATAATCTCCGAAGTTTGTTTCGGTACTGGAAAAACGTCTGAGTAAGAAGAAACTTTGAAATATCTTCCAATTTACTCGACTTCGCAGGAGCGACCACTACTGTAGAATCACAGTCGTCTAAAGTCACCAAAACCTCCCTGAGTAACTGGCGGTGTTCTAGTTTGAACCTGAAAGATACAACCTCTGAATCAGTCAAAGGTAATGAACTCTCTGAATCTGAAATTTCGCCTTCTGATAGAACCTCCATACCCTCCAACTCAGTTCCCTGGGAGGGTACATCCGAGATTGCCACCATTGCATCAGAAACCTCACTGACAACATGGTTGTCCTTCCTCTTACATTTGCCTTGCAGCATAGGAAAAACAGACAACACATTAGAAATTGTGGAAGACATAAGCGCAGCTATGTCTTTTAAGGTAACTCCAGCAGGTGCTAGAGCAGAAGTACAGGGCACTGCTTGTGCGCACGTTAAATCTTGGGACGCTTGGGGAGAAAGCTGCGGCATACTCTGAATCTCATCATTAGAATCCTGAGAAGCATCCGCCTTTGAAAAATTTTGCTCATGAAAAATCTTTTCCTTATAACTTAAAGCCCTCTCAATACATGAGGGACAGAAAGGGATTGGTGGTTCCACATTAGCATCCAAACACATGGAGCAAGTAACATTTTGCATGGCTCCTATGTCCATACTAAAATACAAAAAGAAAAAATCTTTTTTTTTTTTAAATCAAAAACGTTACTGTCTCTTTAAGAGTTTACAAAAGTAACCTTTTATATTATATAAGAAACATATGCTCAAGACAATCAAATTGTTCTCAAAAAATTTGATGAAAGAAAAAAAAAAAAAAAGGAAAACAAAAACGATGCTGTGCCTTTAAATTTTAAACAGCAACTTTTTAACTGCATTATAGAAAAACGTACCCCGGCAGTTAAACAAAAGTAAATTCAGACACCTACCTGCCAACAGACTCACTCCCTGACCGGAACACTTGTAGCATAGATGAAAACGATCCGGATACTCAGGGGCACAAAAACGCTACAACTGCTTGCCAGATTATTCAGAAAGACATGCGGTAGTAGAGCCACGTTTGCAGATGTCCACTTCTGTCGAGGGCTGCGCAATAATCTAAAGGCAGTGTGCGAAACTATAGCCCTGCCCATCGTGGGCATAACTTCCCAAACACATTACCCGACATCGGAGTAAAAGTAAACTAGGAACCGTAACCGCCATCTATAATAAAATGAGCCAAAAACCTCCTTTTCAGCCTGCTTAACTATTGCAGGCTTAAAAAAATTGAAAAATTCGGCAAAAGACTCCAAGCCTTCTCCCAGCCCCAGTTCCTGTACTCATGGCTGTCCAAACAAACCCCTCCATATAATAGGGATTAATGTCCCAACATAAGAAGTCTTATATAAGCTTCAAATAAAGTTTAAGTGCCCACTTTACTCTGAGGGTACTCCCCAGAATGAACAAAGTTAGCACTTACCTTAAATGCTGTCCGACAGCAGGACAGTCCAGCAGGTTTAAGAGGTCCTCTCCCTCCCATAGCCCTGTGGAATAAGATAAGCCTAAGTTAAATGTGCTTAGGCTATCAGGATTAGGGCAGCATAAATGTATAGGAGGCACAGTGAGAATAATGTCCCACAAGTTCCTATAGCTCTAAAGCCCCAAAAGCTCTACTGAAGAGACTACGGCTACACCCTAGAATAAAGCAGTACTCTCTGGCACTACTTTAAAAATAATAAACTCTTGATTGAAGAATCTATACTAACACCTCACTTTATCTCTTCCTATCACTAACGTAGGCAAAGAGAATGACTGGAGTTGGAGGGAAGGGAGCAGCTATATATAACAGCTCTGCTGTGGTGCTCTTTGCCTCCTCCTGCTGACCAGGAGGTGTAATCCCATAAGTAATGAAGATGATCCATGGACTAATCGTGTCTTTAAAAAGAAAACAAAAAACAAGTTGAACTGTAGAATAGATAACACTGCAAAGAGTTTCAAAATATAACAAAGCTATATAAAAAGGAAATATATGCTTACCTGATAAATTTGTTTCTTTTACGATATGAGTCAACGGATTTCATCCTTACTTATGGGATATCGCCTCCTGGTCAGCAGGAGGCGGCAAAGCGAACCACAGAAGAGCTGTATATATAGCTCCTCCCTTCCCTCCCACTCCAGTCATTCGACCGAAGTTAGGAAGAGAAAGGAAAAGCCAAGGTGCAGAGGTGACTGAAGTTTAACAAAAATAAAGACCTGTCTTAGAAAAGAACAGGGTGGGCCGTGGACTCGTCATATCATAAAAGAAACAAATTTATCAGGTAAGCATAAATTTCCTTTTCTTTTACAAGATATGACGAGTCCACGGATTTCATTCTTACTTATGGGATACAATACCAAAGCTAAAGGACATGGATGAAAGGGAGGGAAAAGACAGGAACCTAAACGGAAGGCACCACTGCTTGAAGAACCTTTCTCCCAAAAACAGCCTTGGACGAGGCAAAATAATCAAATTTGTAAACTTTGGAAAAAGTGTGAAGAGACGACCAAGTTGCAGCCTTGCAAATCTGTTCAACAGAAGAATAATTTTTAAATGCCCATGAGGAAGCCACAGCCCTAGTGGAATGAGCCGTAATTCGTTCAGGAGGCTGCTGTCCAGCAGTCTCATATGCAAAGCGGATGATACTCTTCAGCCAAAAGGAAAGAGGTAGCCGTAGCTTTCTGACCCCTACCTTTTCCAGAAAAGACAACAAATAATGAAGATGATTGACGAAATTCCTTAGTTGCCTGCAAGTAAAACTTCAGAGCACGGACTACGTCCAAATTATGTAACAGACGCTCCTTCTTAGAAGAAGGATTAGGACACAACGAAGGAACAATAATTTCCTGATTAATATTTTTGTTGGAAACAACCTTAGGAAGAAAACCAGGTATGGTACGTAACACTACCTTATCGGAATGAAAAATAAGGTAAGGAGAATCACATTGTAATGCCGAAAGCTCAGAAACTCTGCGAGCAGAAGAAATAACAACCAAAAACAAAACTTTCCAACATAACTTAATATCTATGGAATGCATAGGTTCAAACGGAACCCCTTGAAGAACATTAAGAACTAAATTCTAACTCCAAGGAGGAGCAATTGGTCTAAACACAGGCCTGATTCTAGTCAGAGCCTGACAAAAAGACTGAACATCCGGAACATCTGCCAGACGTTTGTGAAGCAAAATAGATAGAGCAGAAATCTGTCCCTTTAAGGAACTTGCTGACAACCCTTTCTCCAATCCTTCTTGGAGAAAAGATAAAATCCTAGGAATACTAATCTTACTCCATGAGTAGCCCTTGGATTTGCACCAATAAAGATATTTACGCCATATCTTAGGGTAAATCTTTCTAGTAACAGGCTTACGTGCCTGAATCAAGGTATCAATGACCGAATCAGAGAACCCTCGCTTAGATAAAATCAAGCGATCAATCTCTAAGCAGTCAGTTGCAGAGAAGTTAGATTCGGATGATGGAAGGGTCCCTGAATGAGAAGGTCCTGCGGAAACTTCCACGGTGGCAAAGAGGACATGTCCACCAGATCGGCATACCAAGTCCGGCGAGGCCACGCAGGAGCGATGAGGATAACCGAAGCCCTCTGCTGTTTTACTCGAGCAATCACCCGGGGAAGGAGAGCAAACGGCGGAAACACATAAGCTAGGTTGAACGACCAAGGCACTGCCAAGGCATCTATCAGTTCGGCCTGAGGATCCCTGGATCTGGATCCGTATCTCGGAAGCTTGGCATTCTGACAAGACGCCATAAGATCCAGCTCCGGCCTGCCCCATCTGAGAATCACGCTGGCAAAGATCTCCGGGTGGAGTTCCCATTCCCCCGGATGAAACGTCTGTCTGCTCAAAAAAGCCGCTTCCCAGTTGTCCACTCCTGGGATGTAAATTGCTGACAGATAAGAGAGTTTACGCCCACTGAATTATCTTGGATACTTCCGTCATCGCTAAGGAACTCCTTGTTCCTCCTTGATGATTGGTCGTGATGTTGTCCGATTGGAATCTGATAAATCTGGCCGAAGCCAACTGAGGCCAAGCCTGAAGCGCAATGAATATTGCTCTCAACTCCAGAATATTGATGGGAAGCAGAGACTCCGACCGAGTCCTCACACCCTGAGCCTTCAGGGAATTCCAGACTGCACCCCATCCTATTAGACTGGCGTCCGTTGTCACTATCACCCATGAGGATCTGCGGAAGCACGTCCCTTGGGACAGATGATCCGGTGACAACCACCAAAGAAGATAGTCCCTCGTTTCCTGATCCAGATCTATTTGAGGAGACAAATTTGCATAATCTCCATTCTATTGTCTGAGCATGCTCAGTTGTAGAGGTCTGAGATGAAAACGAGCAAACGGAATGATGTCCATTGCCGCCACCATCAATCCAATTACCTCCATGCACTGAGCGCCACTGATGGCCGAGGATTGGACTGAAGGGATCGGCATGTATTCAGAATTTTTAACTTTCTGACTTCCGTCAAAAAGATTTTCATGGAGAGTCGATTAGAGTTCCCAGGAAAGGAACCCTCGTCTGTGGAATTAGTGAACTCTTTTCTAGATTCACCTTCCACCCGTGAGTCCTTAGAACGGAAGTCGTTATGAGACTTTGTCAGCTGATAAGACGACGCCTGGATCAGAATATCGTCCAGATAAGGCGCCACTGCAATGCCCCGCGGCCTGAGAACCACTAGCAGGGACCCTAGGACCTTTGTGAAAACTCTGGGTGCCGTGGCCAGCCCGAAAGGAAGGGCCACGAACTGAAAATGTCCAGAAAGGCAAACTTCAGGAACTGGTGATGATCTCTGTGGATAGGAACATGAAGATATGCATCCTTTAAGTCCACGGTAGTCATATATTGACCCTCCTGGATCAATGGAAGAATTGTCCGAATAGTCTCCATCTTGAAGGATGGAACTCTGAGAAACTTGTTTAGACTCTTGAGATCTAAAAATGTGTCGGAACGTTCCCTCTTTTTTTTGGGAACCACAAAAAGATTTGAGTAAAACCCCTGCCCCTGTTCTTGTATTGGAACGGGACAAATTACTCCCATAGCGGAGAGGTCTTTAACACAACGTAAGAACGCCTCTCTTTTTTTTTTTTTAAATCAAAAGGGTTTTATTGAGGAATTTAGTCATTCATAGGCAACAGTACAACATCACATATGTCTTCACAAAAATACTACATTCCAAAAGAGATATAACAAATACTAACATAGAAATTAGAAACAGATATGAAATATGTATATTAGATCATGGGAGCTAGCAATAGAGCATACATGTCATCTCTAAGTTATACCATTACCTAAAAATATGAATACCATGTGTGGTAATGATACCTCGATTTTTCTTTTTCGAATAGATATATTAATTGCATAGAGGTTTCTCATTATCTCTGTTTACTACCTATTAGAATGATATGTGCTATAGAGTAACTTAGCATGTTGACGTACAATTTACGATGAGAGATACATTTCCTAACACAAAGAATCTTATACTCATTTGAAAGTACCACATGTGGATATACAACGTTCAGAATCATATGTTTTTAGTTAATGAAGGGAGGAGCTACAACAGAGCATGACTAGCACCGGGAATTTCACGAAGTGTCTAAATACATATATAAAAACCTAATATTTGGTGGTGGGTCCTAGGAAACAAACTTATTCCAATTAGAACAAAGTAAAAATGAATGATCTAAGTTTCCTCAAAGCATACTGACACATGAGATAATGTTTTCCCCAAATGTGACTGATATAGTATTCCGGCTTTCAAGCCCTGTGCCTAAACACCCCAATCCAATTTCTTGATTAGCAATAATTCAGCTAGAGTATCCAGAGCAGCATAAGTGTACCTGAAATAATTATAAGTATCAGGCTATATGATAGGGTACACAATTTATACATATCCATGAGATTAGTGAAATGTCCCTAATATATGTCCTTACTTTACAGTGATTTCTGGTCCCTGGTATTCAACAGGAAGAGAGCCTAGAATCCTCCTGTCATAGGACATGAGAGGCTATTATAATAGGAAACATCGTTATTCTGGAATGGCCAAAAGCATTGCTGCTAAACTGAAATGTAGAACGGATAAGGGTATTCATTATTCTTCTAGAGAGGAGGCATACTTAATAAACAGTAAAACACTCTAACCGCTGCTGAAAAGAAACAAAAAGGGAAAAAAAAAACAAGGCATAGACTACTAACACATTAACTCTCCATATTTGTAAGACCCGGTATTGACACATTAAACTTCAAAAAGGGATGTAAATTAAGCAAGGCAACAATGAGCTTTATTACATCAGCAGCTTAGGATACACAGCGCTATCCGATCCCGACTCGACAGTTACTCCAGCGATCTCCATTATAAGTGTCCAAAGCTTCTCTGGGGGAATGCGGGACCAAAAAATCTGTGCAAGATGTGGGCCCAGCAATATGGCTGTCAATCCGGAGCAGTACTTCTGGTAAAGAAGAGAATTGGGTCTGGGATAGGTCTCTGACAGATAACTTCCTTCTACGCCTGCTCTGCTGCATGTCGTAAGCCGGATCTACCCCTGAAGGTAAGTTCCCAGCGCAATCCCACAACCTTGCTACCTGGATGATCGCAAACCCCTCTTTACCGCCGAGGGGATCGGCCGCATCCCACTCCAGCGGATCAGAGGGTGATGGCACACATCTTGAGCCGCACACCCCACGTGGCGTTAGTGTAGACTGCTCTGTGCTTCGGATCACAGAGTACCTGTACTCCCGGTCAGACTGTAAGTTCCGTACTGTGCTTGCTGCTGCCTCAAGATCTCCAGAAATCTCCAATAGCGAGCCCCGTGGGCTCATGGCTTCCCTACATGTAGCATGGAGATCTGTAAATCTATGATCTATCAGATGTCCCAAGGCTTCCAGTTTGGCTCTTAAAATGTGTATATCCGAGGGGGGAGATGGTGTCGCGGCCCAAAGTCCCAATCAGTGTAGCGTGAATCTAGCAGATAGAAACGGTAATATAAATATATTATGCAGCTCTGTGCTTTCTCCTGTGCTGGATTATGAATTTACACAACTAGATTCTAAGTTTGGTAGGAGATAAATAATGCGTTGATATATTCATTTGAGGAGCTTCACAAAGTTGCTGCTGATCATGGCTGCGGTTAGGCCACGCCCCAGAACGCCTCTCTTTTTATCTGGTCTACAGATAATCGTGAAAGAAGAAACCTTCCCCTTGGGAAAGAATTTTTGAACTCCAACTGATACCCTTGAGACACGATTTCTAGCGTCCAAGGATCCTGAACGTCTCTTATCCAAGCCTGGACAAAGAGAGAAAGTCTGCCCCCTATGAGATCCTGTCCCGGATCGGGGGCCGCCCCTTCATGCTATCTTGGTAGCAGCAGCGGGCTTCTTGGGTTGTTTCCCCTTGTTCCAAGCCTGGTTGGGTCTCCAGGCGGCCTTGGCTTGTGAATAATTCCCTGTTTAGCGGAAGAGGGGACTCCTTTGAAATTACCCTTTGCTTAGATGTTCTGTCTTGAGGGAGGAGATGACCCTTACCTCCCGTAATGTCAGAAATAATTTCATTTAAGTCAGGCCCGAATAGGGTCTTTCCCTTGAAAGGAATAGACAAAAGCTTGGATTTAGAGGACACATCCGCAGACCAAGATTTTAACCATAAGGCTATTCATGCTAAGACGGAGAATCCTGAACTCTTGGTCTCTAATTTGGTGATCTGAAAGGAAGCATTCGTAATAAAAGAATTATCCAGCTTAAGGGCCTTAATTCTGTCCTGTATTTCCTCTAAAGAGGTCTAAGTTCTAAAAGACTCTTCTAGAGCGTCAAACCAAAAAGCAGCCGCAGTCGTGACTGTTACAATGCAGGCCGCCGGTTGCAATAAAAACCCTTGATGAACAGAGTTTTTGGAGAAAATCCTCCAACTTCTTATCCATGGGGTCTTTGAAAGCACAACTGTCCTCGATAGGAATAGTCATATGCTTCGCCAGGGTAGAGATAGCTCCCTCCACCTTAGGGACCGACTGCCAAGAATCCTGCACGTTGTCAGCTATACGGTACATTTTCTTAAAAATAGGGGAAGGGGAGAACGGGATACCCGGTCCTTCCCATTCCCTTGCAATAATTTCCGAAATTCTCTTAGGAACCGGAAAAACATCTGAATAAGAAGGGACCTCTAAGTATCTGTCCATCTTACTCAATTTCTCTGGTGGGACCACAGTCGTCCAGAGTCACCAAAACCTCTAGCAGCAAAAGACGGAGGTGTTCAAGCTTAAATCTGAAGGACATGACTTTCGAATCTGTCTGGGGCAATGCACTTCCTGAGTCAGACAGTTCCTCCTCAGACAGGGCCTCCCTACCCCCCAATTCAGAGCCCTGGGAGGGTACATCGGAGATAGCCAAAGCAGCATCAGAAGTCGCAGGGACCACGTGGGCCTCTGTCCTACTGCGTTTGCCTTGTAAAACTGGCAACTTAGATAAAACTTCTGTAAGAGTGGATGACATAACTGCAGCCATATCCTGCAGAGTGAATGAAGTGGACGCAGTTGAAGAACATGGCGTCGCCTGAACGGGCGTTAAAGGTTGTGACGCTTGGGGAGAAAGGTGCGGCATACCCTGAGTCTCATCAGGCTGAGAAACATCCTTAGATATACTTGCATTAAAGAAAATTTGTTCTTTAAACTGTAAAGCCCTCTCAGTACATGTGGGACAAAAAGGAATAGGGGGCTCCACATTGGCATCTAAACACATAGAACATGTACTTTCCTGAAGGTCAGCCATGACAAAAAAAACAGCAATAGCAATATTGGTCATTTTAAATGTGATTAAAAACAAACACTTAAGCCGTATAGTTCTTTACTGCTCCACAATAAACCTGCAATAACAGGGGAGCACCAAACGCCTTTTAGAAGGAATTCCTGTATTCTGTACAATCAAATGTACAAAAGCCTTAGGGGTCACTGAATAGACCTCCGTGAACGGCGCTCCTAAGACCGCTTGTGATATTGCAAACACAAGCTGTCTTAGGCCACACCGGAGCCCTGAAGAACCTTTCTCAACAGTCTGGATCCGGATAGCAAGTGCGCGTCTAAGCGTGCAAAACGCTAAGCCCCGCCCATCATGGGCGGAATTAAGTCCCCGGCAAAGAAGAACCGCATGGGAATAAAAATGTTGGAAACCATGCAATCAACAAGTTAAGAGTGCCCCCTCAACACACACTCTCCTGTCCAACCATTAGTTCATTAAACGTTAAAGTTAGGACACTTAGCTGCCACAATCTCCCAGCGTCAAGCCCACAATCTAAGACACATCCACCGGGTTAAACCTTTATTAGGGCCCTGATAGCACCTGCTGAACTTCACCTAATAAAGAGGGGATACCCATACACACAATCTTACCCATTGCAAACTGATTACCCCTTCCCGGTATAGGGAATAAGTGCCAGTCTGTTCTGAGATACTACAGTCTCCCCAGAAGCAAATGACTGTACATACCTTAATACTGAATGCAGTATGAGGCTGTCCCACACAATGAAGATGTTCTTTTCCTCACCTCCAGCAAATCTGTGGGGACAAACAGGGTCTTAGATATATCTGCTAAGACCATCAGCAGGGCAGCAAACAATATGGGAGTCGCAGAAAGATGAAAGTCTCCCCAGTCCATTGCCTAAAAGCCTGTGGCTCTAGCCCTGAGAAAAAAGCACACACTGGTACCATTTAAAAACAATAAACTCTTGATTGAAGAATCTAAACTAACACCTCACTTTACCTCTTCCTATCACTAACACAGGCAAAGAGAATGACTGGAGTGGGAGGGAAGGGAGGAGCTATATATACAGCTCTGCTGTGGTGCTCTTTGCCTCCTCCTGCTGACCAGGAGGCGATATTCCATAAGTAAGGATGAAATCCGTGGACTCTGTATTAATGAGGATCCCATCCCAGAAGTGGCAACGCATTGTATCTGTCTAATAGAGATGAGCTATATAAATGCAATGTTGTACAGAAGAACCGCCCCAGAGGAGCTGCAAGCTTATCAGAGTAATATGGAGGAGTTGAACAAATACAATGTATTATTCAGTGTCTCACGCCAGAGGTAGTTGCACAACCATCAGTTTTATAGAAAAGAGCTGTATGGAGAGAGGACCCCATCCCAAAGGTGCAGCATGCTGAATTAAATTATCAGAGAAGAGCTATATAAATGCAATGTATTACTGAAGGTCCCACCCCAGAGGTAGTTGCATGCTGCAATACAGGGACATTATTGTGCAAAAATAAAATGTTCTAATTCATTATTACTATAATTTTAGCACTAGGGACGCTTCAATGCCTTGTGTTTAACGCCCCCCCACACCACAAAGAGTTAAATACATAGTTAAAGCATGTTGGGAGCCGCAGAGATAAAGCCACTGAGCTAATCAGCATCTGGGCTGTGCAACTACTGCTGCTGATTGGCTTACCTAATGTATCTGCTAGAGACAAGCAGTGGCCTGTGACTCCCAAGCTGTACTCCTTTGCTGGGGTTAAAGGGACAGTCTAGTCAAAATTAAACTTTCATGAATCGGATAGGGCATGCAATCTTAAACAACTTCCCATCAAATTTGCTTTGTTCTCTTGATATTCTATGTTGAAAGCTAAACCTAGGTAGGCTCATATGCTAATTTCTAAGCCCATGAAGGCCGCCTCTTATCTCAGTGCCTTTGGACAGGTTTTTTCTTTTTTACAGTGCTAGCTCGTGTGTACCATATAGACAACATTGTGCTCACTCCTGTGGAGGTTGAGGAGTCAACACTGATTGGCTAAAATGCAAGTCTGTCAAAAGAACTGAAATAAGGGGGCAGTCAGAAGATGCTTAGATACAAGGTATTAACAGAGGTTAAAAGTATATAAATATAACTGTGTTGGTTATACAAAACTGGAGAATGGGTAATAAAGGGATTATCTATCTTTTTAAACCATAAAAATTCTGGAATAGACTGTCCCTTTAAACATACAGCATTGCAGGGTCATTAGCTCTAACAAATAAAAGCAATTATTTTACACTAGAATGTCCCTTTAATGAAATAGAAGACATCTAAGTGGAGATGTTGGAGAAAGTACTCACACTTGTACAGAAGTAGCCACAGCCTGGGCAGCAGTGATGTTTAACCATACGGGCACGGTGATTTTCACAAAGGACCATGAGGGGGACTCTACTGGATGGGCGCATCGTCTCTCGTTTAATAATATGAGCGATGCATCCACTTAGCTAGTTACATTAATGAAAAGGAGACATGTAGAGGTTAAAAACATTTTTTAAATCTTTATTTTACAATAATACAAATAATATCTACATTTAGTCAAATACGTTTAAAAGTTTAAGCGATTCATAGGAGACATCTTTACCAAATTTGAAAAGACAAACAAGAGTTGTTCCCTCAATTAAAGTAGGATTAGGAATAATTTAGTTGCTTTAGCCAGTAAGTAGACCCAGCCAGTTTCTTATACAGTGCTGCCCACAATTTTTTTTTTTTTAAAAATAGGATGGAAATTATACTCTATCCCTCCTCCCCAACCTTTCCCCCACAGCAAATACTAGGTTTTAGCTCCAGTGAATCACTTTAACTGAAATAATTGCTTGTCTCATCAGTATTTTTTAAATGGTTTAAAGTGAATGTAAAGTTAACGCCATTAGCTAAAGTCAAACGATAGAAGTTAAAAAATGAATGAGACTGTCATTCATGAAATTTTTAGCATATACTTATCTTCAGCGATATTTCACATGAAACGCTATACGGATAAGAGCTAAACCTCTGGTCGCCATATTTAGCAATTGACAGATGACTCATCTGCAATCAACTAATCGTTGTTTCCCCCCGGGCCATGACGTTTACGCAAAGGGGCTGAACGCCCCTGGGGAGGAATCACAACATGGATGTATTTAGTTATAGTTCCTTTCTACAATTACAGCTTCACTTATACACAATCCGCCTCTTCCTTTTGGAATGGTGTTTTAGAACCAGGCTGTATTTAGGCTATGACTATCTTTACTGCTTTAATGTCGTATGTCACAAAATGTTTTGTTAAACGCAGCTTAGATCATCTCGCCAGAGCGGAGAGCTTTAGATAATCATGCTCTTTGTGACCGCACATTACCTATAGAACACAAATCCAGCCCCCTCTCATCTTCTCCACCATGCAGAAAGTGACTAAATACTTTGCCAACAATTAAACCTGACCTTATCCTCTCTTACCTCCCCATCTATGCTCTCCGTGGCCATACATTTGTTGTTTGCCTGTTCGCACACTCTCCCCACACTTGGAGCTTCCATGCGGCAGCTGCAAAGAGGAAGCTCCTCAAATCGTTCAGTATCCATAGAGCTGGATTCATTACAGATGCCTGAGGAAGGAAATGAACAAATCCATTTGAACTATTAATTTGAAAGTGGTGGGGAGCATGCAAGGGGTACAAACAGCAAGCTTAAGCATGCCTTTGAATAGGGGGGTTCTATTAGGTACCAGATCAAGCATGGACAAGAGTAGGATATAAGCGGAAGGGATAACAGGCATGACTGAAGGATAAGGAAGAGGATCATGCTATGTTCCAAAAGGGTTCAAAAGATTCTGGTTCTGACATGCTCAGTTGCAAGAGAGGTGGGAAGAAGTAGCTGGCTTAGTCACATCTGAGCCAACTGATATGCAAGTTATACTGATTTCAGACTGATATGGGGTGAGAGAGAGCGGAGGTCTTTTGCACTAGAATTGGGTTGGGGAGCTGACTTCAGTAAGGTTATAGCAGCTGCAGAGAAACTGTTTCTAGAGTATTTTAGAGCTGAGAGAAAAAGAGAACTCTGGCAAAGATGATATGGGACATAGGTGTCAGACATGGGTGTTGGGAAAGGAGAGATGTTACTTTGGCCGGGTAACCAGGAAATAGCACCGGGTGATTGTTTGGGGCAGGGACAGGTAGATTAAATCTTTGTTCGGATTAGATGCCAAAAGAGAGGGGGGGGGGAATATTATTCTGGTATGGGCACAAGCAAGACAAGCTATTGACTGCATGGGTTTTTAGGGCGATGAGAGGAATGAGTAAACATAAATGCTTCAAATCAGAAATTGGATCTGGCATGGATATGGGCAAGCTATGTTGTCATGAGCGCTAGAGGCAGGAGAGGAGCCTGGTAAAGGTATTGCAAAGCCAGAAACGCTGGCTCTGGCACTGACACTAGCAGGAGTAGTGAGCTCTGGTATGCATGCAGGAAGTGCTGGCTTTGCTTGGTAAAGATGTTGGGAATTTAGGGAAGAGGACTCTGGCATAGATACAAGTCAGAAGAGATGCCTCTGACAAGTGCTACACAAATGCTGGGAAGTTACAGAAGCTGGTCCTGGCATAGCGGAGGTGCTGAAAGTGCAAAACGACAATCAAATATATGGTGTTGTAGGTGCTAGTAAAAAGTTTGGTCTGGTAAAGTGGAAGAGTAGAGCTAATAATATGTTTGTAGGGGATTTACCCGTGTGGTTGGGAGACAGCGCCCCCTCGCTGGGTAGGTCCAGAGCTCCCAGTGGCACCTCTGTGTACTCACTGTGTGACCCCCCAACAGAATTGACACCTAAAGTAGGTGAAGGCAACAAAAGAAAGGACGAGGGCA
The DNA here is from genome assembly GCF_027579735.1 of Bombina bombina. Taxonomy (NCBI): domain Eukaryota; kingdom Metazoa; phylum Chordata; class Amphibia; order Anura; family Bombinatoridae; genus Bombina; species Bombina bombina. Next base: position 574,412,356 of record NC_069505.1, on the reverse strand, counting down.
GATCTGTGAATAACACACCAATAGTTGCCTCTTCTCATATACTGACCCCTACAGTCATTTTCCCTTCTGGTTCTCACTTTCCCAACAGTCCTACACCAAATTCTCTGCTCTTCTTTCTAATAAAAACTCCCTTTTCCTATGTCCTACTGCTGGATATCTCCTATAAACTCCCTATTCATATATCCTACCGCTGGGTATCTCATAAGCACTACCTATTCATACATCCTATTGCTGAGTATCTCCTATAAACTCCCTATTCATATATCCTACCGCTGGGTATCTCATAAGCACTACCTATTCATACGTCCTACTGCTGAGTATCTCCTATAAACTCCCTATTCATATATCCTACCGCTGGGTATCTCATAAGCACTACCTATTCATACATCCTATTGCTGAGTATCTCCTATAAACTCCCTATTCATATATCCTACCACTGGGTATCTCATAAGCACTACCTATTCATACATCCTACTGCTGAGTATCTCCTATAAACTCCCTATTCATATATCCTACCGCTGGGTATCTCATAAGCACTACCTATTCATACATCCTATTGCTGAGTATCTCCTATAAACTCCCTATTCATATATCCTACCACTGGGTATCTCATAAGCACTACCTATTCATACGTCCTACTGCTGAGTATCTCCTATAAACTCCCTATTTATATATCCTACCGCTGGGCATCTCCTAAGCACTACCTATTCATACGTCCTACTGCTGAGTATCTCCTATAAACTCCCTATTTATATATCCTACCGCTGGGTATCTCATAAGCACTACCTATTCATACGTCCTACTGCTGAGTATCTCCTATAAACTCCCTATTCATATATCCTACCGCTGGGTATCTCATAAGCACTACCTATTCATACGTCCTACTGCTGAGTATCTCCTATAAACTCCCTATTCATATATCCTACCGCTGGGCATCTCCTAAGCACTACCTATTCATACGTCCTACTGCTGAGTATCTCCTATAAACTCCCTATTTATATATCCTACCGCTGGGCATCTCCTAAGCACTACCTATTCATACGTCCTACTGCTGAGTATCTCCTATAAACTCCCTATTTATATATCCTACCGCTGGGCATCTCCTAAGCACTACCTATTCATACGTCCTACTGCTGAGTATCTCCTATAAACTCCCTATTTATATATCCTACCGCTGGGTATCTCCTAAGCACTACCTATTCATACGTCCTACTGCTGGGTATCTCCTATTATCCAGCTGTTCTGCTTATGCACATTTTGCCTTTTTCTGCACCCTATTGTAGGACGTCACAACTAAACTATTTTTTTCCTAAGGAAATCTGTAGCCACTCTATCCCCAGCTTTACGACCACAGTGGTCTCCTAGCTCCCTAGGCAAATGCAATGGCTCTCCTACCCCAGAGCATAAAATGTCCCTGGAGCCACATCTAACTCTTTTTGCTCTACATATACTCACATAGAAAACACTTTCCTTGCTTCTAATAAATGTAAATATCTATCTAGTATTGATTACCTGGGTGCCATTATGAAGCATCAAGGTGGCAGGAGTGTAATAGTAGCATTATTATAACATTTTCTATAATTTATAAATATTTCTTAAAGTGATGGTAAATCTTAGCGTTTTAAAAAAAGCTAGGATTTACCATCGCTATAAATAAATAGAACTTTCAGTGCTCACTTTTTTTTAAAAAAAAATGCTGTGAATTCCTTGCTACGCTCAGCAGCTCTGGCTGTCCACGGCACATCGCTCTTTAATAAGGTGACCTTTCCAGCTCTAAACCAATAGCTGTTGCTATCATACACAACAGTGCCATACGGCTAGAGCGGCTATTGGTTTAGAGATGGAAACATCACCTCATGAAAAAAAAGAAGAATGTACTGTGGGTGGCCGGAGTCGCTGAGTTTAGTGAGGAGGATCGCGGCACAGAAAAAGTTTAGCACACTTTTTTTTTTTTACGCGATAACTTTAAAGTCCTATTTATTTGAAGTGATGGTGAATCCTAGTGTTTTTGAAATGCTAGGATTCACCATCACTTTGAAGGGATATTAAAAAGTATGAGATTGGAATATAAAATCTTTAATTATATGTACTGTAGTTTAAAAACTTTGTAATATACTTTCTTACTTTTTAGAAAGTAATGGATGCCGCCATGTCTAAACTTAAGTTTTACCATTATCTTACTGTCCTGCAGAAAACAATTAGGAACAGATATAAAACCGGCAATAAAATAGACTATATACGCAAGGATTTGTGGGTTTCCACTTTCCACCCAGCCTTGTTTACACAAACTCTACGTTATTGTCTGGTTTATAGATCTTTCCCTAGTTGATCTCCACAGAAGACAGAAATAAGTAGAAAATGTCAGACATGGCAGCGCCCATTACTTTATAGAATCTAAACTTTTGCAATTATCAATATCTAAATGACTAATATCATAAAAATACAGCTACATGTTACTCTAAGTGTAATCTTTGCTCTGAATAACTTCTTATGTATAGCATGTATTTACGGTTTAATATTCCTTTAAAGGGACAGTGTGTTATTGTATTAAATATTTTCTCCTCTTCAATGTGTTCCCAATGATCTATTTTACCTACTTGAGTGTATTAAATTGTTTTCAAATAGCTCCATTACATTTATTTCGTTATTTGAAATAGCAGATGTTGCCTTTTGTATCCTTAATAATACTGAACATTTCTGAACTTAAAAGGGACAATCTAGTCAAAATTAAAACTTTCATGATTCAGATTCAAATAGCAGGAGACAACTTTCCAATTTACTTTTATCATCAAATTTGCTTTGTTCATTTGGTATTCTTTGTGGAAAGCTAAACCTAGGTAGGCTCAAACTGATTTCTAAGCTGTTGACATTTTTTTTGACAGAGCTAGTTCATGTGTCCCATATAGATAACATTGTGCTCACTCCCTTTGATTTATTTATGAGTCAGCACTGATCGGCTAAAATGCAAGTCTGTCAAAAGAACTGAAATAAGGGGGCAGTCTGCAGAGGCTTAGATACAAAGTAATTATAGAGGTAAAAAGTGTATTATTATAAAACAGTGTTAGTTGTGCAAAACTGGGTACTAAAGGGATTATCTTTTTAAACAATACAATTTTTCAAGTAGACTGTCCCTTTAAGTTCTGGTTAAAACAAACAAACAAGGTTTATATCAAATAATGCTCCCAGTGGGGGGCTGTGACAGAGTGGAACTAAAATGTTTATTTTCCATAGTTCTCTCTAACAATTGTTGTTTGAGTAAACCATAATAAAGAATATAAGGAGGACTTTGTGTAAATAATTTGACAGATAAGATGAGGTCTGCTCTTCCTACAAGATCAGCCCATTGTATTGGGTTGTGGTTTCAGTTAGCAAAACAGTTATTTTTTCATATACAAAAATATACAGGAACAATTTCCCATACATTTTATACTAAAGTAATTGAAAACACATTAAGAGGAAACAAAGTTTACAGGACACTGTCCCTTTAACCTATCCAAAGCATAAATCAATTGCATAATTTAGCATATATATATCCTTCAAATATTGTATCTATCTTCTCCTATGAATAGTATGTTCCTGGAGTACAAAAACAACTTAGATTTTTAAATCTGTTGGGAGTCCCCATATTACGATTTGAATTAAATAAAATATTTTATTGTATAATGATAAAACTGTCACTGAATGTGCTGGTACCTATTTTTGACAACTTATGCGTTTTGCCTCCTCACAGTGAGTTGGAAATGCTATAAAGAACGAACAAGATCCAGTCACTGCATTATTATGTACCTTTTAGTCCTACTCTGGTCTCTACCCTCTTAGCCCCAGCAGCTCACTACAGAGCCCTACAAATAACCTGAAACTCTTGGCCTCCTGTCTGGACCTTGTTATTATCCTTTCTGTCTAGCGCCATTTCTTCTCCTCCATCACTTAGTCTTCACATCTCTCTGACAAACCCCAGTATGTTCCCCTCTCACCAGTCCCAGGTTTCTCTCGGTCCCTCCGCTTTCGTTTTCTGGTCGGTTTCAGCCAGGCTTTGTCCATCTTCCACTTTTTCTTAGTCTTCTTCTTCATGCTACTGGAGCTCTGGACCATAAGAGGATGATTTGTGACCTTTAAATCTCACTGCTCTGTGCCATACTGTAACATCACTCCCCAGTTTTAAGTGACCTCCCTTATATGGCCTGGATGACATAACTATCCCCTCGTGTGCCTGGATGACACTATCTTTTCTGCCTCGCACTGTATAATCCTATTCTCTTGTGTATCCTGCCTCGTATGACCCAACCCTCTTGTATGACACCTAACTTCTTGTGTGTCCTGCCTCGTATGACCCTACCTTCCCTGTGCCCTGCCTTGCATGACTCTACCATCTTGTGTACCCTGCCTTGTATGACCCTACCCTCTTGTGTGCCCTGCAACGTATGACCCTACGCTTGTGTGCCCTGCCGCATATGACCCTACCCTTGTGTGCGCCCTGACGCGTATGACCCAACCCTCTTATATGCCCTACCTTGTATGACGCCTAAGTTCTTGTGTGTCCTGCCTTGTATAGCCCTACAATCTCTGTGCCTCTTATGACCCTACCCTCGTGTGCCCTGCTGCGTATGACCCTTCCCTTGTGTGCCCTGCCGCGTATGACCCTACCCTTTTGTGCACCCTGCCGCATATGACCCTACCATCTCCTGTGCCTCGCCTCGTATGACCCTACCCGCTTGTTTGCCCTGCCTCGTATGACCCTAAACATTTGTGTGCCCTGCCTCGTATGACCCTACTCTCCCATGTGCCCTGCTTCATATTACCCAATTCATGTGTTCCTTGCCTTAATAGACTCAATTTCCTTGAGTGTCTTGCTTTGCACAACCCTATTCCCTTGTGTGCCTAACCTTAAAGAAAATCCTTTCATGTGCCCTTCCGTGACCCTATCATCTTGTGTGCCCTTCTTTGCATAAGCCAATCCTCTCCTGTACCCTTCTTCATCCCTTTCCTCTAATGTGCCCTGCTTTGCACAAGTCAATCCTCTCATATGCCCTGCCTTGTTTAACTCTATACTCTTGTACGCCCTGCATCGCTCTTTCTTGTTATGTACCCTGCTTGTGTTCTGTCTCTTACAATATGCTCAAGTCATTCACAACACATGTCCATTGAATAACTGCACTTACCCTCTCAGACTGGTTTCCAGAACCCTCCTCTTCTTCCTCCTCTTCCTCCTGCATCCAGATAAATGAATTGTGTAAAACATCGTTCAGATGCTCTCTACAAAATGTGCAGCCTTACCTTGCTATCACTGTCTCCTTGCTCCTCAACTGAAAAGCTATCATAAAAAAGGCTAAATTCAGCCCCCACCTCTGGTTCCCATTCATCCTGCTCGCCACCCTCCCGGGAGGAACTAGGAGCTGTTGAGGGAGGTACCAGTGCACCCTATGGGGAGAAGAAGGACGTATTACAAAGACCAATAAGGAGATTATTGTTCCCCTTTCAATTTTCCCTCCACAAGTATACCCGTGGTCTTCTTTTACAACCAGTCCAAGACTATCACATTATAACCCCACCACAAGTACCCCCCCATCTTCCTTCATGATCATCACCTCCGTGTTGCCGGATCTATTTACGGACAAATCTGACCCCATCGAATCATCTCTCTTCTGTGTGGAGTCTGGGAAATAACCAACAGAAAGAGCAAGAGAGAGATCTCTATTTCAATTGTTATCAAACAAGTAAAAAGATTATAGCAAAACCAAAATTATCGGCCATATGCGAATTAGAACTGAAAAGTTTATTATACTAAATAGCTAAATACACTTGTGAGACTTTAGAATATTTTGTAAAATAAATTACATTTTGTGGTAATTTGGTTTATACTAACTGGACATAAAGCAAAAAGAAAATTTATGCTTACCTGATAAATTTATTTCTTTTTTGACACGAAGAGTCCACGGAACATCTTTATTACTAATGGGATATTCACCTCCTGGTCAGCAGGAGGCGGCAAAAAGCACCACAGCAGAGCTGCTATATATAGCTCCTCCCTTCCCTCCCACTCCAGTCATTCGACCGAAGTTAGGAAGAGTAAGGAAAAGCCAAGGTGCAGAGGTGTCTGAAGTTTACAATAACTCACAACCTGTCTTATAAGAACAGGGCGGGCCGTGGACTCATCGTGTCAAAAAAGCAATAAAATTTATCAGGTAAGCATAAATTTTCTTTTCTTTTTATGACACGATGAGTCCACGGAACATCTTAATTTCTAATGGGATTCAATACCCAAGCTAGAGTACACAGGTGATACGGGAGGGACAAGACAGGTAACCTAAACAGAAGGCACCACTGCTTGAAGAACCTTTCTCCCAAAAGCGGAATCAGCAGCAATAAAAGTATCAAATTAGAAGAACTTAGAAAAAGAGTAAAGAGAAGACCAATTTTGCAGCCTTGCAAATCTGTGCCACAGAATCCTCATCTTTGAATGTCCATGGGGAAGCAACATCTCTCGTAGAATGAATCGTTATTCTTTCCGGAGACTGTTGTCCAGTAGTCTCATATGTAAAACGTATGGTACTCTTCAGTCAAAAAGAAAGAGAAGTAGCCTTAGCTTTCTGTTCCTTAAGTTTTCCCGAGAAAACCACAAACAAAGAAGAAGACTGACGAAAGTCCTTAGTCGCCAGTAGGATAAAGTGTTAAACACACCACATCCAAATTGAACAGAAAAAGGATTAGGACACAAAGGAGGAACAACCATCTCCTGATTAATGTTCCGATCAGAAACTACTCTTAGGAAGAAATCCAAAGTTAGTACAAAAACTACCTTATCTGATAAAACATAAGGAAAGGAGACTCGAACTGAAATGTCGAGAGCTCTGACAGTCTCTGAGTGGAAGAAAGCACAACAAGAAACAAAACTTTCCAAGATAATAAGGAAAGCATAGGCCCAAATGGAGCCCCTTGAAGAAATCTCAAGAACTAAATTAAGACTCCATGAAGGAGTAACTGGTTTAAGCACAGGCCTGATACTGACCAAGGCCTGACAAAAGAATTGTACATCTGGGACATCCGCCAGACGTTTGAGTAACAAAATAGATAAGGCCGAGAGTTGACCCATTAGGAAACTCATCGATAAACCTTCTCCATACCTCTTTGGAGAAAATACAAAATTTTAAGAATCCTAACTCTACTCCATGATTAGCGCTTGCATTCACACCAATAAAGATATTACACCATATTCCATGATAAAGTCTTCAAGTTACAGGCTCACAAGCCTGAATCACGGTCTGTAAGACCGAGACAGAAAAAAACCCCGCTTGGACAGAATTAAGCGTTTAATCCCCAGGCAGTCAGTTTCAGAGAAACTAGATTTGGGTGAAGGAAGGGCCCTTGAATTAGAAGGTCCTTCCTCAATGGAAGTCTCCACAGTGGCAGAGATGATATGTCCACCAGATCCGTATACCGAATCCTGCAAGTCCAAGCCGGTGCAATGAGGATCACTGACAAATTCGCAAACTGGGGAAATAGGTAAGCTAGATTGAAAATCCAAGTTACCACCAGGGCGTCTAACAGTACCACCTGAGGGTCCCTGGACTTCGACCCGTACCTTGGAAAATTGGCTTTCTGCCGATATGCCATGAGATACAATTCTAGCTGACCTCCTTTGAGAATCAAGCTGGAAAACACTTCCGGATGGAGAACCCACTCTCCCGGCTGAAAGGTCTGCCTGATCATGAAGTCCGCCTCCCAGAGTACACCCCTGGGATGTGGATCGACAATAGACATAAAAAATGGGCCTCTGCCCACTGAATTATCTTGGATACCTCTGTTATCACTAAGGAACTCCTCGTTCCTCCCTGATGAACTGAAGACATGTGTCCCACTGGGACTAGATAAACTGGACTGAGAATAACTGGGGCCAGGCCAGAATAGTATTGAAGATCGCTCTCAGCTCCAGAATGATTATAGGAAAACCAGACACTGGGGGGTAGTTATCAACGTGTCAACTTTCCTGCCTTCGCCGGCCCAATACGCCCGCCTAAGCTCGCCTACCTTCGCCGCCGCAGACCTTAAAAAATTTGCCTAAGTTATCAAAAAAGCTGTCAAAAAGCCGCGCACCAACTACCCGGCGATGAGCAGCGGACTGTGAGAGTTATCACTCATCCGATCTCGCTGCTCTTCGGCTTTTTTACAGCTTTCTTGCTAGCCTGTCACTAAGCACCCACACTAAACTACACTGTTCTACCCCCTATACCGGCGCCCCCGGAGCCCCCCGCAACTAAATAAAGTTAGTAACCCCTAAACCGCCGCTCCCGGACACCGCCGCAACCTACATTATACCTAGTAACCCCTATCCTGCCCCCCCTATACCGTCGCCCTCTATAATAAAGTTATTAACCCCTATCCTGCTGATCCCGCACCTCGCCGCAACTAAATAAATAGTTTAACCCCTAAACCGCCGCTCCCGGACCCTGCCGCAACCTATATTAAATTTATTAACCCCTAATCTGCCCCCCCTACACCGTCGCCACCTATAATACATTTATTAACCCCTATCCTGCCCCCCACTACACCGCCGCCACTGTAAGAAATTTATTAACCCCTAAACCTAAGTCTAACACTAACCCTAACACCCCCCTAACTTAAATATTAATTAAATAAATCTAAATAATATTTCTATTATCAACTAAATTAATCCTATTTAAAACTAAATACTTACCTATAAAATAAACCCTAATATAGCTACAATATAAATAATAATTATATTGTAGCTATCTTAGGATTTATTTTATTTTACAGGTAACTCAATTTATTTTAACTAGGTACAATAGCTATTAAATATTTATTAACTATTTAATAGCTACCTAGCTAAAATAAAGAGACATTTACCTGTAAAATAAAAACTAACCTAAGTTACAATTACACCTAACACTACACTACAATTAAATAAATTATTCCTATTTAAAACTAAATACTTACCTGTAAAATAAACCCTAAGATAGCTACAATATAATTAATAATTACATTGTAGCTATTTTAGGTTTTATATTTATTTTACAGGTAACTTTGTATTTATTTTAGCTAGTGAGAATAGTTATTAAATAGTTATTAACTATTTAATAACTACCTAGCTAAAAGAAATACAAAATTACCTGTAAAATAAATCCTAACCTAAGTTACAATTATCATTAAATAAATTAAATAAATTAAATACAAATAACTACAATTAAATACAATCACATAAACTAACTAAAGTACAAAAAATAAAAAAAGCTAAGTTACAAAAAATAAAAAAATAGGTTACAAACATTTAAAAAATATTACAACAATTTTAAGCTAATTACACCTAATCTAAGCCCCCTAATAAAATAACAAAGCCCCCCAAAATAAAAAAATTCCCTACCCTATTCTACATTAAAAAAGTTCAAAGCTCTTTTACCTTACCAGCCCTTAAAAGTGCCTTTTGTGGGGCATGCCCCAAAGAAAACTGCTCTTTTGCCTGTAAAATAAAAATACAACCCCCCCAACATTAAAACCCACCACCCACATACCCCTAATCTAACCCAAACCCCCCTTAAAATAACCTAACACTAATCCCCTGAAGATCATCCTACCTTGAGTCGTCTTCACTCAGCCGAGCCACCGATGGAACTGAAGAGGAGATCCGGAGCGGCAGAAGTGATCCTCCAAGGGGCGCTGAAGAAATCTTCCATGTGATGAAGTGATCCGCCAGGCGGCGCTGAAGAAGTCTTCCATCCGGGCGATGTCATCTTCCAAGCGGGGTCTTCAATCTTCATACCGCCGACGCAGAACATCCTTCTTTCCCGACGGACTACCGACGAATGAAGGCTCCTTTAAGAGACGTCATCCAAGATGGCGTCCCTTCAATTCCGATTGGCTGATAGGATTCTATCAGCCAATCGGAATTAAGGTAGGAAAAATCTGATTGGCTGATTGAATCAGCCAATCAGATTGAGCTCGCATTCTATTGGCTGATCGGATCAGCCAATAGAATGCGAGCTCAATCTGATTGGATCAGCCAATCGGATTGAACTTCAATCTGATTGGCTGATTCAATCAGCCAATCAGATTTTTCCTACCTTAATTCCGGATTGGCTGATAGAATCCTATCAGCCAATCGGAATTGAAGGGACGCCATCTTGGATGACGTCCCTTAAAGGAGCCTTCATTCGTCGGTAGTCCGTCGGGAAAGAAGGATGTTCCGCGTCGGCGGGATGAAGATTGAAGACCCCGCTTGGAAGATGACATCGCCCGGATGGAAGACTTCTTCAGCGCCGCCTGGAGGATCACTTCATCGGATGGAAGATTTCTTCAGCGCCCCTTGGAGGATCACTTCTGCCGCTCCGGATCTCCTCTTCAGTTCCATCGGTGGCTTGGCTGAGTGAAGACGACTCAAGGTAGGATGATCTTCAGGGGATTAGTGTTAGGTTATTTTAAGGGGGGTTTGGGTTAGATTAGGGGTATGTGGGTGGTGGGTTTTAATGTTGGGGGGGGTTGTATTTTTCTTTTACAGGCAAAAGAGCAGTTTTCTTTGGGGCATGCCCCACAAAAGGCCCTTTTAAGGGCTGGTAAGGTAAAAGAGCTTTGAACTTTTTTAATGTAGAATAGGGTAGGGAATTTTTTTATTTTGGGGGGCTTTGTTATTTTATTAGGGGGCTTAGATTAGGTGTAATTAGCTTAAAATTGTTGTAATATTTTTTTTAAATGTTTGTAACCTATTTTTTTATTTTTTGTAACTTAGCTTTTTTTATTTTTTGTACTTTAGTTAGTTTATGTAATTGTATTTAATTGTAGTTATTTGTATTTAATTTATTTAATGATAGTGTAGTGTTAGGTTTAATTGTAACTTAGGTTAGGATTTATTTTACAGGTAATTTTGTATTTCTTTTAGCTAGGTAGTTATTAAATAGTTAATAAACTATTTAATAACTATTCTAACTAGCTAAAATAAATACAAAGTTACCTGTAAAATAAATATAAATCCTAAAATGGCTACAAAGTAATTATTAATTACATTGTATCTATCTTAGGGTTTATTTTACAGGTAAGTATTTAGTTTAAATAGGAATAATTTATTAAAGTATAGTGTAGTGTTAGGTGTAATTGTAACTTAGGTTAGTTTTTATTTTACAGGTAAATTTCTCTTTATTTTAGCTAGGTAGCTATTAAATAGTTAATAACTATTTAATAGCTATTGTACCTTGTTACCTATAAAATAAAAATAAATCCTAAGATAGCTACAATATAATTATTATTTATACTGTAGCTATATTAGGGTTTATTTTAAAGGTAAGTATTTAGTTTTAAATAGGATTAATTTAGTTAATAGAATTATTATTTAGATTTATTTAATTAATATTTAAGTTAGGGGGGTGTTAGGATTAGTGTTAGACTTAGGTTTAGGGGTTAATAAATTTCTTACAGTGGCGGCGGTGTAGTGGGGGGCAGGATAGGGGTTAATAAATTTATTATAGGTGGGGACGGTGTAGGGGGGGGCAGATTAGGGGTTAATAAATTTAATATAGGTTGCGGCGGTTTAGGGGTTAAACTATTTATTTAGTTGCGGCGAGGTGCGGGATCAGCAGGATAGGGGTTAATAACTTTATTATAGAGGGCGGCGGTATAGGGGGGGCAGGATAGGGGTTACTAGGTATAATGTAGGTTGCGGCGGTGTCCGGGAGCGGCGGTTTAGGGGTCAATACATTTATTATAGTTGCGGCGGGGTCAGGGAGCGGCGGTTTCGGGGTTAATATGTATAGAGTAGCTTGCGGTGGGCTCCGGGAGCGGCGGTTTAGGTGGGAATAACTATTTAGTTGCGGCGGTGTAGGGGGGGCAGATTAGGGGTGTTTAGACTCTGGGTACATGTTAGGGTGTTAGGTGTAGACAGCTCCCATAGAAATCAATGGGATGTCTGGCAGCAACGAACTTGTACTTTCGCTATGGTCAGACTCCCATTGATTCCTATGGGATCCGCCGCCTCCAGGGCGGCAAATTGAAAACCAGGTACGCTGGGCCGTAAAAGTGCTGAGCGTACCTGCTAGTTTTTTGATAACTAGCAAAAGTAGTCAGATTGTGCCGCACTTGTGTGCGGAACATCTGGAGTGACGGAAGAATCGATCTGTGTCGGACTGAGTCCGGCGGATCGAAGTTTACGTCACAAAATTCTACTTTTGCCGGTCTCTAGCCTTTGATAACTAAGGCGAATCAGCCTCGCCACAAATACACTGCAGAATTCCAGCGTATTTGAGGTTGACGGCTTGATAACTAGAGGCCTCTGAGTCCAAATTCCCTGAGCCTTTATGGGACCATAGACTGTTCCCCATTCTAGAAGGTTGGTGTTTGTTATCACAGACAGCCAAGATGGTCTGCGAAAGCAGGTTCCCTGGAAATAATGATCCAGGGACATCCACCCTTAAGAAAACCCTTGTCTCCTGCTCTCCAAGGAGACAAATTCATATAATCTCCGTTCCAAAGCCTGAGCATGATGACCTGCTAACGTCTGAGAAGAAACCAAGTAAACGGGATGATGTCCCATGCCACTACCATCAGCCCGATACCTCCATGCACTGAGCCACTAATGGCAGAGGAGAAGACTGAAGAAATAGACTAGAGCAAAAAGGTTTTTAAATTTCCTGATTTACCAAATTTACCATCCTGGTCAATATCACAGAAAGGCTAACAACATTTCCATATGAAATCTTGCTTGAAAGATTGCGTTGTCTTCAGAAAGAGCGCGCCAGCGATGGCCTATAACCGAGCACCGCCAACATCAAAACCAGACTCCTATTAGAAAATTCCGGGAGCTGTGGCAAAGTCAAAGGACCAAGCCACAATTGGGAATGCTTGCCTGAGAATGTGAAAATGCAAGCACACGTTGGATAAATCCGCCTTCATAAAAATGACCCTCCTGGATCAAAATAAAATTGGAACCAATAGTTTCCACCCTGAAGGACGGCACACAGGAATTTGATTAGATTTTAAAGATCTAAAATAGTACTGAAGGTTCCCTGGAACCACTACCAGATTAGAATAAAATCTCAAACTCTCAAACTCGAAATCTTGAAAGGAATTAAAAAGTAATCTTAACCAAAACGTGTGCCACTATGGTAAGCCTGAAATCTTAGCTTCCTGCTAAATACTTGAAGGGAAGCATCTGAAAGAAAGGAAATGACCGACTCAAAGGTCTTTATTTCATCCTGGACTTAATTGAAGAGAATGTCTGGTCTAATGGAACCAGATAACGTATGATCCAGTATGCTGCCGTATAAGCGACAGTGGCAATACTAAGCCTACCGCACCTGGTGTTCCCAGACGGGCCCCCATCCAGGTACTGACCAAGCCTGGTCCTGCTCAACTTCCTAGTTCAAACAGGATCTGGTGCATTAAAGGCAGCTTGGCGATAGACACCTGATAAGTTGCCATTGTTGAGCAACCCCTCTAACCTTTTATCCCTAGGATCCTTAAAGGAATAACTATCCTCTATAGGAATAGTAGGACTCCCGGCTAGCGTGGAAATATTCCCTTCCACCTTGAATACAGGCTGATGGCACTCCTTGAAGAGTCCGCTATGGATAAAAATCTCTTCTAGACATAGGAAATGGAGAAAAGAAAAAAGGGTACCTTCTCTCCCATTCCTTAGCATTGATCTTGGTACGACCTAATATTGACAACCCCCATGGTATCGTTGTCGTCCTGAGTAGCTAAAACCTCCTTAAGTAACAGACGGAGGTGTTCTAGCTTAAATCTGAAAAATACAACTTCAGTATCAGCAGGAGGAATTATACTGTCAGAAACTGAGATTTTATCCTCAGATACTACCGAAGTATCCGCTTCCTCACGTCTAGGAGAAGACCTTGAGATAGTAACAACCGTGACAGGAACCTCACTCACTGAATTTATTTTTCCTCTTGCGCTCTCCCTGCAGCATGGGAAAAGCCGACAACGCACTAGAGGCCGTCTAGTTACAAAGGGTAGCGATGTCTTGCAAGGTAACTCCAGGAGGAGCCGCGGAGGAAGCGCAGGACACTGGTTGAATGGACGCTAAGTTTTTAGGACACTTTAGGAGAAGGCTGCAGAATGTATGAAACATTGTCAGACTGCATCTTGAACAGCATCCAAGACAATTTTGGCTCTTAAAAAGAAGTTTATCTATGAACTGTAAAATCCTCTCAGTACATGAAGAACAGAGAGATTTGTTCATCAAAGCATAAAGTATATGAAAAACATCTTTATTCTCATGTATGTGTCTTTAAATATTAAACGTAACGATATTAACGTATTCACCAAATTATAAACTAAAAATTTGATGTTACTGTGTCTTTAATTGACAAAATAAACTCCCTTATTTTGGTAAAAAAAATGAATACTAAAGAGAAAATCCCCAGACCGCCGCTAAACAATGCTGAGACGTGTGTCTGCTAACATAGGGGAATACAATTATTAGGCCTCCGGACTCATTAAAGATACCCTACAAACACAGACTGTGAAGCCTCTCTGCTGCGTGACCAAACACAGCAGAGGAGACCCACCATCACTCCGATACATCGGGCTTAGGGCTAAGAGAAAAAAAGTGCGCAAACAATGACGCGCATAATAGCTCCGCCCATCGGGAGAAATAACAGCATGGCAATCTGAGTAGTAAAAACCTCCTGGTCGGCTATATAACATAAAATGAGCCGTTCATTGAAAAAGTCTAGTTGCTCAAAAAGGTTAATCCTCCCGGTCGGTTAGAAATATTAAATAAACCGTTGGGAGTAGGAGATTGCCCATCATACAAACAAGAATAGCTGTACAGCAGACACAAACCTACCGGCCGGCTGTTAAATTAAAATCAAGCCGTTGACAGTTGCTAACCAGTCGCACCAAACAAACGCAAGAGCCACTTCTCCACGTCCCCAGTGCCTGCAGTCACTGCCCTATGACTTATCCTCTCCTAGGGATAATGTCATCTTGTGTCCATTGTATAAATTAAAGTGCCAAATTTTTTTGTGTACAAGCCCCAGAAGAGAGAATTTAGCACTTACCTGAGAAATCTGCCCGGCAGGAAGGCAGTCCATCCGGCTTGCGAGGTCCTCTCCCTCACATTGGCCTGTGGAAACAAAAAAGTACTGAGTATTCCTCTCTCAGACTTTCACGAACAGGGCAGCATACAATCTATGGGAGGCGCAGTGAGAATTATGGCCCACAAGTTCCCATTGCTCTAAAGCCACCAAAAGCTCTACTGTAGAGACTGATATGGACTATGGCTACACCCTAGAACAAAGCAGCACTCTCTGGCACTACTTTAAAAATAATAAACTCTTGATTGAAGGTATCTTTTCTAACACCTCACTTTACCTCTTCCTATCACTAACGTAAGCAAAGAGAATGACTGGGGTGGGAGGGAAGGGAGGAGCTATATATAGCAGCTCTGCTGTGGTGCTCTTTGCCGCCTACTGCTGACCAGCAGGTGAATATCCCATTAGTAATTAAGATGTTCCATGGACTCATCGTGTCATAAAAAAGAAATTGATTTTAAAGAGCTTTTTCTTTTTCATTAATCTGCTTATCAAGATACAAGTAGGTATCAAATTCAAAAAATAAATACCCTTAAAGGAGGTCAAAATTAAAGTTTCATGATTCAGTATGGCGTTTTAAGAAACTTTCCAATTTACTTTGAATATCAAATTATGCACAGTATTTTTATATTCACACTGAGGCCCCAGCTCCTACTGAGCATGTGCAAGAGTTCAGTGTTTACATATATTATACACATTTTACTTCTGTAATTACCTTGTATCTAAGCCTCAGCAGGCTGCCCCCTTATTTCAGTTCTTTTGATAGACTTGCATTTTAGCCTATCAGAGCTGTCTCCATGGTAAATTCACGTGCATGAGCTCAATGTTATCTATATGAAACACGTGAACTAATGCCCTCTAGTGGTGTAAAACTATCAAAATGCATTTAGATTAGAGGCAGCCTTTAAGGTCTAAGAAATTAGCATATGAGCCTCCTAGTTTTAGCTTTCAACTAAAAATACCAATAGAACAAAGCAAAATTGGTGATAAAAGTAAATTGGAAAGTTGTTTAAAATTACATGCCCTATTTGAAACATGAAAGTTTTTTTTTGGACTTGACTGTTCCTTTAAGCCAACATTAGGTTACAATTAACAATTAAGTTTTTTTCAATATTTGTTCCACAAATGATCACTAAATCAATTTGTTACGTTATGCAATTAATATGCACCTTGGATAGCTTAAGTAACATTTATAAATAGCATATTATAGTATTGCAAAGTATTATCCTGCTCTCAGCCGGTTACTTCATGACCTGGTTGACAACATCTACTCTAGTGACTGATCACTATTTTATAAAACCGAAAGGGGGATTGATCTGTGAACTACTCATTACATTACAATGCTTTTTCATATGAAATATATATTTAAAAAGTAGGGTTTAATGATTATATGTAAAGCACACATCTGCTTCCCACTTGATCTCCCTCTATAACATACCAGGACTGTCTCTCTTCTCAGTCTCTGCTTCCCTTCTAAAGTTAGACCTTTCTCCATCAGAACCGAAAGATACATCCATTGCTACCTATAGGACAGATAATGCAGGTATAAAATATATGTACATGTATAAATAAGCTCTTAACCCTATAAACAACATTCGTAAATGCTGTATTTTGGCATATAAGATGCTGCGCATATTTAAAAGGCAAGACTTTCAAATAAAAAATAAATTTTGGTTCTAAAGGAAGAAAGATATGTAGAGGGTTTGCACATAAGAGATATGTCAAAGGAATGTGGTAGAAGATTGTATTTTTTTCAATAAGAATTTTTATCAGTGTTGTATCTTATATGTAGGGATGCACCGAACTTTCGACCGCAGAAACGTTTCGGCCGAAAATGGCATTTTTGGTTATTTCGGTTTTTGGTTTTAGTGCCTGTTATTTTTGGTAAAATTATTGTGTAGCATATTTCAAATGTGATGCTTGCTGTTAGTTCATTACTTGAGTTACGGTTTTGCATATAATAATAATTTTCTAGGACTATACTTTATTTGGATAATTGGTAAAAAAAAAAAAAAAAAACCCTGTTAAATCTGATTCTGTTACACAGAATTAAATAAAGAATAATACAGTATATTGATATTTAATATTGTTTTAAGTAGGGATGCACTGAAATTTCGTTCGCAGAAATATTTTGGCCGAAAATGGCATACTTTTTTACGGTTTTTGTTTTTTGCCTGTTTTTTTTCTTGGTAAAATTATTCTGTATCATATTATTGTTTTAAGATTTTTTTGTCCAATTTTAATGTGTTATTTTCAAAAAGTATGATTATTTTATTTTATTGGCTTGCAGTTTTTTAATTAGATTTATTCATGAAATAGTCTAATTATGCAAAACAAAAACAAAAAACATTTTCGGTTTCCGGCCAAGTGCATCCTGGATTTTCGGTTTCCACTTCGGTCCAGAATTTCCATTTTGGTGCATCACTACTTATATGCCAAATTATTACACTCTTGAAAGTTTTTTCCCCCTCTATTTTTAAATGCTTTTCTAGTCCATTTTGTTTTTTATTCTACATCTGCTCGTCCCCATCTAAGGCTTCCGAAATGCATAATAATAATAATAGAATGTCTGACAGGTTCTGTAGATCTACCGAGGAGGCTCATTTACAACAAGGAACATTTTCTTTAAGGTATTTAAAAATGTTTTACAAAGATTTTAATATATACTCACATAAAAAAAAAAAAATATATATATATATATATATATATATATATATATATATATATATATATATATATATATATATATATATATATATATATATATATAGAGAGAGAGAGAGAGAGAGAGAGAGAGAGAGAGAGAGAGAGAGAGATATAGGACACCTTGTAAGTGGTGACTGGCTGAGCAGAATATGGCCATATTGTGTGACTAAGATCCCATCTTTATTTTTTTAAAATCTAAGAAATATTAAGAAGGCAATTTTTTGCAGCATTAAGAAAAAAGTTTAAATACGTGAAATAATTTGTGGTCTCATGTGTTTTGAGGTGTGCCAATACCTGTTTCTAAATTATATGTGTGTATTTTGGTCACTTTGGCAGCACTCCACAATATGTGCATTTTAAAAACATATGCTTTTATTAGATGTGCTTAATCAAAATTTCTCGCTGATTTATCACTAGGGAAAATGACCAAAGCCCTTTAGTTTAAAGCACTCCACCCAGTTCAGGTGTGTTCCAGACACAGATATTTAACTGTGTGTATATAAAGCCAGGAAACCTCATCACATTTAGTCTGGATGAGAGGTATTGTAATGTAAAAAATACTATATAAAGATATATAGTATTAGTATACGCAGGCTACAGAACCAATAACCATAGAATATGACCATATAATGTTTAAATAAAATTGAAACCAACAATTAGTTGATGAGAAGTGAAAAATAAACTGATAAAGAACGAAAACAATCTCAATACAATTCTAAACCAATGTGAAAAAACCTAGGTAAAGAAAGTTCATTAAATAATAATGTTGATGAGGAAGGAGGAGGAGTTTGGAGTAAGAGAGTGTGCTCCAGGCTACCACACCCTGTAGCTTGATCCTAGGCGGCTTTTCTTTTGCGCGCCTGGCTCTCCCCTAGACTTGGGAAAGCCTTGCTACAGCACAAGAAAAAAAAAAAAAAAAAAGTATTCCATCTGTGCTACCCAGGTAGCGCAAGTTTCCAACTGCGCTAAATAAGATCTGACCCACCAAGAGCTTACTTTGTTTGGCAGTCTATTAGGTAAGCTCCATTTCTGGTGGAGGATACAGGAAAACCAGAAGGCGGGCTTCCCACTCTCAATGCTGCCATCGAAGTGGGGTAAGCAGCCCAGAGACATTGTATATATTCACAGCCCCACCACAGTGGCGACCACCCGCAACTCACCCAATCTAACTACCGAAATGGAAAGGTCAACGAGGCTTGGGTAAACTGAAAGCACCCAGCTGGAGCGGTGCCGGCACCTGAAACGAGGCTCTGCAAGATCAGCTGTTCTCCCCACCCACCGGTGCTGCGAGTGGGGATTGAACAACGCAAGTCCTGGTTAACCCTGGCTCCCGCGAGAGGCACCTTCAAAAGGGATCTTACCCCCACAAGCAGCGACGGATCTACCCCACCGATGTTGCGAGGTAGCTGCTGCAGGATAAGCCGATGACCAGGGGGAAAAAAGACCGGTATTACCCTTAGAATCTGAGCTGATTAATCCTAGCCACTGGTCCAGCTACAGACACAGAGCCGCGCAGTGAAGACGGGTGAGTGTGGGTTGGTGGCCCCTGTGTTTTCACACGCTTGTTGCCGAGAAGGGAAGCTGGGGATAAGCCAATAGCTAATCTAAGGGCTGGAACTCACTACTGGGCACAGGAACTTTGGCTTAAGCCCTGGTTGATTAAGCCCTGAAAGGGGAAGAAGTGGGGAGAGAGACAATTAAAATAAGAAATCAAAGCTTGAATTGCTGAACTTTTTGAATCTGCCTTATCCTGCTGAGGCACAACTGATTTAACTTTGTTTTTGCAGTTTTTCAACAAATTTTTGTTAAATGGTGGATTTTATTTAACTCATGAACAATTATTCTGACTTTTGTTTTCCCCTTTCTTCTTTCTCCTTCCTGCTCTTTGGACACTAAAGAGACTAACTATTGCCAGCGGGATTGGGGGCTTAGGAGCTAGCTGGCAACTTGAATGGAAGCTGGCTTTGAAACCGGTTATTGTTCTGCTGCACACAGCAGCTGTAGCCTATACAAGAGCTGAGATTTAAGCCCCAGCTCAGTTGCTTGGGTAGAAATTGCTTCCTGTGAGATTCATGGGAATTGGTCTTGTTTTCACTACCGTTTAATATTTGCTGGTATCAAGAAATAATATTTTTGCTTGTTCCTGCCTGAATGATGTAGGGAAAAAGAGGAAAGAAATTGCTGGTCTTTTTTTTTTCCCTGAACTCCTTTTCTTTCCTCTTTCTCTCCTTTTTTTTCTTTTCTCTGAATGGTATAACTCTGGAAAGGTAGATATAGAACCAAAAGCACATGATCCTGCACAGGTACAGAAATAATTCATTGTTCCAAGAGGCAAGTTAAAATTAAGTCAGCTTTAATTTTCTAAGGCTACTTCCTAAGTGTATTAAGCATTTTTTATCGGTGGGTCATTTGTTCCTAACGGAGCTGTGTGAGACGAAATAGCATCAAGCATTTATTAATCCAGCATTATTTGGTACAAAACTGAATCATCCTATTCTAAGGCCGAGGTTAAGTGCTTAGCAAAAGTACTGAAGTGACCCAGAATAAGTTCAAGGCATCTAAAATTAACCCTATCTATACTGCTTCTTACAGTAATTTTTTCTTGCTGATTACTAATGATTAGTTTTCCTTGAATTCAATTGCTTCTGTTAGCTTAACATTAAGAGTAACATAGAAAATCATTTAGCTTAGATCTAGGTTATTAGTGGTGGCAATTCTGGTCCTTGTCTTGTGGCACCAGACTGTAATTCGCTCACTGGTTTTCCCGGTCTTAAAAATTAAGGGAATTCTTGGTCACTATTTCACCCTATTTCACTTGCACTGTATTTTTGTAGAGGCTAGTTGGTTTTTGGCTCCCCTCTTTTATTTATCACCTTTTCTGGCACCCCTTCTGATAGGCACGTGCCTTTGGCACCCCACTTTCTAAGCACTTCTCTCCCCCCTTTTTTTTTTTTTTCTCTTCCCCTCACTAAAACACCTCCCTCATAGCAGGGCACACTCCCTAACCACTTAATCCACTCGGCGTTTATTGCACGTAATTTTTAGTACACTTCCTTGGTTGTGTATGGATAAATATATCACTTCACCTTCACTCACGGGGAAAAACACTCCGGGTATGGCCGCCAGGAACAAGGACCGTAAGAATAAAATCTTGCCGGGGACGCCGGCAGATACACCTATAGATCCTACACCATCGAACCCCCAAAATCTAACGACTCTAAACTAAACAAATCTTGTTGCAAATATATTAGAAGCTATCACCCCGAAATTTGACTTACTGAAAAATGAAATCAGACAAGATATCTCCCTACTGACCGTAGAGGTCAGACAATTTTCAAAAAGAATCCAAGAGGCAGAACAGAGAATCTCAGATCTGGAGGATATGTCAAATGGTTATTTTTCTAAGCTTGAAGATCACCAATCTGAGATCCTGAAATTAAAAGCTAGGGTAGAAGATTTAGAAAATAGATCAAGGAGGAACAACCTCAGAATTATCGGTATTCCAGAATCAGTTAGGCAGGATGAGCTCATGCAGGTGATGACACACACCTTACCACAACTGTTAAAAATCCCCCCAGCGCAAACAAGCATCGCTATTGAAAGAGTGCACAGGCTGGGGAGGGCTCCTGATTCTTCAACCAATCTCACCAGATTCAGACCAATTATCGCAAAATTCCTGAACTATCAGGATAAAGTATTTCTTCAAGCTTACCGAAAACACCAACCCATTTTTTACAATGGGAATAAAATTTTGTTATTTCAAGATTTCGCTATAGAAACCTCCACAAAGAGGAAGAAGCTCTCTCTGGTCTGTGGTAGGATGCTGAAGATGGGCTGGCAAGCTACGGTTATATATCCAGCCAAACTTAGACTCACACACGATGATCAAATGTTTTTTTTTTTATTCAGCAGCTGACGCTGAGAAAAAGATAGTGGAACATGGGGCTAATTGTTAAATCTATTGTAAAAAATAAGGATTGTGTCAATTCACTAAGGATGATAAAGGGTTTAATTTTTTTTTTTCCTTCTCTTCTCTATCCCTTGGCTTTCTCGCCCCCTCCCCTCCTGCTCGGGCTCTAGAGAGTATAAGGATTACCTGTGTATATCCACTCCCCCTTGTAAAGATACATGAATAATCTTAGGAATAAAGATATTAAAATCACGTCATGGAATATTGGAGGGATTACATCTCCCATCAAACAAAAAACAATCTTGACACACTTACAGAAAACCAAGTCCTTGATAGCGCTACTCCAGGAAACACACTTGAACGCAGAGGAATCGTTAAAATTGAAATCCTCCTGGGTGGCGGAATGTATTTTTGCCCCTTCAGCTAATAGGAGTAAGGGGGTTGCAATCCTGATTGGTAAGAAGCTAACCTACGAAAAACTAGACACTCTGATAGACCCAGACAGCAGGTTTATAATTTTAAAATTAAAAATTGTCAACTCAATTTTCACTATATGCAACTTGTATGCACCAAATATAATTGAGTATGGGTTCTGGGACTCTCTCCAGGCTAAAATCCTGCAAATAGCGGAAGGTCACTTAGTCATAGCAGGGGACTTCAATATGACCCCACAAGCCCCAATAGATAGATTGAGATATGGTGTAAAACAAAAGATAAACAAAAAAGACAAATTGGAAAATAAAATATTCAAATCTATTACGCGAAATCTAGCAGTTAGAGATATCTGGAGGGTTCAAAACCCTGACTCTAGAAAATATACATGCTGTTCTAAAACAACCAAATCTTTATCAAGAATTGATCTGATGTTAATCAATGACAGCCTCTACCACATGGGGGCCAGTGCACATATACCCGAAATTCTATTATCCGATCATGCTCCTATTACATTAAACATTTCAGCCTCAAAGCTTGGCATCAAAAGACAGGTGTTTTATTATCCTAAGTATCTGGACAAGAATGCAAAATTTAGAGAGTGGTTAGAAGAAAGATGGGAGGAATATATTCGAAACAACAAAGACTCAGTGGCGAGTCCTTTGATACAGTGGGAAACAGTGAAAGCGGTACTGAGGGGGGACATAATTGCTTATATGGCAAATATTAAGAGAAAAACCCGTCTGAGGGAAAGACAAGTTATTAATACAGTAATCAATGCTTATAACAGGTATATAAATATATCGTCCAATGAGAACTGGAGAAATTATATCAAAGCCAAAGAAGAAAGAGATACCCTCTTACTTCTTAACGCAACTCAAGCAGATCTTAGATATCAATCTAATTTTTACAAATTTGGCAACAAATCAGGCAAACTATTGGCTAAACTGGTAAAAAACTCAAGATCTTCTAAAACAGTGGAAACCATACGAATTAATAATACATTACTTACCTCAGCGGAAGAAATTTCTGAATCTTTTTTTTTATATTACAAAGCAATTTATGCGGCGAATCCAGTAAACGTGGACATAAAAGAGAGCTTTTGGAAAGACATTCCTCCTATGAAAGTGTCCTCCGAATTTAATTTAGGGCTAAATGCTCCAATAACAGAGCTGGAAGTAAGTCAAGTAATTCAAAGCCTGAAAAAAGATAAAGCCTTGGGTACTGATTCGTTGCCAAATGAATTCTATAAAAGTTTAAGTAAAGCAATCACTCCGCAGTTGACTATTCTTTTTAATTATCTTTTCCAACAGAATAATTTAATACCCCCCAGCTTCTTAGCATCTCATACTATATTAATACCCAAAGCTGATAAAGATCCACAGTGCAGAGAGTCCTACAGACCTATCGCACTTTTGAACACGGATTACAAAATATTCGCTTCAATCATGGGGAAGTAATTCATAAAGATCAGGTGGGGTTTCTTGCAAAAAGAAGCTCCTCATCCAAAATTAGGCAACTCCTCCTATCTATTGACTACTTTAAGAACAGTGAAACGAAGTTAGCAGAAAGTATATCCGACGCGGCGATTATAGCGATCGGCGCCGAGAAGGCGTTTGATCGAGTCAGCCATGATCATATTCTAACCTCACTAAAACAATTTGGATTTCAAGATAAATTTCTAAACCTGGTAAACAATCTATGTAGGCAGGCAACATCTAAATTAGTTATACATGGGCAGGAGTCACAGTCTATACGCTTAGAACAGGGTACAAGACAGGGCTGCCCGCTCTCTCCTTTGTTATTCGATTTGGCAATTGAACCATTGGCTATAAAGATTAGAAACTACATTGAAGGCATTAAGATTAATAAACAGGAGCTGAAAGTGTCTCTCTATGCGGATGATCTGCTTGTCTATGTCTCTAACACTCCCAGGAATATCCCAATAATTCTCAATATAATTGAACAATTTGGCCAATTCGCAGGGTATAAAATGAACAAACAAAAAACTGAACTGCTGTGGTTAAGGAAGACAGGCACGTCATTTTTAAATCATCCATTTAAGACGGTTCTGAAATCATTCCGATATTTGGGGATTAATATCTCTGCAGATCCTCGGGAATGGTATTCTCTAAATCTTACCCCAATTTTTACACGCGCAATTTCACTCATGAGAGATTGGCAGAATTTACCTGTATCTCTTTCGGGGCGTGTTGCCCTATACAAAATGATAATTTTGCCAAAAATATTATATACTCTTCAGAACCTTCCGATCTTTATAAAAACGCAAGATAGCAAGAAATTCAATGTCGCACTAAGGAAATTCATATGGCAGTCAAGGAAACCTAGAGTTGCTCTGCAAAGATTATATCTGGCAAAGCAATTTGCGGGATTAGCTCTCCCAAATCTCTATCTTTATAACCTGGTTTTTCTGGGTCGAACTGCGGCAGATTGGGTGGCAAAAGCGGATTATTTTACGGATAACGGGTTAGAAAATAGCCTAATATTCCCTTTAAAGACAGTATCTCTCTTACATACACCACCTCACTTAATACCTAAATCAGTGAGAAATTTCAAAACTATTCATGTAATAATTCAGGCTTGGAAGAAAATAGGCACACTTCTGGGAATAAATACCAGTATTCCCAGTTATCAAATCTTTATAGGCAACATAGAATTTCAGGAGGGGTCCCAGGCTCTGCACTTGAAAAAATGGCAAGAGCAAGGACTTAGTCAGGTTGCACAGCTTCATCATACAGAGTCAGGAATTATTAAATCTTTTCAAGAACTGAAAGAAGAATTTAATCTCAACAATCAAGATTTCTTTGTATATCTCCAAGCTAGGCACTACACATGTCAGCTGCTTGCTCAGTTTGAGTGGAAGTGGTCGTGGGGAAGGTTGGAGTCATGGCCGGCCCTGATTAGGGCTGGCCGTGTCTCCATATCCCCATGGTATGCCCTCCTGAATTTACAGAAGGGTAATAGTAATGTTGAAAAATTAGCTCAAAAATGGTCGGACTATCTATCTATGAGCATAGATAAGGATACGCATATTGCGAAATCCTTTTCGCTATTACATAATTCTACGATATCTGAAACATGGAGAGAGTCCCATACTAAACTCATATATCAGATCTACTATACACCAGAAAAAGCATTTAGGTGGAATAATGCTGATTTTAAGAAATGCCCAAAATGTAGCCTATTAGCGGCTGATTTACTGCATATGATATGGTCCTGCCCAAAAATAGAACAATTCTGGTATAAACTAGAGTTTTAGCTAGTGAAAGTGGTAAAAATTAAACCTCTAAAACTCTCCCCGTTAAATATTATCTTTTTGATTAACAACAAGGAGGATTTTAGAGATGCCAAGATATCAAATCTTGTACTTCTTGCAGCAAGAAATCTGATCTTCAAAAAATGGAAATCAAGATTTATCCCCACAGTAAATGAAGTCAAAAACTATCTCAAAAAGCAATATAGGATAGAACAACTGGCCACAGATTTAAATGTAGAGGGCGAGATTGTCGCATTCTTTAATAAATGGTCAAAATTTATTAAAAGTTTCTCGCCAAATGAAATAGAGATTATGATAAGCCCATTTCAAAACTCGGAAATAGTTCTCTTGGGTATTTGGTAACGTGGGCCTGGCGTGGAGGGGAGGGGGAGGGAGGAAGGGAAGAGAAAAATTAATATTTCTTCGTTTTCTTTTTTGGGTTTTTTTTTTTTTTTTTTTTTTTTTTTGTGGTGGTCTTGGATTGCTGGAAAATAAAGGTGCCGGGAATTTTCCAAGCACCTAACACTCTGAAATATTTAACAAAAATGTATTATGTGCAAACTAATCTAGTTGCTTTAGATTAGATTCACCCAGCATATCCAGCAGATGGTACTAGCGCAGAATATTTAATTTGTAGCGAGTTATATACCGTATGTACACCAGATTATGGTTTATGGTTGGTTTTGTTGTACCCTGATGTCTTTGAAAAAACTAATAAAAATTAAGATTAAAAAAAATAATAATAATGTTGATAAAAGTTAAAAAAATAGTCTCTCATAAGATAGTGAAAGTTTTTAAATGCATTGGACAGCTGGTCTTGTAACTGAGTGATCCTTCAGTGAATCTGTGAAGTAGACAAAAAAAAAGACAGCGCCTCATAGTGCAGACAACTTCAAAAATGGATATCAAACTTGAAAAGAAAAAGCAAATGTACTCACGAAGGAATTGGCACTCTTGTGGAAAGAAGTGCGAATGTGCAGGCTGACCTTTAGCAGCAGCCAGTACGCTGAGAAGTGGATCCTCCAGGGGATCGGTGGATGCGGCCGTGGACTCTCCTTCAAGCTCACACGGAATCCTATGTCAGTGCGTTGAGAGATGGATCCTCCAGGGGATCGTGATGCAGCCGTGGACTCTCCTTCAAGCTCACACGGAACCTTTGATGTCAGCGTCAGGTCTGGATGTAATTATCTCTCCTGTGTCAGGATCAGGCAGCACAGTGTGCAATAGACGGTTTAAGAAATAAAAACCTCTTGCGAGGCGTGTGTAAAAAACAGGCCAAATCTTTGCTGGATGGAAACCGCAACAGAGTATAATTAAAAGCAGTATAGTTTTAATACAATAACTTGAAATTACAAGTAACAAAGAGCTTAAAAACGCGTTTCTCGTATCCACGCAGCTTGCACCTATGACCCCCCACAGAATTAAACAAAGGAGACTCCCCGGTGTTCACCACCAGACACATGACTACTCCCCACACATAAAGTCTTTGACAGTGGGCGACATGCTGACGGGAACCAAGCTTTTACTAAAAGAGGAAATTGAAGAGAGGTGCGGAGTGCACTTTTCATCTTGGCTGGAATACACACGCCTGGCCCATTACATACAAACACATAAAAATAGAGGCGCTTTTTCCAGACCCCTTACGGCATTTGAAAGCTTATGTACACAACAAACACAACCTAGACACACCATCTCCAAGATCTATTCCATTCTTTCTACTAACACGGGCACGGCGTACCCATCATTTATACACAGATGGTCAGCAGATCTTGACAGACAGATTGATTCTAAAGAGTGGGACAGAGCTTTTAAACACCTGAAAGAGGCCTCCATTTCCTCAGGCATCATAGAAATGAATTACAAATTAATGGCCAGATGGTATCTGACTCCTGCCAGAATCTGCCGGATATATGGAAGGGGCAGCGGGAGATGCTGGAGAGGGTGTGGTGAGGAGGCAGATGTGCTTCACATCTGGTGGTCCTGTGAGAGGCTGGGTTCTCTGTGGTCGGACGTGTTGTCAGAAATCAATGCAAAGCTAGGACTGCGGATCCCAGAGGATCCGGGGATCCTGGTATTCCTGGGTCTGCCCAGAGTGGGGAGTAGATCCAGGAGGTCCCTACTACACCTTATGCTGAACAGTGTCAAGGCTCTCATTCCGAGAAAATGGAAGTCCAGAGAGGTCCCCTCGTTGTTGGAATGGAGGGCTCAGGTTTCCTTACTTTTAGGACTAGAGAGATATCATTACTTAAAAAGCGGTAACCTAGACATTCATGAAGCTATGTTGGAAATATGGAACCCTCCCGCTGTTGGCCACACTGGCCAGTAAGGGGGGAATATTTGCACGTACGCTAAGCCGGCACCCTCCTCCCCCCTACCCACTACCGTTACCTACCAATGCCCCACCCCCCTCCCCTTTTTTTTTTTTTTTTTCCTTCCCTTCCTTCTCCTCCCCCCCCCTAATTATCCCCCTCACAGACTTCTTATCTTTCTACTCTAACCCTCAACTTCCCCTCCGCTACACACCTTAACTTAATCTTTTCTTCTGAATACTCTTTTAACAGTACTATGATGCCTCTTCATTTCCCCTGTTGGGACTTTCCTTACTGAATCGACCCCTATTGTTAAAAAGGAGCATTATTTTAAGTATATGGCCCTACAACACGGTTTATCTAAAACTTTATTTTTGACATGGAGCATTAACTCCTTACTCAGTTTTACTACTGTGGGCCTGGTTACTACTGCTTGTGGAAAATTTATGTACATTTTTCTTTTCATTGTAACCACTCGCTGTATTTGTATGTTATATGCTCAATAAAAATCTTTAAACATAAAAACGCGTTTCTCGGCCACTAGCTCCTGGCCGTTTCCTCAGTTAGCTAGTGGCCGAGAAACGTTTTTAAGCTCTTTGTTACTTGTAATTTCAAGTTATTGTATTAAAACTATACTGCTTTTAATTATACTCTGTTGCGGTTTCCATCCAGCAAAGATTTGGCCTGTTTTTTACACACGCCTCGCAAGAGGTTTTTATTTCTTAAACCGTCTATTGCACACTGTGCTGCCTGATCCTGACACAGGAGAGATTACATCCAGACCTGACGCTGACATCAAAGGTTCCGTGTGAGCTTGAAGGAGAGTCCACAGCTGCATCACAGATCCCCTGGAGGATCCATCTCTCAGCGCACTGACATAGGATTCCGTGTGAGCTTGAAGGAGAGTCCACGGCCGCATCAACCGATCCCCTGGAGGATCCACTTCTCAGCGTATACTGACTGCTGCTAAAGGTCAGCCTGCACATTCGCACTTCTTTCCACAAGAGTGCCAATTCCTTCGTGAGTACATTTGCTTTTTCTTTTCAAGTTTGATATCCATTTTTGAAGTTGTCTGCACTATGAGGCGCTGTCTTTTTTTTGTCTACTTCACATAATAATGTAATGTTGGAATTTCATTTTGGTATATTAGAATTACATTGGCTCATTTCATAGTGTTAGGAAATATTAAGAAAGCTATTTTTTGCAGCATTGAGAAACAAGTTTGAAGTATGTGAAATAATATGTAGTCTGGATGAGAGATTGGAAATTCTACTTTGATATATTAGAATTGTATTATTCAGCTTAGTTTGGCTAATTTCATAGTGTTAGGACCAGTCTACCGTGGGACACCTTGTAAGTGGTGACTGGCTGAGCAGAATATGGCCATATTGTGTGACTAAGATCCCATCTTTATTTTTTTTTAAATGAAGAAATATTAAGAAGTAGGGTTGCACCGATACCAAGTATTTGCATGAGTACTTGTACTCGTGCAAATGCACCGATACTTAAACCGATACCTCCAATTCCTACCCATATGCCATAGTGTGGCTTTTTCAAACTGTATGTTCCCATTCCATTTTAAGCTGGAGTGGAGACTTAACTAAAAATTGTTCACTTCTGTTCTGCCAATACAAATTGCTGTTATTTGTATTATTTTACGTCAGAGCAGTGCTTTAAAAGCTGCTACTTTACATCTGGAAGCCTCTCATCTTTCACAATTATTCTCAAAATATACTGTACTCTGAGGAACACCCTTAGCCAGGGCTGGACTTGGAATAAAAAGCAGCCCTGGAAAAATATGAAGACCAGCCCTATTTTCTGTTGAGTCAGTAGAATACAAATACCCCATTTTTCTCAAAGGGGATTACTGGGATACTCCTTCCCCAATATTATTTTCAGAATTAAATTATACGACTTTGTATTAAGTACAAGTGTCAGATTTATCAGTTATATAGGCACCCTACAACCCAATTGCATCCAGTAATCGCCCTTTAAATTGTAGCTTTCCAGTCCCAGCTGCTGCAGCTGTTATTTATTGTTGTTGTTATTTATATATGTTATTGTAATAATTTTATGTATAAACAAGTTCTATGAACTTTGTGACAACAAGCACATAAAACTGTTTTATTATTTCATAATGTCTTTTGAGATACAGTTCATAATTATAAAGAAGTGATCTTAAATCATTAGTCTGTATTGTGCTTGGTAAACTGTCATGACATTAAAAAAGTATCGGTAATTGGTATCGGTGAGTATTTGAAAAAAAGTATCTGTACTTGTACTCGGTCTTAAAAAAATGGTATCGGTGCAACCCTATTAAGAAGGCAATTTTTTGCAGCATTAAGAAAAAAGTTTAAATATGTGAAATAAATGGTCTCATGTGTTTTGAGGTGCGCCAATATCCGTTTCTAAATATTATATATATATATATATACACACACACACACACAGACAGAGACAGGGCTTGAAACAAGCCAAGAAAATTAGGCTTTATCAGAAAAGTATAACGTTTGTCAATTTATATTAATACTAATGTCAGTTATATCACTAAATCAGGAAGAAAACAAGTTTCCATAGAATGGCCATGAAAAATGTAATACTACTTGCAGCACTTTATGCCCTGCCCTAATGTTATATATAATTTCTACTTACGGGGGCTGCACGAGGCATGGTCTTCCTAGCACGGTGAACCTTGTCTGTTCCGTCCCTGGTTATACTCAGCAATCTCATGGCTAGGCTCTGGGTAGTGTGGGGAAGTTTTCCGGCTCCGGTTAAAGACATCTTTGCTCTGCTGGGAACGGGTGAGGAGGAGTTGGAAGGAGGAGTGGGGAAGGACTTGGAGGCATGGCCTGAGAAAGCAGACAAGAAAAATTAAAGGGACAGTCTAGTCCAAAATAAACTTTCATGATTCAGATAGGGCATGTAAATTTAAACAACTTTCCAATTTACTTTTATCACCAATTTTGCTTTGTTCTCTTGGTATTCTTAGTTGAAAGCTAAACCTAGGAGGCTCATATGCTAATTTCTTAGACTTTGAAGGCCGCCTCTTATGTAAAATGCATTATGACAGCTTTTCACCATTTTCACCAGTAGAGGGCGTTAGTTCATGTGTTTCATATAGATAACATTGAGCTCATGCACGTGGGGTTACCTAGGAGTCAGCACTGATTGGCTAAAATGCAAGTCTGTCAAAAGAACTGAAATAAGAGGGCAGTTTACAGAGGTTTAGATACAAGGTAATCACAGAGGTAAAAAGCGTATTTCTATAATAGTGTTGGTTATGCAAAACTAGGGAATGGGTAATAAAGGGATTATCTATCTTTTTAAAAAACAAACATTCTGGTGTTAACTGTCCCTTTAATGTAAAAATTAATGTATACAACAGTGTTTGTGTATGAGTAATAAGACCATGAATACAAATAAATAAAACATATATATGTTTTAAAGGCTCTAATTGTCTCAAAAGATTTGACAAGTAGTGAGTTTGCACGCTATAGTTTGGGCCGAAGAAAATTTAAAGGGACACTAAAAGTAAAAACAAAAAACTTTCATGATTCAGATAGAGCATGCCGTTCGTTATAAGAGGCTTTCCAGTGTACTTCCTTTTTTCAAATTGAGCAGTCTTTTTATAGGCACACTTTCTGAGGCACCAGCTCCTACTGAGCATGTGCAAGAGTTCACAGAGTATATGTGTATGAGCCTGTGATTGGCTGATGACTCACTTGATACAGGGGGTCGGCAAATTAAAGTCAATTTTGAAATCTGTCAGAACACAAGTACTGCTCATTAAAAATGAAGTGGTATTGCATTTTTTTATGCACTTGTTGATTATGGAATTGTACTGTATTTATTGGTCATTTAATATTCAATACGTTAAAGGGATATGAAACCCAAATTTGTTCATGATTGAGATAGAGCAGCAGTTTTGAGCACCTTTCTAATTTACTCCTATTATCAATTATTCTTCATTCTCTTGGAATCTTTATTTGGAAAACAGGAATGTAAGCTTAGGAGCCGGCCCATTTTTGGTTTAGCACCTGGGTATCGTTTGCTGATTGGTGGCTAAAATAAAGATACCAAGAGAACGAAGAAAAATTGATAATAGGAGTAAAATTGATAATAGGAGTAAATTAGAAAGTTGCTTAAATTGCTGTTCTATGTGAATAATGAAAAGAAAATTAGACATGTGCATTCGTTGCAACAAATGTCGAATATGTTGGCTACCAAATGCATTCGGCTCTATTCGGAGCCCGATATCTTCATGTGAAAGTGAAACACACAAAGATCTGGATTTTCACACAAAGATATCCAGCTCCAAATAGAGCTAAATGAGGCTGACAGACAACATATTCGGCATTGGTTGCAAGAAATGCACGTGTATTAACTATACATAGCTATTTACCTTTGTAAACTGTGGACTTTATGGGAAAACAGGAAGTGCCAACTCCAGACTTGATGTACCCATCACCGCTATATTCCACATAGCCATTATTCGCTCACTCTAGTAACTCATTTATATCTGTGCATAATTGGTCCCAGCAGAGGAGATACAAAAATGCAGACTACAATATGGTGGTGCCCTTGTGTCATTCCCACGATAATTACACTTATGTGTATTAAGTCTCCCTAAGGGAAAAAGGTGCAACGTGGACTCTTTGCTCAGTGTGCTTAGAGGAATATGGCTGCACCTCACTGACGAGGCCCAATGAAGGCCGAAACGATTGTCAGCGGTTGTCATGTGACTTGTTCAGACAGGACAGTCAACATAAGGCTATTTCCTAATTGAGTAGCATGCAAACATCTAACAGGCAAAAAAATCATAACTGCAAACATTTTTTTAACTATATTAAAATGTGATTGTTTTTCTGGGTGCCAACCGCCCAATATTTCCATATATGGATGAGCCAACCATTTTCATAGTCGGCCGATTGGCGAGTTAGAGGATTGTGTGCACGAGTGAGCATACGCGGTATGATTATAATGTCGTCACTGGTAACATCAGCTCCGTGCACAGCAAGCACTGAGCAGTGCATGCTATATAATTTATGCTGCCGGGCTTTCAACAATCTGTCCCATAATCATAAAGAGCTAATTTTGTATACGTGATGATTACCAAAACTCCAGAATATATACACTATAACAATGACCTGAGCATGCGCGCAGGCACCAATCATGACAAACTAGCCCTGCATGCACACGCACTCTGGACAACAGTGGGAGAATTGGATGAGCTGTTTGAGAAACACAGCCTACATTTTTACAGATATGGATGGGTGGTGCAAATGGCGGCACGAAAGTGGAAGGATCTGCATATTTCAAGTAACAAAAAAAACAAACGTACATTTTGCTAGTTAGATGTTTGCATGCTACACAATTAGGAAATAGCTTTATCTCAGGATGTTTACTGTCCAATTAAGCACACAGTCAGGGGTGAGTGGTGCTGCAATAATAAAATGCCCCTTTAGATTTCTAGTCTTCTGTTCAACAAACATTCTCTAGACAAAAGTACCGAACAACAAAATTAAGTTCATCCTTTAGTATCTCCTGTTTTCAATTCTTCCCGTCCCAGAATATTGTATCGGTCGTTACCACAAATCCTGTGCTCTCACCTGGCAGGCCCCTTGACACTGGGGAAAAGGTGATGTTTTCCCTTCCTTCGTCTCCCTTATCCTCCTTTGGGGTCGCCACAGACATCGGCTCTACCTCTCCATTGCCTTTTACCCCTTCTGCAACCGAAGAGACTGAAACAGACGTGTGAACAATTAAAATAACAGTTTAGAACAGGGGTCGACATATCAGTTTAACATTTTGGAACCAGTAAGAATATTTAGTAGCCTGATATACTTTTTCAAAGCCAGACAATGGTATACTATCTGTATATAGCTCTATGGAGAATAGCCCTAAAAGTTAGGAGCCAGTGGCTCCTGGGTTTGTCGAGCTCTGGTTTAGAATATACATGCAAGTGGTGTATACATTTACATACAAGACCTGTCTTAGAAATAAGCAAACAACCAACCAGAGGACATATTGTCTGAGAAACTCCAATCAGAATGCAGTCCTGGACACTCATTACAATGTAGTAAGAGTCTGAAGCGTTACTGCTCATGTGCAGAATATTCACTTCAGTCTCTTGTTAATCATAGCAATGAGAAGCCCATAGCATTTAAAGGGCCGTGATACGTAAACAATGGGGTTGATTTATCAAGTGTCAAGAGGACATGATTCGCTATAGCAAATCATGTTTACTTGATATTGCTAAATGCAGAAAGCATACGCTGTATCACACTTCTCATTGCACAAGCATTTCTGGTGAAATGCTTGTGCAATGCGACCCCCTGCTCACTAGCAGCCAATCGGGCGCTAGCAGGGGCTGTCAGTCATCCCGACTGGATCGGGATGATTTCGATCTGCCACCTAAAAGGCGAGCCTGAAACAAGAGAAGCAATAGCTTTTACTGTGCACGGAGCATATGTACATATGGCTCATTCATCCTTATTCAAAGATCATGGTATGTGCAGACAGCTTATATTGCGTTGGCGATTACTTTACTTACACCATCACAGACCGATAAAAGTCAACTGTATGAATGAAAGTGCACTGGCCATATGTACATATGGTCAGTGGACAGATAAAGTGCAAAAAAAATGCTTCTCTTTAAAACTAAAAATGCGTTCACATTATCGGTCAAAATATTTATTGGGTTTAGACTAGTTTTTAAATTTAATATATAACGAAAGGAAAAAAAAAACAAAAAACTAAATTCATGGACTTAAGGTATGAATAAAACCACTGCCAATATTATACAAATATCCAGCCCCCCCCCCACAAAAAAAAAAAAAAAGATTTAAAAATTATCATCAATGATATCGGATTAAGATCTAGTGTAAAAAAATCACAAATTTTCTTGTTACAAACAAAATGTATTCAAGGTTGTAGTAAAATACAAACTTGAAACTTAGTATGCACAATCTTTAAAGGAATATGAAACCCACATTTTTTCTTTCATGATTCGGATAGAGCACCAATTTTAAGCAACTTTCTAATTTACCCCTTTTATCACTCTCTTCGTTCTCTTGGTATCTTTATTTGAAAAAGCAGGAATGTAAGTTTAGGAGCCAGCCCATTTTTGGTTCAGCACCCTGGGTCGTGCTTGCTGATTGGTAGCTATATTTAGTACATTGAAAAGTCTCAACCTTTTAACGTTGTTATGTTCTATTCCGTCCTAACCGCGCCGGGCTTTAGCGCCGTTAGGCCGAAATAGAATGTCCTAACCCTTTGGCTATCCTGAAGCCAACGGCTCTTCCAGGATGCGATTACGGTCTGGAGGGCGTGCCTAGCGTCATAGGAACGACCCCCTGACCTGATCCCATCATTGAAATCTCGCGATCATGCACGTTGTTCCGATGTAGACAAATTAACCCTGTCATGAAAGGGTTAAAGGAACAGTCTACTTGAAAATATTGTTTACAAAGATAGATATTCCGTGTATTACCTATTCCCTAGTTTTGCATAACCAACACTGTTATATTAATATACTTTTAACCTCTGTGATTATCTTGCATCTAAGTCTCTGCAGACTGCCCCCTTATCTCAGTGCTTTTTACAAACTTGCATTTTAGCCAATTAGTTCTGACTCCTACAGAAAGATACAATCAAAACCGAATCAAATGAAGAGTAACACAGTTTTATTATAGCCCAACACTCTATAGCAGCTACTCACAAGATAAAACTTTAAAACAAGCATCTTCCTAAAACATCCTAGTAAAAAGCACTTTGCTTCAAGTCTTGCGTGGTCTTGAATTATCCGATTCAGGCATCAGTGAGTTTCAGGGTCAAGTCGTTGCATCACTTTTATTGCCACTGAAAATAGAAACATGAACACATTGACCTCTCACTGACACCAAACAATTCTGGTCACGTAGATGTGGTAATTGCTTGTGTGGGCGGGGCAATTACCAAGGCCATGTGACTGGGATTGTTTTGTGTCAGTGCAAAGTCAAATGTGTTAGTGTGTGTATGTATATATATATATATATATATATATATATATATATATATATATATATATATATATATATTACTATTTACAGCACATATGTATTGCTATTAGCGGCACAACTTTTTTCTATTTACTATAGTAAATAGTTCTGAGTGAGAACAATATTATCTATATGGCACACATGAACTAGTAATGTCTGGCTGTGAAAAGCTAATAAAATGCACTGAGATAAAAGGTTACCTGTAGGGGCTTAGAAACAGTCAGAGATTTAGAAGTTATAATCTATCTTTCTAATTAATAAAAAAGTAGACTTTCCTTTCAAAATTACAGGCTCTATCTGAATCATCATGATTAAAGGGACACTAAACCCAAGTTTTTTCTTTCATGATTCAGATAGAGCATGGAATTTTAAGCAACTTTCTAATTTACTCCTATTAACAATTTTTCTTCATTCTCTTGCTATCTTTATTTTAAAAGCAGGAATGTAAATATTAGCAGCCAGACCGTTTTAGGTTCAGCACCATGGATAGCGCTTGTTTATTGGAGGCTGACATTTACCCACCAATAAGCAAGCATAACCCAGGTTCTCAAACAAAAATGGGCCGGCTCCTATGCATCACATTGCTGCTTTTAAAATAAAGATAGCAAGAGTAAGAAAAATTGCTAATAGGAGTAAATAAGAAAGTTGTTTAAAATTGCCTGCTCAATCTGAATCATGAAAGACAAAGTTTGGCTTTAGTGTCCCTTTAATTCTAGCTTTCACGTCCCTAAGAGCACTTTTATGTCACTTTAAAGGACCAGTATATACAGTAGATTGTCTATGTGCACTCCCCTGTATCATGTGACAGTCATCAGCCAATCACAAATGCATATAAGTATATTCTGTGAATTCTTGCACATGCTCAGTAGGAGCTGGTGACTCAAAAAGTGTAAATATAAAAGACTGAACATTTAATTAATGGAAATAAATTGTGAAGTTGTTTAAAATTGCTGCTCTATCTGAATCCTGAAAGTTTAATTTTGACTTGAGTGCCCCTACCTCAAATCAGCCTCGGTTTTCAGAAGTGTTTTACAGCAAATGCAGACAAAAAAGTTGTATATTTCAATTTTTTATATCCTACGTTAAACAATTTGATGGGGAATTACAGTTTGCATGTAATGCCCCTTCTACAACGCATACATGTGTATCGCACCCTCTCCCTAGTACCTTGGTTAGCGCTGGCAGACGCTTCCATGATGTCTCCCTTGTGGGGTTCGTCTCTCTCGAGGTCTTGCGCTGAGAGCGCCTGAAGAGAGAGAATATAAAAAGCTGAGTGACAGTCCTCAAAGATCTCCCATAAACAGGAGTCGCTTCTATTCTCGGTTAGCTATCCCCCGATCTTTTCACGTCACTTCCTGTCATCTTTTTGTCTACATGTCATGTTCTGATGACATTTGAGGATCCCACACACATAAAGATTAGACTTGTCTGCAAGTCTCTCTCTTTTCAATCATCCCTTAAGGTATAGACTTGGTGTTAATCTACCCCACTATCTCAAACACCTTGAGACCTTCATGCCTCTCTTCAATAAATTATGTCCTCTTTTGTCTCCTCAAATACCATTTCTCTAAACATTTTATTGAGTTTCTTCTTACCTAAGAAGGCACTTACACTCATCTGTCCTATCTCTCTCACCCATACTCATCTTTTGTTGGCCACTCTCTCATACATCTCATCCCTTTCTCTCCCTCTGTCCTCTCTCTCGTCAGTCCTCTCTCATTCATCACCTCACACTCTGGTCTGACCCCGCTCTCATCCATAACTTTATTGCATATATTGTGGTAAGCAGAAACCCTTATCTAAACGTGCACCGTATGAAACGGAAATACTGCTTCTGTGTCTTGTGATTATATTGCTCTCTCATCCAATCTTCTTTCTTGTTTGTCCCCCATCTCATCCACAACCTCACAATCGTGTGCGTCACCTCAACTATTAGCTCAACATTCTCTCGTGCCTTCCGTCTCTCATCCATTCTTTTACACACTCTCCCTCCCTGTCATCCATACCCTTAGACGCTCTTCTCTCCCTCATCCATTCCCTTAAACCCTATTCCCTCCCCTTATCACAGCATTACGCTCTTTCTTAAATCCCCTTTCTCATCCATCCCCTTAAGCTTTCTCATCCATACCCTTATACCCTCTTCCCTCCCCTCATCCACAGCATTACACTCTCTTCCCTCCCCTCACTCAACCATACCTTTATGCTCTCTTCTCTCCCTTATCCAAACCCTTACACTCTATCTTCCCTCCCTTCTCTCATCCATACCCTTATACCACTGGTTTTCAAACCTTTCCTCAGGCCTCCCAACAGGCCAAGTTTTTAGGATTACCTTGGATGAGAGTGTAAAATAACCATGTTTACTAATCAGCTAATTATTTCACCTGTGCTCCGGTTCAAATATTCTTAAAGTCTAGACAGGTTTATAAAAAAAAATGCTATTCGCTCTCTCTCTTCCCTCCCCTATCCATACCCCTACACTCTC
Source organism: Bombina bombina (assembly GCF_027579735.1). Taxonomy (NCBI): domain Eukaryota; kingdom Metazoa; phylum Chordata; class Amphibia; order Anura; family Bombinatoridae; genus Bombina; species Bombina bombina. The sequence continues at coordinate 574,374,151 of NC_069505.1, read as the reverse complement.
ATCCATAGCCTTAAGCATTCTTCCCTCAACTAGGGTTGCCACCTCGGCCATGTTTTCCTGGACACTTATGAGTTACACATGCTGCAGGGCGTGCCGAGGGAAACGTGCATTGTGCTGCTGGACAGCACAAAAATAGTGACCCTGGACAGAACTATTCATGTTCCTCCCTGCATGCCATGCATCATGTGTATCTCATAAGTGTCCAGGAAAACATGGCCAAAGTGGCAACACTGCCCACAGCTCTCATCTATACCCTAATACACTCTATTCTCTCCTCTCTCATCCATACCCTTACGCTGTCTTCCCTTTCATCCATACCCTTACTCTCTTCCCTCCCCTCTCTCATCCATACCCTTACGCTCTCTTCCCTCCCCTCTCTCATCCATACCCTTACGCTCTTCCCACTCACCCATGCCCTTACGCTCTCTCTTCTCTCCCCTCATTTATACCCTTACGCTCTCTCTTTCCTCCCCTCTCATCCATATACCCTTACACACACTTATTTTCCCTTTCTCTAGTTTTCCATTCATACAGACTGTCACTCTTTTATTTAGTCTTTCTCTTTCTTGCATTTTCTTATGATTTCCCACTATCTCGTTCACTCCTCTATGTTATTCTCATCACGATCCTTTATATAATTTTCATCTTTATTTCTACACATTTCCCTGCGGTAAAATCTTAGTTTAGCGTTCTAAATTATTTTCTCAGCCATATCTTATTTTGCTGTGTGCGCAGGTGTCGAGCTGCCCTTTAAGGTTGCGCTGCATGCACATTACGGTGATCTGTCCCTTTAAGGCTGTGTGCGCATGTGTCGAGCTGCCCTTTAAGGTTGCACTGTGTCCACATTACGGTGATCTCTCCCTTTAAGGCTCTGTGCGCAGATGTCGAGCTGCCCTTTAAGGTTGCGCTGCGTATACATTACAGTGATGTGTCCCTTTAAGGCTCTGTGCTCAGGTGTCAAGCTGCCCTTTAAGGTTGCGCTGCATAAACATTACTGTGATCTGTCCCTTTAAGACTGCGTGCGTGTGGTGCTAGTTGACCCTTTCAAGGCTGTGTGTTTTTTTTGTCTGTCCCTTTAAGACTGTGTGACCAGGTGCTATCCTGCCCTTTAAGGCTGTGTGAACATTATTTCCTCAGCAGTTTGTACAGTTGTTACTGAGAGGGCTGCTTTAAGTGTCTGTGTACAGTAAACAGTTACAAATGTATAAAAACCTGTAGGCTGAGGGTTTGATACAATGTATCCATGTAGGTGAGCAGAGCTGGCTGGCTGTGGGAAGTCTATGGGGAAAACAGGGACTTTACACCCCAAAATAGGGCTCCCCCTTTTGTTCCTGGAGACACAAACACTGCAGCATTGTTGGTAGCCCTCATCTGAACCCCCACGCCAATTTTTGTAGGAAAATAATAAGATATGGCTGAGAAAATCATTTAGAACGCTAAACTAAGATTTTACCTTCCCTGCTACTGTCATTTCTGTAGAGATACATATTCATCACTTCAATCCTCCTCTCATTCATAACACCTATATTTGTTCATGTCTCTACTGTACTTCTCTTATTTCCATATCTCTCTACTCGTGGTAAATTTAATTGTGTTCCCCATTATTTATCCCTCTACCCTAAAGGGCTTTTTAATTTTAATTTTTCACACTCTCTTCTCACTCGTTCTCTTTCTCCCGCCGCCTCCATGGCTCCCCAGTCCCCAGCAGAGCTTCCGGTCCCAACTCTGACCTCACATCCGTTTTCGGACACGCAACACTCCATGCGGAAGTTGGGAAGGATTACGATTGCTCTGCTCGCTCTCTGATTAGTCCTTACGTTGCTATGGAGACATTGTTTAGCATTTGCGTTCCAAAACGCGTAATCGAAGTCGTCTTTGATTGGGTATCTTGTATTCAAGCCTCGTTATGATCTTCACATCTCAACCCAACCTAGGATAGGTCTCTGTACCTCAATGCAAATAAGTTTTGTCAGCATGTGAATCTTAAAAGGGCAACGCCACTTAAGGAGGGATCTCATTAAAATAGACAAGCCCAACCCGTTGGAAATGTCAAAAACAAACATTGTTTAGTTAAAAAAAAGATATAAAATAAAATTACTCACCAGTTCCTGTAATAGATCTGTTTCCTGCCACTCTTTACTGTCTATTTGGTTTAGGTTTGTGGTATAATTTCACATTTAAATGGATATTAAAAAATAAATACATGATAGATATATGTATTTAAAGCAAAAATTAGCCTGAAGATAATAAATAGATACATTTTTACAGTTATATTAGTTAAATATTGTATATATATGTGTAGAGGTTTAATTTCTATAAAGTAAAGAAGCATCCATGTTTGAATCTAGTTTTTCCCTTTATTCATTTCTTCTTTAAAGGGACATGAAACCCATTTTTCTTTCTTTCATGATTTAGAAAGAGCATGCCATTTTAAAAAACTTTCCAATTTACTTCTTTTATTTAAATGTGCTTCATTCTCTTGTTATCCTTTGTTGAAAAGTATATCTATATACTCAAAGATAATTGCAGCTTGAGTGATGCAAAAGACAGGCGGCAAATATAAAAGTTAAAATTAAAGATTTATTGTTGCAATAAAACTACAAGGTACAGCTCCCACAGTGAAAGACTTGTCTGAGTGGCGTAGATCCTACACGTTTCATGCAAACTGCATTTCCTTAGGGACTACTATGGTCTACGTATTACCTCTTTTTATAATGCCTAGTATTAAAGTGAAGGTCCATTTTGATGAATTAGTGCCCGGTTTTTAATAAACCTATTAAAAACAAGGGCACTTTAATGCATCAAAATTGAAATTTCATTGTTTTCTTTAAAAACGTACCTTTTAATCCTGAATGCCGCTCCAGCGATTAGCCCGGGCGTCGGAAGCCTCTGCAGACGTCAGAAATGACGAATCAGGCTTCCTCCAATCACAGCTTCCCCCCGGGGGAATCTTGGCCTGATGCAACGCTGTGATTGGAGGAACCCGGATTCGTCATTTTGGACCCGTGAAGACGGCTTGCGATGTGCAGAGGAAATGCTGGAGCGGCTGCCAGGATTAAAAGGTAAGTTTTTGAAGAAAACAGTGAAATGTCAATTTTGATTAATTAAAGTGCCCTTGTTTTTAATAGGTTTATTAAAAACCGGGCACTAATTCGTCAAAATGGACCTTCAATTTAAGCTAAACTCTCCATACACCAATAGCACAGCTCAATCAGCACGTGCAGTAATTATGAGAAAACTCTCCATATGTAATGCGGGGAGAGGTCAGAAGAGGGCATATACTTGTCACAAAAAACCTTTACAGCTTAAAACTTTAACTACAATGTGTCAGTTTAAATGTTCACTGTTATCATGTTACAACTTTGTACACATTAATGTGTAACAATATTATATAGGAGAATTACACAATTAGATGGAAAAAGTTGATGTATTGTTCAAAATAATTATTTTTCATCTATTTCCCACTCTCATATTCCTGGAAAAACCTATTTTATATTATTATTTATTATTAACTATAAAACAGGTCAGTATGTCTATATGTATTCAACATTTTAAATAAATAGTGTAAACATTCCTACAGTTAAAGGGACAGTATACTCTAAAATCGTGTTAACAATTACTTTTTTTACCAGCTGCAGAGTATAAAATGTATGAGAATTTACTTTTAAGGTTTATTTGTGTTTATGAAATAGCTGATTTTCTGTTTTGCCACAACCTAATAAAATGGGTTGAGTTTGTAGGTATAATCAGATCTCATTACTTTATCACATTGTGTACATATACATGCTTTTTATCTTATATATGTCCATAAACCAAAGACCAATACTTGGAGAGAACCATGGAAAATTAACTTTGTATTACCTTATCTCTTCTATACCCCACTGGGAGTATAATTTCTTCTGCTGGCTGTGTTTACACAGCTTATGTATAGCTTGGACCTAAGGCCAGAAACTTTCAGAATAGATGGGGATATCACAGACTAAATCAACTATTTCAAATGGTAATATAAGGATAAAGGAAATACTTGTAAACAATTTAATACACTCCAGCAGGATCATTAGGAACAAATTAAAGGGGAGAACATTTTTGAGTAAACTGTCTCTTTAACTTTGGGTAGTATTCTGTCCAATTAGTATCCCTCTGTATACAAATCAAATGTTATAAATCACTATTATAGGGCATTTGGGCAATTACTTCCTTGTATATTCTACTATTTGTCAATTTCCTGTATAGGCATATCTCGTTTTATTGCGCTCCACTTTATTGTGCTACGTAGATATTGCTCTTTTTACAAATGGAAGGTTTGTGGCAATCCTGTGTTAAGCAAGTCTATCTGCTCAATTTTTCCAACATACACATATAAACACATAAATACACATGAAGACAAATATATACACATCTATATAAACAACCCCCCTGCAAAAAAGAATGACTCATTGAAGGCTCAGATGATGGTTAGCATTTTTTTTAAGCAATAAAGTATTTTTTAATTAAAGGGACAGTAAACCTTAAAAATAATGTTATATAATTCTGCACATAGTGCAGAATTATATAACATTATTTAAGTGCTATAAATAATGTCACAGGAGCGAGCTGCACTTAGTCTTATGGCGCGGTCGGGCCGGGCTGTGACTATACAGCTGGCCCGATGCGCTGACTAAATATTACAGACCCGCTCAGCAGAGAGCAGAGAGCGGGTCTGTAAAAGCGCCGTAATTTTTACTTATTTGAAGAGAAAAAAGGCTATTAGAACTATAGCACTTAAATAATGTTATATAATTCTGCACTATGTGCAGAATTATATAACATTATTTTTAAGGTTTACTGTCCCTTTAATGTATGCATATTTTTTTTTTATAGAAAATGCTGTTTAGTATTTTATCACAAATCTTTGTCATTGTATACCCCTATCATTGTACCCAGCGCTACGGAATTTGGCGGCGCTATACAAATAAATGATAATAATAATAATAATTGTACACTTGATAGATTACAGTATAGTGTAAATAGGACTTTAATATGCACTGGGAAACAAAACAAAAATAGTGTGACTCACTTTATTGCTATATTTGCTTTATTGCGGTGGTCTGGAACCAAACTCGCAATATCTCTGAGGAACGCCTGTATATAGTTTTGCATCACTTATTTAATTTATGCCATTTTTGGACTCTATAAAGGGACACTAAACCCACATTTGTTTCTTTAATGTTTCAGATAGAGCATGACATTTTAAGCAACTTTCTAATTTACTCCTATTATCAATTTTTCTTCGTTCTCTTGCTATCTTTATTTAACAAGCAGGAATGCAAATCTTAGCAGCCAGCCCATTTTAGGTTCAGCACCATGGATAGCGCTTGCTTATTGGTGGCTGACATTTAGCCACCAATAAGAAAGCATAACCCCAGTTCTCAACCAAAAATGGGCCGGCTCCTATGCATCACATTTCTGCTTTTTAAATAAAGATAGCAAGAGAACAGAGGAAAATTGATAATTGGAGTAAATTAGAAAGTTGCTTAAAATTGTTGCTCTATCTGAATCATGAAAGAAAAAAATTGGGTTTAGAATCCCTTGAGACCCTGTTTTTAAGTTGAAAGTCCAAAAATACCTCTTTTTTTTATTCTTTTTTTTCCATAGGAAAAAACTTTATTTGACAATATATCAGTTTTCCAACATATTCCCAGGGAACTGGAGTTCCTGGCATAAAACGTGAACATGGGATGATGTTTAGGTGCAGAGCTATTGAGCAAATGTATTCAACAGGAAACAGAGGAGAAAGCAACAAGTCCCAGGTGAGACAGACAACTGTTCCGATGTAGACAAATTGAAATCACGTTTGCACGATCGCGAGATTTCAATTATGGGATCGGGTCTGGGGGACGTCCCTATGACGCTAGGAACGCCTTCCAGACCGTGATCGAATCCTGCAAGCGCAGTAGGCTTCAAGACAGTGACGGAATACAACGGCGGCAAAAGGATAATAAAACAAACAAAAAAACCCTGCATAATTATTAGCGCGCAAATAAGTGGTATCAGAGCACGGGGTGTACAGAGAAAACTCAATGTGTGGTATCAAACCCCACCTTTCACATTAGGTGATATGAGAGAAGTGTCCTGATTGAGAAACATTGGGCATGAAATGGAGTGCATAGTGGGATGAGTCTAGAGCCCCTGTCCGAGATTTCAGGGTCTAAAAGGCACAGTCCAAAAATGCAAAAAAAAACCTAAATACATATACAATAAGGGGCTATATGTGTCCCATATGTGTCAATGTAAAGCCAACTGTGTAAAGAAGAGGCAAGACACGGGTCACTAGGTTGTTGTGAGGATCATCAGCGAATATTGAATATGTGCAACTAGCAAGCTTCAGATCCCTGATCTTTAAAGGGACACTGAACCCATTTTCTTTCTTTTGTGATTCAGATAGAGCATGCAATTTTAAGCAACTCTCTAATTTACTCCTAGTATCAAATTTGCTTCATTCTCTTGGCATCTTTATTTGTAAAATAAGAATGTAAGTTTAGATGGCGGCCCATTTTTGGTGAACAACCTGGGTTGTTCTTGCTGATTGGTGAATAAATTCACCCACCAAATCACAAGTGCTGTCCAGCGTACTGAACCAAAAATTGGCTGGCTCCTTAGCTTAGATGCCTTCTTTTTCAAATAAAGATAACAAGAGGATGAAGAAAAATTGATAATAGGAGTAAATTAGAAAGTTGCTTAAAATTGCATGCTCTATCTGAATCATGAAAGAAAAAACTTGGGTTTAGTGTCCCTTTAACTCTTTCACAGATTGTACATTAAGGGATTAATCTCTTAACTGCAAATGACAGAGTCATTACCTTATTACACAATACAGCCATGTTGCAGCCAAGGAAATAAAGTATTGAAGAACATAACATACAATTAACGTAAGATGTCAATTTTTAAAGTATGAAAGGAAGATGATTTGTTAAAGGGATATTATACACTAGATTTTTCTTTGCATTAATGATTTGTAGATGATCCATTTATATAGCCTATACAGTACAGCTTTTTTTTTTTTTAAATGTATAGTTTTGCTTATTTTTAAATAACATTGCGTTGATTTTCAGACTCCTAACCAAGCCCCAAAGTTTTAGGAGAATACTGATGTATACCTACTCCAGCTTGCTTCTGTTTGTGTAAAGAGTCTTTTCATATGCAGATGAAGGGGGAGGGTCTGATATTTCCCACTTGCTTCTAAGTAAGTTTTTAAATTGTTTTACACTGAATTTTTAGATCACTATCTGTGCATATTATTCTGTATAGTAGTGTCTATTACATGCAGTTAAATGAAAAATGGTGTATACTGTCCCTTTAAGTAAAATAAAATTAGGTCCCATACTTAAAGAACCAGTAAATACAGTAGATTTGCATAATCAACAAATGCACGATAAAAAGACAATGCACTAGCACTTAGTTTTAACTTCAAACGAGTAGTAGATTTGTTGCTGACACATTTAAAAGTTCTGTCTATTTCCACTCTCCCTGTATCATGTGACAGCCATCAGCCAATCACAAATGCATACATGTACCATGTGACATCCATCAGCCAATCACAAATGCATATACGTTTATTCTGTGAATTCTTGCACATGCTCAGTAGGAGCTGGTGACTCAAAAAGTGTAAATATAAAAAGACTGTGCACATTTTGTTAATGGAAGTAAATTGGAAAGTTGTTTAAAATTGCTGCTCTATCCGAATCATGAAAGTTTAATTTTGACTTGAGTGGCCCTTTACGTCCTAAAATTCCCACAACATTGCACTGCATAGCAGATGTTACTATACCCTAAAATACAATATTGAATACGTAACAGTTAAATTAACATTTATTATTTGTTATATTTAAATCTCAACAATGAGATCATTTGCATTCCAGTTTGCCTGGAAACACCAATGTTAAAGGTACGTTATACACGAGATTGTTCAATGCATAAATGTTTTGTAGATGACCCATTTATATAGCCCATACAGCTTTTTAAAAAAAAAAATGTATAGTTTTGCTTATTTTTAAATAACATTGCGCTGATTTTCAGACTCCTAACCAAGCCCCAAAGTTTTAGGAGAATACCGACGTATACCTACTCCAGCTTGCTCCTGTTTGTGTAAAGAGTCTTTTCATATGCAAAGGAAGGGGGAGGGAGAGTGTCTGCTATTTCCCACTTGCAGTGAGTGTTTCAGCTAACCTTTTTAACAGAGCTAAACTGGGAGCTTCTAAGTAAGTTTTTAAATGGTTTTATACTGGATTTTTATATCAGTATCTGTGCATATTATTCTTTATAGTAGTGTTTATTACATGCAGTTATATGGAAATTAGTGTATACTGTCCCTTTAACTGTCAATTTTATAATACTGCAGTGCATTGTTAAGGTTATTAGCATTGTGCAGATATTATTTACAAAGCATTATGGGGCCAACTTACTGCTCAGGTCTCCACAGGGTAGTACAATACATAATGGTCTAATTCTGTGGGCAAATTTGACTTGGGCTCTGCTAAGTGGTGAAAGTAAAAACAGTCTGGGTAGGGTCATTTAAAACAAAAAGGATATTGCAAATCCCACCACAAATTTTAAATCTGTATGCAATATATGCTTATTATAACAGCAAGGGGCATATTTATCAAGGTCTGGCGGACCTGATCCGACACTGCGGATCAGGTCCGCCAGACCTCGCTGAAAACAGCGAGCAATACGCTTGCCGTATTCAGCATTGCACCAGCCGCTCACAAGAGCTGCTGGTTCAACGCCGCCCCCTGCAGACTCGCGGCCAATGGGCTGCCAGCAGGGGGTGTCAATCAACCCGATCGTACTCGATCGGGTTGTATTGTGGCGATGTCTGTCCGCGGACAGGTTATGGAGCAGCGGTCTTTGTGACCGCTGCTTCATAACTACTGTTTCTGGTGAGTCTGAAGACTCGCCAGAAACAGGGGCCATCAAGCTCCATACGGAACTTGTTAAAGTATATGAGTGCAGCTCTAGTGTGCTTTAAAAAGCTCACTGATACTAAGAGAAAATAAAAGCAACGTTTCCATAAAGCCCAATGTTATAGACTATCTCCATAATTAAAGGGATAGTAAACCCAATTATTTTTCTTTCATGATTCAGATAGAGCAGCGATTTTAAGCAAATTTCTAATTTACTCCTATTATCAATTTTCCTTTGTTCTTATGTTATCTTTATTTGAAAAAGCAGGAATATAAGCTTAAGAGCTGTCACATTTTTGGTTCATCACCTGGGTAGCTCTTGCTGATTGGTGGCTAAATATAGCAAACCATGGGCTGGCTCAAAACCTTACATTCTTGCTTTTTCAAATAAAGATAGCAAGAGAAAGAAGAAAAAATGATAATAGGGATAAATTAGATAGTTGCTTAAAATTGCTGCTCTATCTGAATCATTATAGAAAAAATAATGTTTAGTATCCCTTTAAGTAGAGAAATAAGCATATATTGCTTATAAAAAATGGCACAACATCCAAATACTTATCTGGTCCATGCCAACATCTACCCACCCAATTGGCACAGAACTAAATCAGCAAGGAGGTACTAAGATGCCCCAAACGCCCATTAATTTATAGAAACTAAACCTTTACACTTATATCTTCAATATTTAGTTTCTATAAATTAATGGGCCCCCGCCATGTTTAAACTTAAAGGGACATGAAACCCAATAGTTTTTTCATGATTCAGGCAGAGTGTGCAATTTTAAACAACATTCCAATTTACATCTATTATGAAATTTGCTTCCTTTTTGTATCCTTTGTTGAAGGAGCAGAAATGCAGTACTAGGAGCTAGCTGAACACATTGAGTGAGCCAATGAGAAGAGGCAAATATTTACAGCCACCAATCAGCAGTTAGCTCCCAGTAGTGCATTGCAGCTTCTGATCTTACCTAGGTATGGTTTTGAAGGAAGGATACCAAGAGAACATAGCATAATGATAATATAAGTAAATTTGAAAGTTGTTTAAAATTGTATGCTCTATCCAAATCATTTCATGTCCCTTTAAAGGGACAGTCTACTGCAGAATGTTTATTGTTTAAAAATATAGATAACCCCTTTATTACCCATTCCCTAGATTTGCATAACTAACACTGTTATATTAATATACTTTTTACCTGTGATTACCTTGTATCTAAGCCTCTGCAGACTGCCCCCTTATCAAAGTTCTTTTGACAGACTTGCATTTTAGCCAATCAATGCTGACTTATAAGCACAATGTTATGTGGAATTTAGAAAAGCAACACTTTTTCAATTAAATTATAGGAAAAGAGAACAAAATGATAAATTAACTACACATAATTAAACTTTTTATATTACAGTCTCGAAATGTTTAATATCCCTTTAAATCACTCACAATTATTGGTAAAAGAAAACATAATATTCTTAATTACCAAAAAAACTCAGGCAAAAACAAACAAAAAAATCTATAAATCTCAAAACATAGCCTTTTATTAAGGTACGAGTAAGAGTCTGAAATTAACTGCATATTGAAGAGAAACAGAAAAAAGGGAGATTGAGAGGATGGAAGAAGGGAGGTAGTCATGTTTGTAACCTAAGAAACATTATCTGAAACCATAAATTCTGTTGGTTCTAACAATATATCCCTACACAAGTAAAAACTACCACCTGGTAAGGATGAGACAACAGAAAGATCATTAAAAGCTCATTGATATAGTGAAACATAGATCACAGATCTGTTACATCAATAAAATTTAATGTAAAATGTTCAAAAATAAAACCATCAAGTTCTGCATGTGTCTGTCTTCCAAGTGGGGTTAGTCTTCTCTATCTACAGTTTTTTTTTTCTCATCCCACCACAACATTGATTTCTGCCACGCTAGCCTGTATGACATTTTCTGCTGTGGTCTTTCCATGTTGTTCCTTGAGGTGGCGTCTTATGGCTGGTTTGTGGGCAAATCTCACGTCACAGTAGGAGCAGCGGTAGGGTCTTTCTCCGCTGTGTAAGTTGAGGTGATCATGAAGGGTGGACTTCTGGGTGAAGGACTTGCCACACACCTGACAGGAGTGCGACTTAACACCTCGGTGTACGTTCATATGTCGGTTGAGATTGCTGCTGTGGTTAAACTGTTTACCACACCGTGGGCACATGAAGACAAAATGCTGTGCCCGCATGTGGAAGACCAATTTTTCCACCCCTTGAAAGACCTCCTCACACTTACTGCATCTTACAGATTTTCTATTTCCTGAACGCCCATCTCCGATAAGCATTGCTGCTTCTGTTGCTCCGATTCCTCCGATTCCAGAAATAATGTTTCTTGACATTCCACTAACCGTCATAGTGCTCTGGCATCTATTTCCTCCATCCAAAACTTCTTCATCTTCTTCTTCATGATAACTGCTAGGGATGATCAGTACTCCCTCACCACCCTCAACTTCTTCACTGTAGATGGCTTTCATGACCCCTCCATGTTGTATGCCCCCCTCGTTAATTTCTCCTCCTTCCACAGTAGAGTTCACCAAAGCCTCTTCGGGCTGTGCCATAGAGCTTTTTTCCTCTCCTCCTTTACCCCATGAGCACCCATTCTTTACTACCCCTCCACTCATACCAGTCTCCACTTTCACTATACAAACATCTGAAGATGTTCCTTCTTCTTCCTCGTCATCATCGTCATCTTCCTCCTCCTCTGCCATCATCAGCATTTCCTCTTCACTTTCCTCCTCTGCTTTTGGCTCAGATTTGAGTGACCTCCAGCTCTCAGATGGGCGCATCTGGCGTAGACTTGTTGATGTCGGAGAACCACGGGACCCCATAACTTTGTTTAAGTCCCTCAATCCAATTTTAGGTTCAATAAACTGAGAAAGAGCTTGACGACACTTCTCCACAACGTGTTCCATTTGCAGGTAGCTGGCAGCGGTAAGATAGTTTACAATATCCCTTATGGAGAACTCCAGAAGACCTGTGTAGCAGGAAAGAAGAAGGTCTGTAACCACTTTAGGACCATGCATAAGGGAAACCTGCAGCTCAGAACTTGGGTTCAGCAGAAATTGGTCTCTCAGAAATGGGGAGCAGGCGGCCAGAACCACACGGTGTCCTCTGAACTTTAGACCATCAGAAAGAACTGTCACATCGCAGAACCTTTCTTCTGAACGTAGCTGGTTCATGCTGCGGAGAGTAGCTGCCTCATGACCAGGGAGCTGGAAACGCAAGAGATCTGTGGCTGAAGCCATTTTTTAATCTGTTAACTGCAACAAGTTGCTGACTTCAAATGCTAAGATCACAGATTTTGGAAAGTTCTTAAATAGGGGGTCACAATGTTTCTAATTCTAAATATGAATTTAGCAGATAACACAATGATTAAAGTAGGATTTAGTAAAATGTTTGTAGACTTCTGTTGTAAATATTTTAGCTGGCATAGAATGGTTTTGTCTGGGATGACGTTCTTATGTAGCGAAGAGGTCTCTTGGCCTTCTTGAAAAACGTAAAGTAGATTTAATTCAGGGAAAGGAAAAGCTCTGTTTTTTTTATGAAAGCCTCAGTGGAATATGCAGTTTACATTGATGAGATCAAGGTGTCTTTCTCTACGTATATCCTTGTGCAACCATTTCTTCATGCAATCTCTGTTAGGCCTAATAAGAAAGCAAAAAACAAAGGATTGTTTTATTTTGAACAATATCACTGTAACAAAAAATAAAACAGATAAGATGAGAAACCCATACAGATTATATATTGCCCCCCCCCACAGAACCAGCAGAGTCAAACTATACTAATATTTTATGTATATCATGACATGTGAGAACTCTGCAACACAAATTGTGAAACAAATGTTTATTTTTAAATACAATTTTAATAAATAATAGAGTCTATATGTGGTTTATTTGTCTCTGTAAATTCTACAGCCAATAGAATAAAGGGTTATTCATACCAGGTGATCACTATTACCACAGTGATCTCTTGGCTATTAAAATAAATATATTGGCTTTATTTTAAAGAGGGGCTTCTGGGATGTAAAAAAAGAGTTCATGGGGGTTTCTAGGCTTTTCTGATGGCCTGTTATAAATGCCTAGACACAGGGCATGAAAAATCCGGGAGCCTGGAAGACAATGGCTCCTAGAATTTTACATCCGACTACTAACTTTTTGGGTTATTTGCCATTTATCTAAATACTACTGTCTGGATCCAAAATATTTTCACTGGCTCCTACATTTTAAACAGATTTGTTGACCCCTGGCCTTAAGATTCCCTTATTGAAAAGAAAAAATTTTTTTTTTAATTTTATATTTATTTTTGCCTTTCAAACAGTGGGTTCTGGGGTTTAAGGGGGCTGTGATTGAAGGGTTTGAATATTTATCCCCTCATCATTTAGATTGTGGATAGTAAAGCAGCTTTGCAATATATTTTCTATATTTGATTCACGCCCCTTTTTTGGGGGGTTTTTCCCATTCTAAGAATTGGAAGTTCACATGGCAGGCATTACATGCGTGGCCCCTACCACATATCTGTCCCTAATTATCTTCATCAGAGATAAGAACCTGCAAAACAATGGATATTTTGCTAACAAAATGGCATTGGCTAGCTAGTTAGTCTACCGAATTAACCAAGTTCTAATTGGCTCTTCTGAATAAAACAAGTAGCAGGTAAAGTCTAACCATTGTTAACTGTGTTAATGTATTCACCAAAGGTTTACACAATGCTGATATGTTAATCTATTGCAAGATAACAGAAAAGTCTTGTAATTACAAGGTGATTTATGTCCATTTAAATAACTTATGACAGTGTGTTATGCAGATGGGAATTTATATATATATATATATAAATGTGTATATATATATATATATATATATAAAAATGTGTGTGTGTGTGTGTGTATATACAGGTGGCCCTCGTTTTACAACGGTTCAATTTACACCGTTTCAGAATAACAACCTTTTTTTACAGTCATGTGACTGCTATTGAAAAGCATTGAGAAGCAGTGCATTTATTAAAATAGCCAGTAAGTGGAGCTGTCCGCTTGTGTTGCAACAAAGCCAAGCAAGCTGAAATTAATCAGTTTAACCAGACCTGAGCTATCGAGCAGATTTCAAAGGAACAAGATCTTCCTGTCTATAAATCAGTCCAGATTGAAATGCATAGAAAGAACTGTTTGCAGAAAAATGCAAGTGAAGTCTGTGTTGTTGATTATTTTATTAGGTTTATAATGCTGTTTAGCAAATGTTTTTGTTCATTTAACTTAGTTTAATTATATATTCTGTGTTGTGTGATTATTTTATTAGCTTTATAATGCTGTTTAGCATTTAAAGTCTTCATTTCAAAGCTTTAAAAATAATGTATTAGGTGTTACTTATGACAATTTTGAGAGGGGCCTGGAACCTATCTCCCTCACTTCCCAATGACTTACATTATAAACTGGGTTTCAATTTACAACGGTTTCAATTTACAACCATTCCTTCTGGAACCTAACCCCGGCGTAAACTGAGGGCTACTTGTATATATATATATATATATATATATTTTATATATATATATATATATATATATATATATATATATAAATGTGTGTGTGTATATATATATGAGCAACTAAACACTGTATTACAAACAGTCTGCATACAAAATAATTTTTTAAGAAGTACTTAAATTGTTGTTTTAGCTAAATTTGCATTGTTTTGCAAAGCCCCTTATCTCATCTGCTGGGGCCAATTAGGGACAGATGTAAATAAACAAAAATAAGATTAGATTCTGGTTAGTATTCAGAGTTTTTAAGCACCATTAAAGGGACAGTATACACTCATTTTCATATAACTGCATGTAATAGACACTACTATAAAGAATAAGATGCACAGATACTGATATAAAAATCCAGTATAAAATGGTTTAAAAACTTACTTAGAAGCTTTCAGTTTAACTCTGTTGAAAAGGTAGTTGGAAAGCCCACTGCAAGTGGCAAATAAGACACTCCCCCCCTCCCCCTTATTTTGCATATGAAAAGACCCTTTACACAAACAGGAGCAAGCTGGAGAAGGTAGCTGACGGTATTCAAATAAAACTTTGGGGCTTGGTTAGGAGTCTGAAAATCAGAGCAATGTTATTTAAAAATAAGCAAAACTATACATTTTTAAAAAAAACAAACTTTATGGGCTTTATAAATAGATCATCTACAAAACATTTATGCAAAGAAAAAATAAGTGTATAATGGCCCTTTAAATACAGTAAAATTGCATAATTAGCAAGTACATAATAGAAAAACTATGCAATACAGGTACAAATGACCAAATCCAGAATTCAAAAATCCAAACTTTTTCATTTTAATTTAATTAATATATATTTTTTTTAAATTACAATTTTCCCAGCCTGTATATTACACTCTTCTCTGTCCTGTGTTTGGTTTTTGTCCTCTAAAATGCAAATAATTTATTTAAAACAACAAAGATTACCTTTCTGATTACAGTATTGTATTATCTTTCTGAGGGTACTATGTACATTAAAATGATATAAAACTGCCTTTACGTTGCATATATAAACTGTATTATGACTAGGGATGAGTGAATATTTTGCAACATTCGAAAAATGAAACAAATTTAACACATTTGTTCTTGGTTTCGAATTTCGAATGTTTTCGCATTTTTTCTTTCATGAGTCAGATAGAGCATGACATTTTAAGCAACTTTCTAATTTACTCCTATTATCATTTTTTCTTCGTTCTCTTACTATCTTTATTTAAAAGGCAGGAATTTAAATCTTAGCTTGCTTATTGGTAGCTGACATTTAGCCACCAATAAACAAGCATAACCCAGGTTCTCAACCAAAAATGGTCCGGCTCCTATGCATCACATTCCTGCTTTTTAAATAAAGATAGCAAGAGAATTAAGAAAAAGTGATAATAGGAGTAAATTAGAAAGTTGCTTAAAATTGCATGCTCTATCTGAATCATGAAAGCTAAAATTTGGGTTTAGTGACCCTTTAATAGTATTTCTAATGCTGTCTTTAAATATAATATTGAAATTATGTAATATTCGAAATGGGAAAATGTGAATCGATCAATTTGTATCTATTATGTATCAATTTACTAAATTCCCTAGCACATAAACTATTGAACTTCTGAACAGTTAAATCGAATATTGCATTCAAAATTTTGAATGTGGTTATTCAGTCTAATTATGAACATTCGAAAACTGGAAATAACATTCGTTTATCAACATTCAATTATCCAAAACGAACATGGCAGCTCTCATTGTTTTATAGACACTAAAACGTTACACTTATTTTGTCAATATTTAAACGACTAATGAAACTTTAAAAAATACATCTACAGGTTATTCTCAGACTAATCTTTTATTTAAGGGCATCATTCTATCTAGCAATTATTAAAGGGACATTATACACTTGTTTTTTTTTTGCATAAATGTTTTGTAGATGATCTATTTATATAGCCTATACAGTTGTTGTTTTTTTAAAATGTACAGTTTTGCTTATTTTTAAATAACATTGCACTGATTTTCAGACTCCTAACCAAGCCCCAAAGTTTTAGGAGAATACCGACGTATACCTACTCCAGCTTGCTCCTGTTTATGTATAGGGTCTTTTTATATGCAAAGGAAGGGGAGTGTCTGCTATTTCCCACTTGCAGTGGGTGTTCCAGCTAACCTTTTAAACAGAGCTAAACTGGAAGCTTCTAAGTAAGTTTTTA
Organism: Bombina bombina; assembly: GCF_027579735.1. Lineage (NCBI taxonomy): Eukaryota > Metazoa > Chordata > Amphibia > Anura > Bombinatoridae > Bombina > Bombina bombina. The sequence goes on along the minus strand of NC_069505.1, from coordinate 574,357,489 downwards.
AACGGTTTTATACTGGAATTTTATATCAGTATCTGTGCATATTATTCTTTATAGTAGTGCCTATTACATGCAGTTGTATGGAAATTGGTATATACTGTCCCTTTATGTATTTAACGTCCCTTTATTGTGCAGTTCCATGTGCATTTCTGGCAACTTTAATATTAAATAATGTCAGCCGTAAGGGCTATATAATAGAAATCTCACTAAGGTTATTTCACTACAAGAATGATTCAATCTAGACACTATTTTATTCTATGGAACCCATTCACTAAAGCTTATACACCTCTCCATATGTTAGTGAATTAGTTTCATAAAGCTATAAAAAGACTGCAGAGAGAGGAGAGTATGTACACAGGGGCGGTGCTACCATAGGTGCAGCAAGTGCAATGGCACCAGGGACCAAGTGCTGGAGCGGCCCATAGCTGCCAGTCTATACATAGACATGTGCCTATGCGGTCATTATCTGTGTAATACAGTGCAGCGTATAGTGTAATTAAGTATAGTGTATAGATATTCTGTCATTATAAAGCACAGCTTATTCACCAAAGTATATACATGCGCATTATATTCATACAAACTTATCAGGCAGGGATGGGTGAATATCTTGCGACATTCGAAAAATGAAACAAATTTTAACACATTTGTTCGTTCGTTTCGAATTTTGAATGTTTGTACAACATTCTAACATTTTTTTAATGTAAAAGTATTGGGTGTAATGTAATATTTGATTTGGATTTTTCTAATAATTCAATTCAAATTATGCAATATTTGAATTATAAAAATGTAAATCTATATATTTGTAATAGTATTTCTAATGCTTTCTTTAAATGTTATATTGGAATTATGCAATATTCAAAATAGAAACATTCAAATTAATATATTTGTATCTATTATGTATCAGTTTACTAAATTCCCTACCACATGACCTATTGAACTTCTGGATAGTATTTGTTAAATCGAATGTTACTTTCGACATTTCGAATATGGATAATTGATCTAATTATAAAAACAAAAGTAACAATCGAAAGCTGGAAATAACATTCAATTACGGAATTGAAATGGATTTTCATTCTTATCAACATTCGGTTGTCCAAAACGAATGTCCACAGGACTATTTGTTCTACCAAACGAATTACACTTACAGCACATTCGCCCATCCTTATTATCGGCGTATAGTGTATAGAAAATCACTTAATTATACAGCACAGTGTGCTCAATGTCAGTGTATAAATAATCAGTATTATTATAAAGTGCGGCATGCTAATTATCAATGTGTGTGTGTATGTGAGTCTGTGTGTATATACTGTATGTATATATATATATATAATTGCTTATTACTGAGTTACCTTTAGGGTGAGGGGCGCTAAAATAATTTTTGCTCTAGGAACCTCTATTGAGTAGGTCCGCTACTGTCTATAAAGAATTTGTTGTGACTCTGATACATAATACAAAACTGAGCTTCTTTTTTTGATTTGTAATGGGACATACAATATATAATTATGTGTATGTGTGTAAGCAATATTCTCCATAAAAAAATGTTGCCAGCTGTGTGGCTTCAGGAAGTAGCCAGGTCAGGGTAGTGTAATACTTTACAATATTGTAACATATACTGTTATGTATACATGTTGATTAAGCTATCCAAAGTGCAAATTCATTGCATAATTTAACATAAATTGATTTATTAAAGTGATGGTAAACTTTACATGTTTTAAAATCAGTAATTTACTTTTTAACCCCTTGAGTGCTAATGACAGCTCTGAGCCGTCACAGAGTTTCCCACTCTGGTGCTAATGACGGCTCAGAGCCATCACTAGCACTCTCCCACCTTGAGGGAGATCTGAGGGCTCCCACCCGCTCTTACCCCGGCGATCGGGCCTGCATAGTGACAGGCATCACCCGGGCTTCACGTTATGTGCAGTGACGTCACACGCAATAACGTGATGACGTCACATCGCAACTTTATTTATACTTAACAATGTTAAGTATAGGAGCAGGGGGCATGCTGCTTTGAAGCCTGTATCTAAGGCATCTAAGCAGCTACAGACCCCCAAGACCCACCATTGGAAAGGTAATCGTCTAAACTTTCCAACAGTGTAAGTCTTGGGGATCTAAAAAAATAATAAAAAAAGTTAAGAAAATTTTGTTCAATAAATACAAAAATATAAAAAACCTTAAAAAATCTTAGCACCCAGGTGGGAAACGGCTTCTAGCCGTGCCATTCTAGTACCTCATGCTCTGGCCGCTCACTTCAAAACTCTTTTTTTTTTGTGAGCTAATATTTTGAACTGTTCTCCAGATTTTAACTTAATCTGGGTGGTCAGTAAAATCTACACACACTCCCACATAACACACACACAACACACACTTACACACACACTTACATACACACTTACATGCACACACGCTTACACACACAGTTACATGTACACACACTTACACGCACACACACTTACACACACAGTTACACGTACACACATTTACACACACACTTACACACACAGTTACACGTACACACATACACTTACACACACACACTTACACACACTTACACACACACACTTACACTTACACACACTTACACTTACACACACACTTACACGTACACACACTTACACACACACTTACACACACAGTTACACGTACACACATACACTTACACACACACACTTACACACACTTACACACACACACTTACACTTACACACACTTACACTTACACACACTTACACACACAGTTACACGTACACACATACACTTACACACACACACTTACACACACTTACACTTACACACAGTTACACGCACACACACTTACACACACACACACTTACACACACAGTTACACGTACACACACACACATACTAATAATTGTATGCCACTGTTAAGTCACCGATTACACAATTAAATCTCTCAGTACAGTTGCCTAGTTTGTCTGCTAATAAATCATATATACTGGGTGTCTAGGTCAGCAAGTAAGGGTTTAACAGCAGCAATTTGTAAGGTAGTGAGAAGGTTAACAGAGAGTGACGCTGTAGGACATCTGTAATGTAAAAAGGATTAAAAGCAATGACAATTTGAAGAGAGAAACAACCAGTTGAAAGGGGCGGGAGAGAAACTTCTAGGAAAAGCAGAGCCCCCCTTATTCTCACCCCCCCTTTTGTTCCTCGTTTTATCTCATTCTCCCTTTTGCACAATATTCCCTTTTCCCTCAACCCCTCTAATTAACTTATGTTCCCTATTTCCTTAAAGACATAGCCATACATTACCTAAATTGATCCAAACAGAAACCAGTACAGATCTCCTCCCCTTCCTCTTCCTCTCTGTCCTCCCCTACACCCCCCTCTCCCTCTCCTCTATCAACTATACCATAAAGTGGCAATGCCACATGCAGGCAGGGGACACACAGAGAGAGGAGGGGGGTTAAATAAACTTTATTGGTAAAGACAATGGATACAGTGCATTTGTAACAACAACACAAATCCCAGTGCAGCACCACAGACAAAACCAGAAAAACGTGTTTGCCCATTTCAAGGAAAATTCACAAGAGAAAGATTTATATACAGTAATAAAGTTTATTTAAAATATTTTATAATGTACATTGGTTTATAATAACATAGTTTATATTTTGGAGAGTTTAATCAATTAAGCATTTTATTATTTAAAGGGACAGTCTACACTAAAAATGTTATTGTTTAAAAAGATAAAGCCTTTACTTCACATTACCCAGCTTTGCACAAACAACATTGTTATATTCATATACTTTATAACATTTAAACCTCAAAATTTCTGCCTGTTTCTAAGCCACTACAGACAGCCTCTTATCACATACTTTTTATTAGCTTTTCACAGCAAGACACTGATAAACCATGTGAGCCATTTAGATTACATTGTGCTCTCTCCTGTGGGTTGTGCATGATGCTGCACTAATTGGCTAAAATGCAAGTCAATAGATAATAAATAAAAAGTCCTGTGATCAGGGGGCTGTCAGAAGATGCTTAGATACAAGGTAATCACAGAGGTAAAAAGTAAATTAATATAGCTGTGTTGGTTATGCAAACCTGGGGAATGGGTAATAAAGGGATTATCTATCTTTTAAAACAATAACAATTATATTGTAGTTGTCACTTTATACATATATCATGTAGTAATAGTATTATTATTTTATTATTATTATAATTATTGGTATTATTATTCTTACATATTTAATTTTTACATATTATGTTTCAACCTGTTTCTATGAACTTATTGAGCAAAATAAAAGCTTTTGAAATAATAACAAAGCACAATATAAAATGAAAATAGTACATCAGATAGATTGAAAGAGAATTAAAAAACCCCAAATTTGTTTACTACTAGAGATAGGCGAATGTTTTGCAACTTTCGAAAAATAAAACAAATTTAAGCACATTTGTTAATTTAAAATTTTGCATGTTTATACAACATTCTAACATTCGTTTTAGGCCGTTACAGCGTTCTATTCTGTCCTAACCGCGCTGGGCTTTAGCGCCCTTAGAACGGAATAGAACGTCCAAGCCGTTTGGCTGTCCTGAAGCCAACGGCGCTCCTGGATGGGATCGCGGTCTGGAGGGTGTACCTAGCATCATAGGGACGCCCCCTGACCCAATCCCATCATTGAAATCTTCAATCGCGTGCATGATTGCAGGATTTCAATATAGACAAGTTGACCCTGTCATTAAAGGGTTAATGTAATAGTATTTCCGATGTAGGCAAGTTGACCGTGTCATTAAAGGGTTAATGTAATAGTATTTATAATGATTTGTTTAAATGTAATATTCAAATTATGTAATATTCTAAATAGAAACATTCAAATTGATATATTTGTATCTATTATGTATCACTTTACTAAATTCCCTACCACATGAACTATTGAACTTCTGAATAGTATTAAATCGAATGTTACATTCAAAATTTAGAATGTGGACATTTGATCTAATTTAAACATTCAAAATCGAAAGTGACTTTCGAAAACTGTAAATAGCATTCGATTATAGAATATTTAAGAATATTCGCTCTTATCAACATTCGATTATGTAAATCAAATTACTACAATAACATTTGAATATAAACACATTCACCCATCCCTACTTTCAACAATACATTGCCTTAGAAAAAAAATCCTAGTGCCAGCAAAGACATTAAAGGGACATTAAACCCAAAAAAATTCTTTCATGATTCAGACAGAGAATACAATTTTAAACAACATTCCAATTTACTTCTATTATCTAACTTGCTTCATTCTTTAGATATCATTTGTTTAAGAAATAGCAATGCACACGGGTGAGCCAATCACATGAGGCATCTATGTACAGCCACCAATCAGAAGCTATTGAGCCTATCTAGATGTGCTTTTCAGGAAACAATATCAAGAGAACAAAGCAAATTAGATAATAGAAGTAAGTTAGAAAAATGTTTAAAATGGTATTCTCTATCTGAATCATGAAAGAAAAAAATTGGGTTTCATGTCTCTTTAACCCCTTAATGACCGGACCATTTTTCAGTTTTCTTACCCTTAATGACAATGGCTATTTTTACATTTCTGCAGTGTTTGTGTTTAGCTGTAATTTTCCTCTTACTCATTTACTGTACCCACACATATTATATACCGTTTTTCTCGCCATTAAATGGACTTTCTAAAGATACCATTTTTTTCATCACATCTTATAATTTAATATAAAAAATATATAAAATATGAGGAAAAAATGGAAAAAAACACACTTTTTCTAACTTTGACCTCCAAAATCTGTTACACATCTACAACCACCAAAAAACACCCATGCTAAATAGTTTCTAAATTTTGTCCTGAGTTTAGAAATACCCAATGGTTACATGTTGTTTGCTTTTTTTGCAAGTTATAGGGCAATAAGTACAATTAGAACTTTGCTATTTCCAAACCACTTTTTTTCAAAATTAGCGCTAGTTACATTGGAACACTGATATCTGTCCGGAATCCCTGAATATCCCTTGACATGTATATATTTTTTTTTAGAAGACAACCCAAAGTATTGATTTATGCCCATTTTGGTATATTTCATGCCACCATTTCACTGCCAAATGCGAGCAAATAAAAAAAATTGTTCACTTTTTCACAAATTTTGTCACAAACTTTAGGTTTCTCACTGAAATTATTTACAAACAGTTTGTGCAATTATGGCACAAATGGTTGTAAATGCTTCTCTGGGATCCCCTTTGTTCAGAAATAGCAGACATATATGGCTTTGGCGTTGCTTTTTGGTAATTAGAAGGCCGCTAAATGCAGCTGCGCACCACACGTGTATTATGCCCAGCAGTGAAGGGGTTAATTAGGGATCTTGTAGGGACCTTGAAGGGTTAATTTTAGCTTTAGTGTAGTAGACAACCCAAAGTATTGATCTAGGCCCATTTTGGTATATTTCATGCCACCATTTCACCGCCAAATGCGAGCAAATAAAAAAAAAAGTGACATTTTTCACAATTTTAGGTTTCTCACTTAAATTATTTACAAACAGCTTGTGCAATTATGGCACAAATGGTTGTAAATGCTTCTCTGGGATCTCCTTTGTTCATAAATAGCAGACATATATGGCTTTGGCGTTGCTTTTTGGCAATTAGGAGGCCGCTAAATGCTGCTGCGCACCACACTTGTATTAAGCCCAGCAGTGAAGGGGTTAATTAGGTAGCTTGTAGAGAGCTTGCAGGGTTAATTTTAGCTTTAGTGTAGAGATTAGCCTCCCACCTGACACATCCCACCCCCTGATCCCTCCCAGACAGCTCTCTTCCCTCCCCCACCCCACAATTGTCCCCGCCATCTTAAGTACTGGCAGAAAGTCTGCCAGTACTAAAATAAAAGGTGTTTTTTTTTTTTTTAATTATTCAGCTGTGATGGACCCCTGCCTTAACCCCCAACCTCCCTGATCCCCCCCAAACACCTCTCTAACCCTCCCCACTTACCTAATTGCCACCATCTTGGGTACTGGCAGTTTTCCCCAAAAAATAAAGTGTTTTTGCATGTTTTATTTTTATTTTTTCTGTAGTGTAGCTGCCCCAACCCCCACCCCCCCCACACCAGATCCAGATCCTGATCCTGATCATTTATTTAAAAAATTCTGCCCCTCTCCCTCTTACCAAAATTCATTGGTGGCAGTGCCAGTGATTGCTGTGCGCACACACACCTACGCGCGCGCGTGCACGCAGCCCCCCGCACGCTCCCGGCATCCGGCGTGCACAATGCACTTAAAGGAACCGGATGCCGGGTAGCGATGGGCCGCCCACCCTCCTCCCTGTAAGCTCCCACCCACCAACGAACGGCCGCATCGCTACCGGTGCAGAGAGGGCCACAGAGTGGCTCTCTCTGCATCGGATGCTTTCTAAAGGGTATTGCAGGATGCCTCAATATCGAGGCATCACTGCAATACCCTGAGAGCTGCTGGAAGCGATTGCGATCGCTTCCAGCACTCTCTAAGACAACTGACGTACCAGGTACTTCCATTGTCACTAACTGCAAGTTTTTGCAGGACGTACCTGGTACGTCAGTTGTCATTAAGGGGTTAAGAGATATTAAAATGACATAAAATAAAAAGTGTAAAATGAAAACGCCTTGCAAGAGGCATATACGTGCAGCAGCTAGCTCACAGTTGGGCATTACTGTTCCTGAGCTTATCTGGGTAGAGCCCACATTTTTAATTTACTTATATTATCAATTTTGCTTTAGTCTCTTGGTATCCTTTATTGGAGGAGCAGCAATACACTACTGGGAGTTAGCTGAACACATTGGTAAGCCAATAAGCCAATAACACATTGGTAAGCCAATAATAAGGGGCAAATATGTGCAGCCACCAATCAGAAGCTAGTGCCCAGCTCCGAAGCCTACCTAGGTATGCATTTCAACAAAGGATGCAAAAAAACAAAATAAATTTGATGATAGAAGTAAATATAAAAATCTCTTAAAATCACTTGCTCTGTAAGATACACAAAAACTTAAAGGGACATGAAACCCTACTATACTTTTTCTTTCCTGGTTCAGATAGAGCATACAATTTTAAACACCTTTCCAATTTACTGCTATTATGTAATTTACTTCATTTGCTCGGTATCCATATTATTTGGCCAAATTGTGACAATAAAGGGACAGCCTAATGCGTAGATTACATGCTCTAATTCGCTAGGTAAATATGTGTTTAATACGTTAACTCCTGCGATGGGCACGTGATTACTGTCATGCTCTAGAGCATTGCAGTTCTCAAACAGAATATGATTAATAAGCCAATCAGCAGCGTGGCTGCCAATTACCATTCTGTGTTCTGCAATGCTAGCAGCTTATGAATGGGACTTTAGCTATGTGCTTAACCCCTTTGCTGGTGTTAAAGGGATTTGTACACAATTATTTTTCTTTCATTGTTCAGAAAGAACATACAATTTTAAAAAAACTTTCCAATTGACTTCTATTAGCAAATGTCATTCTTTGAAGGAGGAACAATGCATTAAACACACCACTTTAACCAATGATGAGGCATATTTGTGCAGCCACCAATCAGGAACTAGCTCCCAGAAGTGCATTACTGCTTGTGAGCCTACCTAGGTATGATTTTCAAAAAACGATACAAAGAAAACTAAGCAATTTATATAAAAGAAGATTGAAAATTTGTTTAACATTACATGTTCTATCTGAATAATTAAAGTTGACTTTACTGCCCCTTTAAAGACATAGATATATCCACAAACAGCGGCACCAGTAGTAGAATAAAAAGATCTTTATTGCTAGTCTGGGTCACATAAAAAGGGACGTTTCGGGCGTCTAGCCCTTAATCATGCATGATAAACCCTTCAACAAAGGATAACAAGGGAAGAAAGAAAATTAAATAATAGAAGTAAATTGGAAAGCTGTTAAAAATTGCATGTTCTATCTGATCATGAATGTTTAATTATTCTTTTACTGTCCCTTTAAGGGGTAAAATAAGTGAAGGCCAACAGGGCCGGTCATTTTAAAAAGGAAACAGGCAGGGTTTGCAAAAGAACAGTTTGCAAAGCAGTTTGTAAGTCCTAAAGGTAAAGTACTATATCTAATGTAATGCAATTAATTAAATACACTGTTTTATTACAATGTGTACTGTCTCTTTAAATTAATCTTTTCTTTGTTGCATATAAGAAAGAGCATTTTACAATATATTACAGTTTTCTTAATGGATACACCTGTGCTGTTTGTTTTTTTTCTTTATGTTTGTGGGGTACAAATACAGATGCATCCGGCCAGTGGAAAATTTGTTGCAAAATAAAAAATTGTTATGCACATCAAATGTGTTAACATGCTTACTAACAAAAAGAACACAATTTCTATTAGGTGATGTAGAACGAGGAGCGAATGAAATGGAGAAATGGTTTTATATATTTATATATGTTGTAACTAAGTAATCTTAGGTTAAAGGGACAATGTAATCAGGCAAGCAGTTGATAAGTGTTCATTGAATTCAAAGATACTGCAGGAACATTCTTTCAAGTTGGCTGGTCTTTCTCTCTCCCGTCCACACCGGGGTGGTACTATTTATATAGCTTTTTTATAGTCATTAATGCATTTGAAATTTCCATTAGAGGTGATAGTTTTAACAGACAAAATCAGCTATTTCAGATTACAAAAAAAAGTGCTATTTATAATAAAGATTCCAGCACAGGATACATTCCAACACTCTGTGCCCAGACTACTAAGGCAGAACCAATATAATCAAATTAAAACATCACTTTTATTTACAAATGGGATAGAACTTAATGGGTATATCTCTTCTTGTGTGAGAATGGGTCATAGTATTATTGTGCATTTGTTCTACATATTCAAATATCTCAGCATTCCAAACAATCATGAAGTAGATAGAACTATCTAAATCATATTATATTATTGGTGAAATAAAGCCCTATTAAAGGGATACTGAACCCACATTTTTTCTTTCGTAATTCAGATAGAGCATGCAATTTTAAGTAACTTTCTAATTTTCTCAAATTATCAAATTTTCTTCGTTCTCTTGGTATCTTTATTTAAAAAGCAGGAATGTAAGCTTACGAGCCGGCCCATTTTTGGTTTAGCACTCTGGATAGCGCTTTCTGATTGGTGGCTGCATTTATCCACCAATCAGCAAGCAGTGCCCAGGTGCTGAACCAAAAATGGGCCGGCTCCTAAGCTTTACATTCCTGCTTTTTAAATAAAGATAGCAAGAGAACGAAAGTAATTGATAATAGGAGTAATTAGAAAGTTGCTTAAAATTACATACTCTATCTGAATCATTAAAGAAAAACAAAAACATTGGGTTTAGTATCCCTTTAAAGGGACAGTCTAGTTAAAAAAAAACTTTCATGATTCAGTTAAAGCATGTAATTTTAACCAATTTTCCAATTTATTTTTATCACCAATTTTTCTTTGTTCTCTTGGTATTCTTAGTTGAAAGCTTAATTTAGGAGGTTCATATGCTAATTTCTTAGACCTTGAAGGCCGCCTCTTAAGAATGCATTTTAACAGGTTTTTCACCACTAGAGGGTGTTAGTTCATGTTTTTCATATAGATAACACTGTGCTCGTGCACGTTAAGTTACCTGGGAGCCATCACTGATTGGCTAAACTGCAAGTCTGTCAAAAGAACAAATAAAGGGGCAGTCTGCAGAGGCTTAGATATAAGATAATCACAGAGGTAAAAAATATATAAATATAACTGTGTTGGTTATGCAAAACTAGGGAATGGGTAAACAAGGGATTATCTATCTTTTAAAACAATAACAATTCTGGTGTAGACTGTCCCTTTAAGGTCATTTGATAATCCCTAAAATAGCAAATTTAAATATAATACTATCCATGCAGATCTGGTGATGAATGTTCCCTGGGTTAATAAAATGTGTAATCGTCAGACTGCTAGGATATATACAATCCTATATAAAGTATATAATAACCTCAGGGTAATAAGCAGAATATATGACTGGTTGTGGCTTTATTACAGCTGATGAAAGAAGAACCATAGAGGATTTAGTGTCCATTTAATAAAACAATATAGTCAGTGACCTCTGACCTCTGGCACATGACTTGTGCAAACACTTCCAGTAAACTGGCTAGGATTTATATCAGCAAATATTTGTCAGGGGACAAAGGCTATATAAACAAATTGTCTATACCAGAAACAAAAGTTTTTTTGTTTTAATCTTTGCAGCAGTTTTGGGGTAATATTGTTAGTCCCATGATTTATCATTCATTCAGTCAGCATGTCTGTCTATCTGTCTGTCTGTATTAGATGACTGGCTGATGTGCTCAAAAAATGAGCTGATGACCCTACTTACAAGGAAAAGGCAAGTATTTCAGAAGCAAAATAATGAATAAATACACATTCATCCAAGTGTGTTTTTGCAAATAAATGTTAATGATTACTTTATTGAATATAATATAGAGAATCTATTTAAAGGGACATAATACTCATATGCTAAATCACTTGAAACTGATGCAGTATAACTGTAAAAAGCTGACAGGAAAATATCACCTGAGCATCTCTATGTAAAAAAGGAAGATATTTTACCTCACAATTTCCTCAGCTCACCAGAGTAAGTGCTGTGTAAAAAGTTATACTCAGCTGCTCCCAGCTGCAGGTAAAAAAAAAAAAAAAAATGAAGAAATGAACAGCAGCCAATCAGCATCAACAGTGCTGAGGTCATGAACTCTTTTACTGTGATCTCATGAGATTTCACTTAACTCTCATGAGATTTCATTGTAAACATCCTTACACTGAATAGGGTTAATACGATGAGAGTGCACGAAGCTCAATCCCTTAGCTGTCCCGGGACAGACATACTGATATGCTGCTTAGAAGTCCTTTACAATGGGATGTGGTTACTGAGGAACTTTTGAGGTAAAATATCTTCCTTTTTTACATAGAGATGTTCAGGTGATATTTTCTAGTCAGCTTTTTACAGCTATACTGCATCACTTTCAAGTGTTTAAACATTTGGGTATTATGGCCCTTTAAATTTGTTGCGGGCAGACCTCCCTTCTGTTCTGCATTTTGCAGACTTTTCAAGGTTTGAAAGCTCTACCAACTGTTCCTCCTGTAGCTCCTCTGGTTTGCAGTACTTTCTAGCCACGCCCCCTAGGTCCACCCACTCCCCAAGTCCTGCCCAGCTTTCACCCACTCCCCGCCCAATTCTACCCCCTGCATGACATGACTCTGCTCTGGATCTCCCTGACAACGTAACCAGCCTCTCAATCACGGATAGTCTTTGGGAAATCTTGGAAACTATGTAGATGAGTGCTTCGCACAGGTTTTCACAAAATTTCAAACAATATTCCAATCCATCTTAAAACCACATTTATAATGGATTCTTACTCATTAGGTACTTTACATTGAACTGTTACACCAGCTAATTCCAATAAATCCAAAAACCCAATTCTCATGATTTTGGGTTTATCAAATTAAAAATATTTCATTATTGAAAATCAGTTTTGGATGCCACATGAATTCTGCTTTTGATGCTTAAGATTTTGTGCAGCTCAGTTTTTATCTTAACAAACACCAACTATTTAAACTTAAAGGGACACTCAAGTCAAAATTAAACATTCATGATTCAGATAAAGGAGCAATTTTAAACAACTTTCCAATTTACTTCCATTAACAAAATGTGCACAGTCTGTTTATATTTACACTTTTGGAGTCACCAACTCCTACTGAGCATGTGCAAGAATTCACAGAATATACATGTGTGCATTTGTGATTGGCTGATGGCTGTCACATGATACAGGGGGAGTGGAAATAGACAGAACTTTGACATTTGTCAGAAAAAAATCTACTACTTATTTGAAGATCAGACTAAGGGGCCAATTTACCAAAGTGCGAGTGGACATGATACAATGTAGCGTAGCCAATCGGCCGATAGCAGGGTGTCAGTCACCCCGATTGTATAGGATCGGGCGGATTGAAGACCGCAGCCTCAGAGGCAGCAGACAAGTTATGGAGCAGCTATTTTTAGACCGCTGCTTCATAAGTACTGTTTCCGGCGAGCCTGAAGGCTCGCGCGCAAACAGTGGCATCAAGTTCCATTCGGAGCATGATAATTCGGCCCTTAAAGGGACATTAAACACTAAATACATGCTAGATAGAATGATGCATTCAAAGAAAAGATTAGTCCATGACTAACTTGTAGATGTATTTTTTAAAGTTTCATTAGTTGTTTAAAAAGTGACAAAATAAGTGTAAAGTTTTAGTGTCTATAAAACACTGGGAGCTGCCATGTTGTAACTTGTGTTACCTTCTCTGCTGTGGCCAATTAGGGTCAGTTATAAATAGGTCACTAGAGTGTGCAGCCAATGGTTGTGCTGGATTTAACAGTGTTCTGCACTTCCATTTCTAACAGGAACTGAAAAGCTCACAATTTCAGAATGGAATTACAGGCAAAGAGGACAAAATAAATAATGAAAGTATATTGCAGAGCTGTTTTATATATACAATGTATCATTTTATATTTCCATCTCAAAGTGTTTAATGTCCCTTTAAGTGATATTGCATTGTCTTTTTATCATGCATTTGTTAGTTATGCAACACTACTGTATTTACTGGTCCTTTAAAGGGACAGTATACACTCATTTTCATATAACTGCATGTAATAGACACTACTATAAAGAATAAGATGCACATATACTTATATAAAAATCCAGTATAAAATGGTTTAAAAACGTACTTAGAAGCTTTCAGTTTAGCTGTGTTGAAAAGGCAGCTGGAAAGCCCACTGCAAGTGGGAAATAAGACACTCCCCCTCCCCCTTCTTTTGCATATGAAAAGACCCTTTACACAAACAGGAGCAAGCTGGAGAAGGTAGCTGACGGTATTCAAATAAAACTTTGGGGCTTGGTTAGGAGTCTGAAAATCAGAGCAATGTTATTTAAAAATAAGCAAAATTATACATTTTTATAAAAAAAACTTTATGCGCTTTATAAATAGATCATCTACAAAA